>NW_022103928.1:41766634-41768836 GCF_000313985.2 Echinops telfairi
TTTTTGAGGACCATCTACCAAGGGTGATGTCCTTTTCCTGAGAGTGGTCTTGCCTGATAATATGTCCAAACAAAGTCTCATGATTCTTGCTTCTAAGGAGTATTCTGGCTATATTGTTGAAGTATTCATCGATATGTAATAACAGTACCTAGGTGTGGCTGTTACTCCAGTGGAAAAGCAGAACAAGAATAGGGTGGCCCCCGAAACTACAGCAGTTTCCCCAATATCTTCTGTCTCCCCCTGTGTGTAGGGCATATGGGTATTCATTTTGTTGTTATTTGTTCTTCATATATACATTCTTAATATAATCTTTTGTATACACACACGAGAGAGTTTCAAGAGATTTGTGGAGATTTCCACTATCTTTTAAATCTGTTTTTCCACAAACTTCTGGAAGCTTCCTTATATGTACAAGTGTGTGGGAGGATAAGTATACATATATATATATCATATACATTTTTATCTAAAACAAAAATAAATTATTGGAAAGAAACATAAAAATATAATAAAATATTTAGGTTATCCCATAGTGATGGAGACATATAATTCTTTTATTTTTTTCTTTAAAAAGGATCTGTGCATCCCTCAATTTGAATACTATTGTACTGGACTAATGATTGCATCTCTTATAGGAGGAGAATTTTATTCCAACTGAGCTTTAATGTCTCCTGTAGGCTTTTGACAGCTCATTTATAGAACCTGCAAAGGTTTTGGATGGAAATATCACAGTTAGGTAAATGTTTCATTTCTTTTTTGGATGCTCAGTGGGGAGAAAGAAAAAAAGGTGTCAGATTAATTATATCAGAGGCTGTATCATGAGACAGTCAGCTTTGGTATATTGCAAAAAACCCAAACAAACCGAAAAGAAGTTCTGAATGTCCTGGAGTGCAAATGTTACCATTCACAGTCATAACGACACTTGGTATTGGCAGGGCACTTGAAATATTTTAAAAGGCAGATCCTTTGATCTGGAAGGCAAACCTATCAGGTAGGTTTCCTACCTTTTCAACCAAAGATACTAAACCCAGATAAATAGTTTGGTGCAGAAAAGAACCTGCGATTTAGGTTGTGGTTTTCAGTTCTCATGTTATCACTAAAATGTAGTCTTGGGCTGATTAGGTTTTTTGAACTTTGATTTTCTTATTGTAAAATGGACATAGGGTGAGCAAAAGAAATCATAGATTTCAAATACTTAGCACTGCGACTGTCCCAGGAACCAATCACCAGTTACCATCAGCACCCACTCACGGCGACCCCATGTGCACAAGGGTCAAATTGTGCTTCATGGAAGGAGATTATCAAGCTGTTCTTCTGTGGTGCCTCTGGGTGAACTCTAATCTCCAGCTATGTGCATGAACCTTCCAAGTGTCCTATCCACCCCAAACCCAAACCCAAACCACTGCTCCCGAGTCACTCCAACTCAAAGCACCTCTGTAGGAGACACTAGAACTACTTTACTTCGGAGGCTTTTGAAAGCTGTAGATCTTTAGGGCTGCAGCCTGCCTCGTCTTCCTCATGCAAAGTAATGGTCAGTTCAAACTGCTGACCTCTCCATTCGCAGTTCAATTCATAGCCCACTGCCCCACCAGATCTATTTTTGACTGTCCCACCCCACCTAGTGTCATGGAGTGTTTTACTCAGGGTGACCCTACAGCACTTCTAAGGGTTTCCAAAGCTGTATATTTTTATGGAATCAGATTGCCTCAACTGGAGGGGCTGGTGGATGAGAACCACAGTCTTTCGTGAGCAGTCCAATGCTTAACCCACTGAGCCACCAGGGCTCATTTCTCCATAGTTAGATCTACTTTAAGGGTAGCTGATAGTATTAGTTATTATTCAGTTATCTATGCAACCATGGAGTGTCAATTGCCTCCTGGAATCCAATTCTTCAAGTGCACTGGGTATTTTTTTCTGTGTACTTTATTGCTTATATGTTTGTTCTGAGGAGAAAAAAATCTTATTCACATGATTAATATTTCATAAATATCTATAGATGGAGCAATGACTCCTTGGCCAGGGTTAGAAGAAGAAAAGAAAGCAATTTGGTAACATCCTCATCTGAATCAACTTGAACCAAGTTGTCTGGCTTTAACCAATCTCAAAGGAGCCCGGCAACATAGTCCTTAACACATCCCTTGCTAACCAAAAGGTCAGTGGCTGACACCCACCAGCTGTTTTGTAGGCGGAAGATGTGACAGCCTG
>NW_022103928.1:41769050-41797814 GCF_000313985.2 Echinops telfairi
TGAAGTAGATTCCAATCCTCTGGGCAGGATATGAGTCGGAGTATGACTGTACTCTGCATGGCTTTCAAAGACTGATTGCTCTGGAAGTAGATCTCTAGGCTTTTCTTTGCAGCCACCTCCAGGTGCGTTGAAACTGCAGTCGAGCACATCAATTGCTTTGTATAGCTGTCTATTTGAAGTAAAAGTTTGAGTGGGGGGTGTTTTAATGATTGAAAAATTCATGTGTCACACATTCTCTTGTTATAGGCTGATGATGAAAACCCTTTATTGTCCTTGTTTTGCCACGATGTTGAAATTGATCATGAAGCTTCAGTGTTTGAGAGATGCCCTGTGTCTAAGCATCTAAATGAGCCTTTTCCAAACCTGTCTGTTCATCAAGAGCTCTGGGGAAACTTTAAAATAGATGGTTTCAAAGGCCCCAAACCAGTCCAATTGAACCAGAATGTCTAGACATGGAGCCAAGTCACTGGTACTCTTTTTTTAAGCTGAAGTACAACTGGGTAAGAACCATTAGCCTAAACACTCTTCTACCACCATAACCCTTTTATTTCTATAGAAATGTGCCAGGCTGTTGAACCGTTGGCCAATAACATTTTAGGGTTATTGGTAGAAAGGATTTACAGGCTCCTCCAACTCACTGGGAAATTACACACACATTGGCACATATCTTTATGACCCGGGAGGTGAAAGGCAGTATGCAGGGCCGCTTGACAGGCTGCTTCTGTTATTGCACAGATTTACTGTTGGAGATCTGAGCTTGCTGGGATGGGAGATCTGAGCTCGCTGAGATGGGAGATCACGAACCAGACATAACAATGAGCTATGCTATCATAAGGCTCTATTCTGCTTCAATGAGCTATAATAGATATTGTACTTTTCCATCAACTGATTAATTTATTCTTTTATTATGTTGAGACTTTGGTAGGAGATACTGCAGTCAATGAATCCTGCAGAGCAAGAGCAGCATTACAGAGGAAATTTAAAAGATTGAAGTCTCTCAGCATGTCCACCCTAAACCTTTTCCTTTGGGGACTTGATTTATTAAAAATAGCCCTGATATCAGAAGACATTTAACATCTCCAGTTCTATGAAATCTTCACATCTCTCAGTTATTTTTAAAAAATATGAGCTTGAATAGCTACAGAGAAAATTAGCTTAATTAAATAACATGCAACTATAATGTTATTTTCTATTATGAGGGCTACTGAACTTTGGCTGAACATGAGTTAAAACAGGATCCCATGTATAATTGATTTATTTGAACAAGGTTAATATTTAAATGAGGCACATCCCTTGGGGCACTTAATAGCTTAGTGGCAGAATTCTTGTCTTCCATGGAGGACATGTCAGCTGGATTCTTGGCCAATGCACCTCTAGTGCAGTGACCACCCATCAACCAGTGAGGTCTTCCATGTTTCTAGGACACAGAACAGGTTTCACTGGAGTTTCCAGGCTAAGATAGACTAGGAAGAAAGGTCTGGTGAACTACTTATGAAAAAACAACCAATGAAAACTGTGAATCCTAACACCTGCTCCTGTAGCTGCTGGGGGCAACTCAATGGCAGCTAATGACAAGTTATGAGCTCAGATGGAAGCTGACATCTACAGCCAGGCTAGTGACTCGTTAGCGTTTATGTGGAAAGGGTCACTGATTTTTCTTTTAGGTAAATAATATGCATGATCCCTGGAGTCATACACTCAGTCCTCAAACACATATTAAATGCTCACAACTAGTTAACGGGATACCGTTATTGCTTGTTACCTTGGAGTGGTTCTCTACTTGTGGTGAGCCGCAATATACTGAGTAGGTTGTTGTGATCTTCTGGAAGCAGTGCACTAGGTCTTCCTTCCGAAGTATCTCTGCGTGGGTCTGAACCACCAACCTCTCCATTGGAAGTCCAGATCTTAGCCAATTATGCTGGCCAAGGTTCTACCAAGTAGACTTCTCCCAAGCATACAAACTTTTAGAAGCCCCTTCCTATATTAGGAGTTGAGAATATATGGGGGTTTAACTCTCAAGTATTGCTACAAAATCATAAAAACTTTATTAAAATACAGTATCAACATGTGAATGAAGCCGCTGATTCTTGACCTGTCTTCCATCTAGGTCTATACACTTCGAAGCTGGTGTTTCCATCCCTGAAGAATTCTTCACTCTTCTCCAGACACCAGGTCAGAACAACAGTTTTGTCATCCTGAGGCACTCACACCATGTTTTTGCGTTTGGGCACCAAAAGAAATCTTAGCAGGGTTTTCAGGTGGACGGGGTAAAATTTCCCAGGGAAAAACTTATAGAACCCTTGCTACCAGTGAAAAAGGAGTAGGTTCATTGTTACAGTGTAAAAATCTTCCTTACCACAACTTTCTTTTCTCAACGACACAGTCTTCAATTTCCTTCAAACTACTTCATAACAAGCCCCTTTGATGTTCCCGGGTCCTTCGAGAAAATCTGTGAAGATTATCCAATTGGAGTCCCCCCGGCATCACATAACTTTCATAACTTTCTGTAAGCTTCGGGCTGCTAATCACAGAGTTGGTGATTCAAACCCACCAGCTGCTCAGGAAGCGAAAAATGAAGCTCTCGGCTCAGCAATACTATTTTCAACTTAAAAAATTTTTTCTTCCTATTCAATGTCCATGATCATTATGTTGGTCTGGATAGACTAGAGAAACCAATTCATAGACACGAATATGTTTATAAGAAAGAGCTTTATATACAAGAGCAATTGAATATTGAGAAAACATCCCAGCCCAGTCCAGATCAAGTCCATAAGTCTTTTATTAGCCCATATGTCTGATACCAATCTATTAATTCCTCTTCAGACTCACACAACACATGCAATGGTGTCAAATGCAGGAAGATCACAGGCCAGTGGGTGGAAAGTCTAGTGGATCCAGTGGCAATGTAAGCATCTCAGCACTGGCGTGGGTCTCAACATGGCTCCCCCAGCTCAGGGCACTAGTGTAGCTTCATGTGTCTTGTCAGCTGCAATGTCTCCCAGGGAGTGAGCGTGTGACCCATCTCCAGTGAGCTAGCTATTTCTCTCCTTATCACCTCCAAATGAGGTCATCAAGCTCTGACCTGATTGACATGCTAAATTCCACCCCTTCACTTGTAAGTCTCAAATTGACAACAGATTATGTAACTACCACAATCATCCTGTGTCCTTCAAGAAAATCTATCAGAAGTACTCCCTTTAGGATCTCAAAACACAATCACACAACCTTCTGAGGTGACCTCTTTGCCTTGATTTTAGCCCATAAGATCCTTTCAGAAGCCACTGTCCTGAATGGACCCTTTTTTTTAAGCACCCTAGTGAGAGGGATTGAATTAGGTAAATCTGATGCACAGACCTCTTTAAAGTGCTGAGAAGCAAAGATGCTTCTTTGAGGACTAAGGTGCATCAGACACAAACCATGGTAATTTCAATCATCTCATATGCACAAGAACGTTGGACATTGAATAAGAAGTGATGCATTTATGCATATAAATTATGGTGTTGGTGAAGAATATTGAACGCACCATGAACTCCAATAGAACAAACAAACCTGGCCTGGAAGAAGTACAGTCAGATGCTCCTGAGATACAAGAACGGTGAGACTTTGTCTCCCATACTTTGGACAAGTTGTCAGCAGAGACTAGGTACTGGAGAACGCCAGCATGTTCAGTAAAGTAGTAGGGCAGTAAACAAGAGGAAGATTTTTGCCAAGAGAGATGGACCCAATGATTTCATTGATGGACTCAAGCATAGGAACTACTGTGAGCCTGACACAGGACCGGGCAGTGTTTCTGCTGTTTCACATAGGGTTGCTATGAGTTGGGATTGGCTCGATGGCACCCAACAACAACAACAACAACAACAACGAGACTAAGACAAATATATTACTAAGGGAACTTGTCTGCAATCATCTGTGGACCACAGAAACATGTGTAAACACATTTTTGTTTGGATTAAATCTGTGCATGTATGTACTAGGACCCCAGGAGCAATGCTCTATGATTTGCCCTGGTCGTAGTGAATCGGGGAAGGCACCAGTTCTAATGAGCTTGTGGTCTGCTGGGGAAGAAAAATAGTTAGCATGGAATAACGATAGAGTTGATAAAGGTCATAATGCCAAAGACACAGTCAGAAGACCCTTTTGCTGAGATGTGAAAGGTAAAGAGACTTAACAAACTGAAGGAGGGGGCGGGTAAGGGTGAGTACGAGTGTGTTCTGGACTGAAGAATGAGCGAGTCCAAAGAGTCTGTAGTGAGAAGGTCTTGGAGAGGAGGGGACATCGGAGAACGGGATGTAGATCCCTAAGGTGGACGTAAACCTGGCAGAGGTGGAGTGGAGCTGGAAGGGCAGTGAGAACATCACAAGCAGCTTGCATGCGTTTGGGCTTTATCTTAATGACAATAAAAGACCCATAGAGAAATCGAACATATTAAATTCGATGTAATCATATTTATATTTTGGAGGAACCCTCAGCTACAGCCTGGAGAAGCTGGCGGTGGTGTGGCAGAGTCGGGGCACACAGCTAAGATGGGACTTGGGAGTATAAGGTGAGGGAGGCTGGATGGGAATGGGAAGAACAGTATGGATTTTAATAATAGTCAGAGGGTTCAAGTCATAGGACTTGGTTCATCCAGGGAATGAGTCCAGTGGAAGTGTTAAGCATGTCAGGTTGCTGATGGGGACAATTCAAGTGAGCTAGCTGCCTTCTTTGAGTAGTTGAAATTGTAAGTGCCACAGAAGGTTTTGAAAATAAAAACAATTAATGGCAAAAACCGTTTATGGGAAAGGCAAGCTGGAGGTGGTGCTGAGGAGCCCCGGTGCAGGCAGGCAGGTAGCAGGCATTACAATTGGGGGATCTCGAGGGAGATCTAGGCTGGAGGTATGGCGCTGGGCCAGTGTGTGAGCAATGGCTGTCTACCTGGACCAGGCCCTACATGCAATTCACAGTGATTAAACAGGGCTCATTGAGGAAATTAAAACATCATTTCACCTGTTAGTGGCCATTATAGTAAAACTGAAAAACCATTCAGAAAAATGATTCAATTTCCAAATTGAAGAACAAACAGAAAAATCAATTCACTAATTTGCTAATTGTCCCGTAAAGTAGAACTAACTGGACTAGATTTTAGACATGATATCCATAAAAAGAAGCACAGCCTAAAATAAAATAAGCCTGGACAGCTGTTTAAATGGACTTATGGATTATCCATGCTGACTTCAATCATTTATCCACCATAGTAAGACACCTGTGTTTCTCAGGACTCCGAGAAGGAAAATAATAAAGCCTCACAGACGTGGACAACCATGACCGATGGCAGGCTCCATATCCCTGAGACTACATCTGGAAGGTGCCTGGCTACCACTGCTGACCACTCTGGAAGGGATCACAGTACAAGTTCCTAGATGAAGTAGTGGGGGAATGTGGAACAAAACTCAAAAATCACACACACAAAGACCAGGCTTAATGGTCTGCAGAAAACTAGTGGAGCTCCCAAGATGATGGCCTTGAGTCCCCCTTTAGGCCTGGAACTGACTTCTTCCTTGGGGTTCACTTTTTTCGGCCCGTTGGGGAGGCTTCCGGGGGGCCCGTTGCCTTCAGGGGGTTCCCCATTCTTTGGCCCAGGGACGGAAGGGGGTTCCAAAGGCAGCGTTTGTCCAGAGACAATACTAGGAAGGAAGGGAGGGAGGGAGGGAGGGAAGAAGTGAGGAAGGGAGGGAGGAAGGAAGACTAAGGAAGACCTGAACTAGAAAATACAGGAAGAGTGATGTGTGCTGTTATACTACGGGGATTGCAATTGATGTCATGAATCAAAGTGTGTATGAATTGTTGAGTGGAGAATTAATTTGCTCTGTAAACTTAACTCCTGGACTCATCATAGTAAAGTGTTTTATGTGTGTGCGTGTGTATGTATGCATACATCTATATGGTAACCTATGAAAGATCTTAAAACAAAGATGGGTTTTCACTATTAAAGTTTGTAGAAGAACAAATAAGGGTCCTAAACGCCTATTTCTAAAGGATTCTTCCTGTCTCTCTTGAAAAAAATGTGTTCTCCTCATTTGCAGAAGGCAATGGATGATTGTGTGAACCCAAAATCTATTTGCAGAATCCTTACAAGGATTAAGGCTCTCTGATGAATCTCCTTTGACCACAGTTGAGGATATGAATGGCCTTGTTATCTGACAGAGAATATTGTACATTTGATCATGGCAGATGTAATTAGGTTAAAATTGGATACCTGATCATTTGATCTGCCTGTTGACCCATTTTAAATATGTTCTAGTTATTAATACTTCCAGCTTTTATCTTGATTGGGGTTTCCCCTCAGGCTTCTTTTTTCCTTACTGTTGGTCTTTTGTGGGTATGTTTTCTAGTTTATGAAGACCAGGATGGGTGAAGTTACAGAGACTGTAACTGGATTAGAAGCTTATAGGAGGAATGGAATGGGAGGTTGGAGAGATGTGGGGAGACTCATTTGACTGAACTATGTGAGTGTATGATATGTGAACAATCTTGTCAATAAAACTGTATATTAAAAATAGGGTATATAGGAACCCTTCTGTACAACCTTTTGTGGCCCTGACTCAGGAAATTATTGTTGTTCTGTTAATCGTCTTCTGTCTAGTCATGTCTAGAACTGTGCCTTAGGGTTCTCAAAGCTGTCACCTCCAAAAGCAGCTACACAGGCCTGGATGGGTTTGAACTGCCAACACTTTGGAGCTTACCTGTATATGACCCTCTGGGATTTCTGAGTAATTATAAATACTTGAAAATAATCATTAAATGTGTGTGTGTGTGTGTGTGTAAAAAGCTTTGCTTCAAAAAAACCAAAATAACTGCCCCCCCCCCAAACCCAACCTTTTTTATTATGACCCTTATTATCATTGTTTGCAATCTAAACTGCACAGTTACTTTAACACCTTCAGCCCAAACCAAACACACTGATATGTTATCCATTTGACTCGCAGGGACCTTATGAGTTTCTGAAGTGATCCATCTTTATGGACGCGGACTGCCTCCTCGATCTCCTGAGGAGCAGCAGGTGGGTTTGAACTATGGACCTTTTTTCTTTGTTGTTAGCACTCAAATGCTTAACCCACTGTGCATCGGGGTTCTAGAGAATTTCTTAAAGCTTAAATATTTTAGGTGCCTAAGTAACAGTGAGTTTCTCCAATTTCCATGAATTTTGGAACTTAGGTCCATGTCGCTGACATTCCCTGGTACTCTCCCTTCCGCTGCCATCATTTAGCATGTATTTATTTGCTGGGAATTGGCGCCCCACCCAGTACCAAGCAATGGACTATGGAAAATACTGAAAAGATCACGTCAAAGGGAATGAAAAGCATTCTTTGTCCTTGAACAGCTTAGCTATGGCCTGGGAAATAAAGTCATTCAGAAGTGAAATAGTTGAATAATAAAACAAAGAAGCCTAAGATTAACTGCGATAATAAGTGGGGCTGACACTATTACAGCTAACCGGCTTGAGAAGAAAAGGTCACGGTTCTTCTACACAGATGAGAAAATGGAAGCATTACTTTGACATTTTCCAATCGTGAAACATTTTAGGAATTATTGTAAAGATATGTTTCCTCCACCCAAACTGGAGAACCCCACCAAGTAGTCTAGCTCTGCCGTGCAGCATGGAGCCTTTCCAGCAGTGCACACAGGGCCGATAGCTCCCCCAGCTACTGGAAGAGACCGCCAACCATCCAGAACAGCTCTCGCCACATAATGGGGAATGATGGGTTTGCTCACGGTTGCAAATGTAACTGTGCTCTCCCTCTCCCAACCCTAATGTCTAAAAAGGTTATTTTAATTCATAACTGCCTTGTTTCATTATCTAAAGACTCTGTCATTAAATACACTCTTCCCTGATGTAGAACTCCAGCCCTGCTGCTAAATTCTATTTGAAAGATTATCCCGAAATCCTCTAATCTAATATTGCCAAGGCTGTTATGAGGCTGCCTTGCAAATAAGATTCTTCGTAAGAAATACTACACTGTTTCCATCCCAATTGTATTAAAGAATCTCTCCCAAGAGGCTGAGAACATGGTTTATCCTCTCAGGCCTATATGAGCAATTAGAATATGTCTTATTTTCAACCCAAAACCCACATTAAATTTTTTCTCCCCTTTAGCTTAAAAGTGGTACTGGCTGTACAAAACGCTGAACATAATTACTATTGTGACTGAACTGTACATAGAGAAGTTTTGAAATGGCAAATGTTTTGTCACACACCCCCTGCCCCCCCACACACGAAGGTGCTTCCAAGATTTCATTATCGTGTGATTACACATTTCCGTGCGTTTTAAATTTATTTACCGCAATAAAAATAAACTAAGGGAATCTTGAAAATATTTCATAAGCATTTGTAACAGATACAAGAAGAAAAGGATATTTGGCCTAAACTTTGAAATCAACAGAATTAGAGGCACAGCAATCTCCTTAAAGGCAAGGACTGACTTCTTTAAAGTTTTATTCCCCTAGGAAGACATCCTTCATCCGCTGTGACACATTTCGATCGGGTTTCGTTCGCTTCCTAGAGCCTTGTTTTGTGCAGATGCCTGCAGTGCCACTAGGACGTTCCCCTTCATGGTCATTGGTTCTGGATCACCTGCTAGCTCTTGAAACGGTTGAATGTGGACCAGTTCTTTTTGGTCCAGGGACTCTGTGCTGTCTTTTCTTCATCTTTTATTGGTTCCTGCATCACTCAATATTTTGCCCATAAAATCTTTTAATGTTACAAGTGGAGGCATGGATGGTTTCGCTGGTTGATACATGCATGCTCAGCACGTTCTTCCTTTTTGCCTTTCTAGCTCCAGTACTTTTCATCTCTCACTATAAAACTTTATTTTCTTGAGCTGTGCTTCAAAATGTTCTGTTCAGCTCTTACTGCCTCATATTTCTTACACAGGAAACAAGCCATATTTGCCAGATTGCTGTACTATAGACACTTTCGTTTTTAAAAACCATCATGGCTAACAACGTTAAGAATGTGTTTCTTTACCTAGTTGTTGGCTTCTGTTGAACATTTTCTTCAAGTTCTGTTCTCAGCAGAGGGATTTTTCTGGGCTAATATGTAGGCATATTTTTATGACTTTCATTACTTGTTTATTTTGTTTTAAGAATAAATTTTCTCTTAGTGCACCTTCCCATATTCATACAACATAACCAAAGTTTTCTTTTTTTTTTCTTTTTCCTCTTTTTTTTTTTAAAAGAACAAAAAGCGCCCTCTCTTGAATCGTGATTTGCTATTTACATCACTTCCTTCACGTCCTTCATAATGACACAATGGTGAATTTGTGTTTATGACTTGAAATTTCCCTATCTACCAAAGCCTATTGGTGGAAGAAAATAATTTCACAATCATCCTAGTTCTATAACTATGGTCATTAGGTAGCTCTACTAACTACCCCATCCACTAATTACCAAAAACCCAGTTTATTTATTTGAGTGCAAGTGACTATGAAAGCATTTTAGTCCCTACAGAGTCATGAAGTAATAACAAATGATGTTAAATGCAAAGGGTACCCTTGGCAGAGCTAGTAAATCACCCACTAAACTGGCTCCATCCATTACTTATGGATACATAAGACGATTTCCATCTCTGGGATATTAATTTCATAGCTACTGTCGTGGACTTCAGTGCTCATGATGAATGTTTTTACAATGAATACCAAATTAACCCAAACTGATTAGATGCTTTTATAAGTTATTAATGGGATGTCACTTTCATCTGGTCTTCTGCATGTATACGACATTTCATTAAGTAGTCTCCTCTTGCTGGTAAAATCAATCTTGCTGCCCTCATTGGATTTGTCAACTTCAAGGAAATGCTCCCTGCCCACTTTGTGACTTAGAACCCGGTGAGCAATGCTGCCCTTGGGAAAGTCACTTTGAAAGGGCTCCCAGATTCTACCCAGCAAGCAGAGAGAAAAATTAACGGCTGACCGGATAGTTAACCAGATTCACAAGGGAGTGGTTTCCCTGATGGGCGACCTGATTAATTGGAGGGCCGGGAGCAGGGCGCAGAATGGGCATGAGCTTTTGCTCTGTTCGGGGATTAAACTAGGGTGATATCAGGGTAGGACTTGCCGTCATCCAATAACGGCCTTTGCCAAAGATAGACACTTGCACAGTAGTTGTCTCTGTTAGGGGCCATCGGGCCATCATGACCTCATGTACAAGAGGAGGAAACACTGCTTGGCCCTGTGCCATCCTCACAGTGGTTCTTATGTTGGAGCCATTGTTGCAGCCACGGTGTCAACCCACCCTGTCGAGGACCTTCTGCTAAAGGTGCAGAGGAACAGAGAGTGATGGATAGGGTCTCTGAGCAGCAGCCTTATTCCCTTAAGGCTTGGAGAAGAGCTAATACACGAGGAAATACAGGTAGTCTATTCTGAGTGAGAGCAGACCAGCTGATTTCCTTGTCACTGAGGCCTCTGTAGGTCCACCACACTTACGGGTTATATCCCATTTCCTAAAGCATCTTCTGATTGAGACCAAACTTTTACTTAGATTAAGTTTTATCTTTGATTGAAATTTTTATTTTTCTTCTTCTTTTCTAAATTTTGGGTTAAGCTGAAAAAATATATATAACAGCAATCACAAGAACAGACTTCGCTTCCAGGACACTTCTTTTTCTACTGGGTTTTATGCTGTTCACCGTCCATATGTTAACTTAATCTTCAGGGACTTGCCTATATGTTGGCATTATCACCCACCTGTTATGAAGGAGGAAACTGTGGCTTTGAGAGATTAAGTGATGCCATTGAGCTCTCAGGAGTAGGAGGCAACAGAACCAAGATGTGAACCAAGATTAGACAATTATGAATTTGCACTGATGTTTTGAATTCGCTCTATCTGAAGAGGGCTTGTAGGTGGAAGAACATGGCCCCAGTCATAATTGCTCAAACATCTTAGTTCTAGAACTGTGGTTATTTGGTATCTCTGCTAACTACTTTGCCTCCAAAATTTGTGTTTATAACAAACCTCAAAGAGGAAAAAACTAAGCAACATAAACTTGCTTTCCCTGCTTAGATTCAAATTGAGACCCTTGAGACGCTGGAAATGATGGGGTGGGCCTGGGCACCCTGATGAAGTTTCTAAATGAAGCCCTATTGTCTCGCTCCTCACTGGAGACCCAAGTCCTCTGTCCTGGCTCTGTGCTGTGCTGTCTCTTCTCACTCCAAGTGGCTATTTTACTGGACCGATCACTCCCTATGCCAGTCGCCCTTCTGCAGATGTGACACTGAAGAGCTGCAAATGCATCTCCCAGAACTCTCATTGAGCTCTCCCTTTAAGCCTTTTAAAACTGTATTCTGGCATTTTAAGAATGTCATTCATCCAGTGACTTATGTTGAATCATTGACATTTTGGTAGCATGCATTTTTTATAACTTTAATAGGCCATTTTTTTTAAAGTTCTGTATTTCCAAGCAGAAATCCATGTTATAAGGTGAGTACCAAACACTTGGGCGGGAGTTTTTCTGATTCTTTCATTGACTCATAAATGTGGCCAAACATCATCTTGGAAGGAGGGAAGATAAATTGAATCAATGGTGGATGCTACTGGGACAGGCAATATAAAGCCCTACCTCTCTTTTGCTGATGACAGATGAGGAAGGAAAATAGCTCTCCTTCAACTGAAAGGGCAAATGTGGGAATACAGCAATAAGATAACTCATAAGAAGTTGACTTTGAAGGCGCGTTTCTTTAGGATACACTCAGGCACTTGAAGGTCACAGATGATAGGCCACAGATCGAAGAAAGGGAAATGATTACGGAGATATAAAAATGGCCAGGGCTCGTGCGAACATGCCGCAAGAGCTAAGAACAGAGGAAGAGGTGGAAGAGGTTTGGGTGTGGAGGCTCCTGGATTCTAGAGAGAAAGTCCGGTGGATGTTGTGATCGAAGAGGATTATCCACACATGTAGCTGGGCGTGTCCTCTGGGAATCCAAGATGGTATCCAGATCTAGAGCTTGGAGCTGAGTGGGCCTGGCAGACACTACCCCATGGGAGAACTGAGCAGGGGCTACCCAGAGAGGTGAGTGAGGGCTTTCGGGACAGCTTTGTGTCTGGCACCATGACTTTATCAAGACTCTTGAATGGAAGTCTTAAGAAAAAGAACACACACAAGCCAAGCCCCATCCTATGCAGCCCTGCATAACAGTGGGAGATGGACAAGTCACGTGGCCTGAGCTGGCAGCTGCCTGAGAATGTGGCATCATGAAGAAATAAGGCTCTAAGGTCAAGTAGGCATGACTGCGACATGTAAGCTCCAGGAGAAAGTCCAGGCACAAGAAAAGGGAGCGCGCCGGTCTTTTGGATCCGGTGCTCCAGAATCTCGCAGTGTTCAGAGCACAGTGAGTGGCTGAGACAACGTTGACTGAAACAGCACAGATGAGTGAAGAATACACTGTGCAGATGCCAAACGAATCAGCTTTGGGGCCCTTCACAGTTAGCTCCTGACCAGCCACAGTCAGTGTCGATCATATCTGTCACCCCAGAGAGCTCGATGGGCTGGGGAGCTTGGTGGGTGGCCAGGTTGCCCAGTCCCTGGGTCCTTCACAAGCTCTTTTGCACTGATGGAAAAAAGGGCAAAAGTGATTGAAATCCAATTCCAGGCCTCTCCCTGTTAAATCATTCTGACAAATTCATTGTCTAGCCATTGGGTGAAAGCATTTGGATTCCCTTAGGAAATAACTGGAGGGTCTAATAAGCCCTATCTTTAAGGTGAGTGTGGTGCGTCTGAGTATCTAGCCTCCGGGTATCTACCGTAGCATCTACCCTGTTTGGGATGCAGATCTAATTTCATTCTCCTGTCTCCAGGGTCAGAAGTCACTCAGCGCTCTTCAATCTACAGTGTATAAAAATCCTTTAGTTGTCCTCCATCACTTTTACCACCACCATCCCCACACCACCCCAACAGGTCTCTTTGCAGGAACATCATCTCCCCAGAACTGCTCCAGCCCCTGACCCTGAAGCCTTTCTCCACAGCTACTCTATTTGGTCTTCGTTTCTTAATATTCTGAATTTGTCTATGCATTAAAGATTTCCTACTGGGCTTATTAAATATCCCTTTTGAAGCTGGTCATTTATCACCATCATGCAAACAAGTCAACCAAAGAAACACCGGTTCTCTCTGACTCTGATCTTCAGATTGCAGCCAAGACTCCAGTGCTGAATTTCCAATGCCACGTAGTGCTGTGCATTCCTATTTGCCAAAATTTCCCATCATACTTGGGTCTGAAGAAAAACACTATTATGTAACAAACTCACGCGCATCCTCGAAGCTTCTTCTGAGGAGGCGTCTGAATGTTTTTAGGGAAATGGAATGACAAGATAATAGAACATCTCCACAAATATCTGAAGCCCCCCACTCCCCCTGGGGGCACATCCTTCTGGGGCACATCTAATAAGTTTTATCTCTGAGTACCTATCATAAGAGTACCTATCAAAGTTTATTATCTTTCCAATGACTCTAGCAGGGATGACATATAAGAAAGTGAAATGATATTTCTGAATCAGCCAAATTCATCTGATTCTGGGCTAGCAGTGCCACCACCTGTCTGTTTGTCATTCTATCATGGCATACATATGCTGGAAGCTAAGCCATTGGTATCTCCAACAACAACCGGGTCACCTCTGACGAATGGGTTTTAGCAAATCTCCTAGGCTAAGAAAGACTATGAAAAAGGTGTGGTAGTCTTCTTGTAAAAATGTCCCAATGAAAATTCTATGGGGCCTACCAAATATTGTCTGATACTCTGTGTTGGGAGATGACAGCTCCAGGAAGGAAGGTAAGGATGGATTGGAGTACGGCACTTAGCATGAGGATGCTGCAGGGCTAGGCAGCCTTTTGTTCCCATGTGCATCACGTTGATATGAGCCAGGGCTTCTTCTATCACAGCTAGCAACAGGCCAGTTGACAAACCCTCCCTTAAACAAGTAGATGAACGCATATAGGCCTTCACAGAACATCTGAGAAAAGAAACACGGAAGAGTTCTCGAGATCCATCTGAAGAGCACAAACATGTAGAAAGATAGCCTGCAGGGACCGGTTTGTGACCACAGTTCTTTGAATGTGATTGTAAGTCACGACATACAATTGACCGTTACCAACTGGGAGCAGGGGAAGAAAATGTGTTAATTGTTTTACATGCAATATCATTATGTTGCATTCATTTCTCTGCTTTTCGGGTCAGTAGACACTGGGGTTCTGTGTCCTCAGTCAGCATCTTAGCAACTGTGTGGTTCTCCACCACGGTGAGCGACCGCTGCGAACTGCCAGCTCTCGGGCAGAAGGAGGCCTTTCCCCTGCTTTAGTTTCTCACTTGCCTTTAATGATAATTCATCCACTCAGCAGACTTTATTGCCTACGATATGATCTGAAAACCTAATAAAAATCTCCTCTATAAGGAAAAAGCCACATAGCACATTTGACAAAAACACCTTTAACTCACTCATGGTGCTGTACATCATCACCCTCTGGTGACTTCTCAGGGTTACCGAGCCAAATGCATTGCTGAAATCACTCAGCATAAGGAAAGTTATAATGCTTGGGAAGCTCTGTGGTGAACTTTCACTGCAGCTGGGTACTCTGCTCCCCAAGGAGAATGACTCATTTCAATCTGACTCATTCTAATTGGAGTAGGTTTCCTTTAGGGAGCAATGTTTACTTTTTAGACTAAAACGGGCAACGAGGGATTTGTTGCTTGCCACCACTTAACAAGGCCGTGTTTGCAAGGCCTCCTCAGGAGAGCCTGCCGCTTTCCTCTGCAGCAGGCAGCCTTCCATGCGATGCTTGCTATAATCCCCATGGTTCCAGGGGCTAGCGCTTCCCTTCAGGAGGATTACCAAGAGATTAGCACACCATCTGCTAACACAGGGGAGGGTGCACTCTGACCCAGAGGCTAACCACCAGCTAACAACCAGTAAATAAAGCTTTACTGGATTCCACCTGCACTGTCATAGTCATCTAGTGCCACAAACCAGAAATGCCACATGTAGATGGCTTTGACAAACACTTCCCCTCCCCCTCCCTCCACCCCCGCCCCCCAGTTTAGGTAACTAGAAGCCTGGATTCAGGGAGATGGCTATAGGGAAAGCATTCTTGTTCTGTCAGCTCTGGGGGGCAAAGACCTTTGTCTGTTGAGCTGTTTCCTGGTTCTGGGGAGATCTCCCCAGGGAGATCTCTGGGGACTATTGGTGGTATATTGGTTTTGAGTTGGTCTGGGATCTGCATGGTCAGCAGTTTGAAACCACCTGTAGCTCCTTGGGAGAAAGACTGGACTTTCTATTTCCGTAAACAGTTTCAGTTTCAGAAACGCACAGGGACTCGCGATGTGTCCCTCATTGACTCAATGGTGGTGTCTGGTTGGTTTGGTAGAGACCTCCAGGTGGCTTGGCATCTATATTTTCCCATCTCTGTTTGTTTCCTTGGCTTTTTATATTCTGAAGAGACTGACTGAAGACTCATCCTAGACAATGTCGGCCTCATTAACGTAACAAAGACAACCCCTTCCCAAAGGGGGTTTTGGCCACAGGCATAGAGATTAGGATTTATAACACATATCTTGGTGAGCCACAACTCAACGCATAACATATGTCCATTTGTTTACACGCGGTGGCTGCTTTTACACTACAACAATGACATTGGACATTTACAGCACAGACTGCACGGCCTGCAAAGCCTAACGTATTTCTTATCTGGCCTCTTATTGCACAGATTTGCCCACCTTTGTTCTGAAATATAGGATGCTCTGTTGACAGTAAACTACAGTGTCTATGCCACTGAGTACAAGGACTGCATTGTACAATCCTCAAGTCCAAATGAACTCAGACATTCATAAAATCTTAAGTGGATTAGTATTTTTGCTACTAATCCCAAATATTTTGAATTACTAGAGATTCATTTCTTTGAAGCCAAAAGAAAGACAAAACTCTCTCATCTTCTGTACTCTCCTAGAATAGAGTCATGGATTCTGGCTATGTCATGTCATCTAGTTATTTTTTTATGTCTATGATGTAAGATCATCATTAAAAAGAAACAAAAATAAAACTCACTGCCGGTGACTCACAGCCACTCTATCGGACAAAGTACACTGCACTTTTGGGTTTCTGAGGCTGTGAATCTTTATGGGAGCAGAAAGTCTCATTTTTCTCTTGGGGAGAAGCTGGTGGGTTTGAAGTGCTGATCTTGCATTAGTAACCCAATGTGTAACCACTATGCCACCAGGTCTCCTTAGAGGACCACAAGAAGAAATTAATTAGTCAATGTGTGTATTCATTTCTTTACATCAACAAATATTTACTGAGCACTAGGCACAATGCTAGGCACTCAGAAGGCAGAGATGAAAAGGGTTGACTGAATTACAAGACCATTTAAGCAAGAAGAGAGACATGCCGATTCATTGCAAGAAAACATATGTGATAGAAGTTTGCATGATGAGTTAGGGAAGCCTCAAAGGATAGGCCGAGAAGCTTCCTCAGAGAATTGGCGTCTATTTTTGTCTTCATTTTATTCTTTCTATTCTCAGATATTAAATATGACGATTTCTATAATCACTTGTGCCACTTTTGTTCTTAAGGGAGGATGAGATGAATGTGAAGTCCATTATCCAAGAAGTAGCTGTGGCTTCAGATAGAGAAGGAGCTGAATGTATACACAAGTAAGCTGAAGCTTCATCTTGCTTCCAAGCCTATGAATAATTATAAAATGTACTTATATACACACAGGCACATACACAGGCACACTCACACATACCTCTTCCTCTTGTAACTGTGAATTCATTTTCGTTACATTGTAAGCTCTTACTAGAAGGCAAGGCTATACTGCCTTGACTCTGTTTTGGTGTCTGACCTATTCGCATATGTGGGTGGTGAGGCATTAGCTATGATGCTTCCTGATAATCATGAGTTGGTCAGTAAAGACGTGGCAAATAGAATAGAGAAGGACAGGTTGTTGACTCATAACATAATTTCTTGACTACTATGAAGAGACTCAAAGACAAGCACTCAGCCAGACTTCTCAATACCCCTTCTCTTCTGCAGCAGCATGGTCTGACCAGGACAGGTAAGGAGATATGTTCCAATGACATTTTGAAGAAATAGCTCTACCTTTTCCCAGGTTGGAGATGCCACCCATTAGGGGGAACTGGCATGATGCAGGGTGACTGGAAAAGCAGACATCTCTACTTTATCCTGGATCGTTGACTAGGTTACAAATGTTTTTAATTGCCAGGGAGCACTGAGTAACTTTTTTGTTTTCCAGAGAAGGTGATGGCATATATTCTACATGAAAGTGCAATCTTCCTTGTCATGGAATAATTGGATGGATTTGCTTTCCAGAGGCTCTGAATTCACAGACTCTTGGAGTACTTAAAAGTCGCCCCCTAAAGATTCAGTCATGTGAGCCCTAAACACTTCGGTCTTCTCTGATCTTTGGTTAAATTGCATTTTCTCCCAGTTTAGGAATGACAGTCTTTGAAGAAAGATGAATTTCATCTTTTCATGTTGACTGAGTGTGTAACAGATGTCCATCTGCCAAAGTCAGTTCTTGACAAGCTCTCTTACTCCTGTCTCCCTTTGATACTCATCAGTTAAACGTGTTTATCGTAATCTGTGGTTAACAAGTTAATTGCATTACATAATAGCTAAAATACTATTTGAAATCTATACACATTACCTGCTTCTTTGGGCCATTTTGAGGGAATAGCATTAATATAGAACAAGGAATTATACTTTGGGAAAAACAAGATTATTTTCATTCCTAAACTAGTAGATAGCCTAGCCAATATAATCCCAAAATCAACCTTTTAAATTGATCAATTTCTGTTCTCTTTTTTACAAAAAGAAAAAAAGAGCTTTTAAAAATGCAGTGTATTTCATCAGCTTAAAGATGCAGAAGTCAACAGTGACTTGAATACTGCAAGCATGTCACTTGATCTTCCAATTCCAGGGCCTTTCTGGAAGGGCTCTACAATCTCTTGAAATAAAGTGAAATAGAACTGACAGATATCATCTGGTTTCAGAAAAAAGAAATATTATGCTACACTGACTCCTGAAATTGACTATTGAAATACTTCACTTTTCTACTAGGGCCAGCTGGTTATAGCATGATCAGTGGATGATCTGTCCAAAGGCAGTCAGTCAGACAAGATCGGCTAGGACTGGGACCTTCATGATCCACCCACTCTGTCGAGGCTTCTTCCCATCATGCCACCATTGTCATGAGCTGTTGTTCATCACTTTATCAGTTGCTCCGTTTTGTCACTTTTCATAGAAATGCATGCAAACGTTTGGTATAAAATGGAGAGGGCTGGATTCCCTCTGATGGTTTCTATGTGTGGACGCCCCGCGCAGAGCGGCTCCATGCTGGGCAGTAAATCTATGTTCTCCCACATCCTCTACGGAAAACTGCAAGAATTCGAAATATAAAGCCAGAACCTTTCAACAATGATGATTCTGCTAAGCTGCTAACTCTTAAGTGGCATCCTATCTGATGAAATGGATCTCTTTGTGCTCACACCAAGTCTAGAGTTCTCTATTAGCAGCTACAGCGAAACACCTACGTCAGGATATCGGCTATGGGAAACCTGACACACTTTTCCAATTTTTAAAGAACTCTCCGTCTGGAAAGAAATGGGAATTTTCCTTGTCAAATCTTTTGGTGTACTTAACCAAATTTCATTTGTGCGCACGTACAAATACACTAGAAGAGCGGTGGAATACATTCAGTCTCTACAATAAGATCACACGTGGTCATTGGCGGTAGCTTGCTTACCAGCTGCTGTCCTTTAGGGCCCCATCCTGCGTACTGCAGTTTGGCGTTGCTCACTTCTGGTGGATCAAGGCTTTGGGGATCCCTAGAAGAAGAAGAAGAAGAAAAAAGAGCAAAGAGTGGGAATGAATAATTTAAGCTGTTATAATTCTGTCTTCTAGCTATAGTTGTCTACTTTCTACTCTCATTGTAGTAATTCAGAAGCTTGCCTCCTGTGTTATTAAATAATATGTCTCTGCCAATTGCCAACTGTTCTCATTAGATGGATATAATTTACGTGAAGCTGAAACTGGTGCAACACTACCAAACCCAAACGGTAAATATTTATCAAGGGGGAGCACACAGAGAGGTCTATTGATCAATATTTCAAAAATCCAGAACTGTCAGCGTTAAAATCTTGAATGCATAGCATTTGCAGGAGGAAATACACAGAATCTATGTCTCCATCGTGAGGTCTCCTAATGGGGGTGTTTCTCTTAGCATTACGCCAGGTTAGCATGACCTTCAAAACAAGCAGCCTGCTGACTGATCCCACTTTTGGTTTGTGTTGACAGCTGCGACAGCTGCAACTCTGCTTCCAGAGACAGACAGACAGACAGACAAATGTATTATTTCTTTTCTATCATCATTTCTAGCTTTCTTTTTTAATTTTTGAATATGCAAAATACAATCACAATACAATCTCATTCATTTACCGAATGGCATAGTGCACAAAGGACACAGTGAAAGAACGAAAACAGCTAACCCTTCATAACAAGGATGAAATGTTTCAGTAGATTTTACAGCTACTGCTGTCAGTCACATGTAGAAAAGATGAATTTCCATCTTCCTTAGAATGATGCCGTCGTCCGTATGAATAATTAGGCATGTGCTCTGCAGAGTGGACTGAGTCAGGCAAGCTCCTATCACTTGGCTATTACAATATTTCTTATGTGGAAGACACAGGTATGAATGACTCATTCATCTGTAGAGGGGAGTTTGTTAAATGGTCTTTGAGAAAGTTAGGAACTGAATTCTCAACAGCCCTTGAAGAACGGGTATGAAGGGAAGTTGGGCAAAATGAGTAAGCGACTGCTGATTCAGGGCTGGGCTCAGTAGAGCAGCAATTGTTAAAGATGAATGGATTAAAGAGTAAAACTTATTTGTGATATGAGATCTTCTATAATGTTCAGGAGAGTTTTAAATTATATTCCCGAGCCTGAGAAAGTACCAGCAGGATAGATAGAGGAAGACACTGATCATGAGAATCAGCAAAGAAGGCTAATGTTGGAACATTTACAATTCATAATAGGTCTTTTTTTTAATAATAGGAGGTCTTATCATTCTAGGTTCCAAAAGGAAATTTAACAAATTCTACCACTTGTATCTTTTGAATGTTTCACAATATTTTCATAACCACCAGTGACTTCATTTTTTAACCTTAGGGTAGTGAAAGGCTTTTTCTAAGGATCACTCAAAATTTAAAAAGCAATAAAAAAAGAGATTGATAAGTTTGACCACATAAAATTTTCACAATTTTAATATGGCAAAACATCATGAAAAAAAAAGATAGTCGACAAACTGGGAGAAAACATTCATAACCTATACAACAGACTAATGGCTAATATGCAATGGATATGCTAACAAATAACCTAACTAATACATATCAATTTTAAAAACTACACTGAAGGAAATGGGGAAGAAATCTATAATATACTTACATATTAAACAATTTTCAGTTCTATTATACATATAAAGTAGTTTCAGAATTTTTAACTCTTATCTGTGAGAAGTACTTATTAATTATGTTAGAACATTGATTTAGTTTTTTGTATTTATCTTAGCTTTAGATACCTAGTTAAACACTGCTTCCCAAAGTGACCTGTGTTCTCTTTCTTCTGAAACTAGCTTATGTGTACACTAGAATGGAATAGTATTTAATAAATAAATATACTGTGGGTTTTACTTTTAGAAAGTCATAAATAAATGAGAGCCTCCTCTCTGAAATAAGCTGTGAGATGTATTGGATCAGAGGTAACTATCTATCTACCTATCCATCCATCCATTCCTCCATCTATCAATTGAGCTATCTACTATATACACACACCACACACATATGCACACATATAGAATACATAAACATCTGTGTATCCATGAGTTAGTATACATACTATTAATTCCCAGCTCTATATGCTAAGAGGGTCTAGAAGCAATGACATCTCATTAGCAATGAACACACCTGGGGTCCAGATTTTGGTTTCTGAATACCATCCTCTAATAAAAGCAAGCAGGGAACCTAAGAGAAACAATTTTATCCAGTGCTGGAGCACAGAAAATGGAAGATGAGTCTGGAGCATTTCAAGGGGTCAGAAAAGTAAGTTTCCAAAAAAAACAACAACCAACCAACCAAACAAACAAACAAAAACTCCCAAACTGGAAGTTTGTGGAAAGAACACAGATGTTAATTTAAAGGCATTCCTAATGGCCAAGGTTGGTATAATTTGAGCAATAAAATAAGTACTTATAGTATTGGCTTTTGATTCAAAGAATAAAATAGATATCCATGAGTCCATGTTAATGTAAATAAATAACAAGTAAATGTGGGGGTGGGGTTCAGCTCTTTTTCACAACAGAACTCCAATTAGTAAAATAAGAGAGAAATTGAATCATTTTGAAAATAAAACCACAGGGAATGCTAAAACTACTGGACAAATATCTGAAGAGAAATAGGACTTGCATACTGTATTAGGCTGGATTTTCTGTAGAAACAAACTAGTGACAACCCTCTAATAAGTATAAGACAGAACTTTCTATCAAGAAAGAATTTCATATTAAGGAAGCAGCCCAGCCCAGTCCAACTCAAGGTCATGGGTCAGATGGTAGCTGGATGTCCTCCAGATTCATGCAACTGTAGGCCAAGCAAGCAGGAAGGTGAAGCAGAAAATTGCAAGCTCACAGGCCAAGGGTGCAGTCACGTGGATTCAAGGTCAGCAGGCACATGGCAGGCTGCTAACACTTCCCAGGGCCGGAAGGCCACATGGTCTGCCAGTCCCAGAAGCAGGAAAGAGAGCAGCCCGAGAGACCAGTTCTCCACCGGGTCTCATACACAGGCCACATAGGAGATTCCATTCGATCAAACTAAACCGCTTTTTAAAAGTCAAGTATTTTCATAGCTTATACCTTATTAGTTATAAAAATTTCTGTAGAGAGGAATTAACAGATAATATCCCTTTCAACATCTTGATATTACGAAATGAAAAAAAATAGTGTCTAGCAACTGCATAGGAAACAACATACACATTTCCAACGACGAAGAAGTAAACATAGTTGGGTATGGAGGGAGCTTCAAACAAAAGTCTCTGGCCAGTTCAGAGACAAATATAATGGATTCCCTAGGTCAGAGTTTAATTGGAATTCTCCAGGAACTGACGATAGGAAAGGAGGGCAGAAGGAAATGCTTACATTCCACACTATTTTTTAAGATGCGTACATTAATTTTGTCAGCTTGTAGTTCCTCACAGATGTCTAGAATATGAAGGATCAACAGGGGATTAGCCTCTGTTTAATTTACCAAGTATGGATTTCCATGACCAATAACTGGGAAAGCATCTCTAAGTGGGCAATCCATCTTACAAGATTACCTGAGCACCGTGTCGCAATTACTGCTGCATTTCAATTTCTATTCACTTTTGCTCATCTATGTACAAAAGGAGCTTTATTCCGTCTCTAAACCGAAAACACATTTCCCATCTCTCACCATCAACACATTATACAGGTTTCTGAAGCATGAAGAGCCAACGACAAATTAGAAATCATAAGTTCTCTCTGAGTTTTGGGTGTTTTTCCTGAGGAGGAGGGATAGCTCTGCTCTATGGGAGAAAGATGGGGCTTTTTGCTCCCGTCAAGATTTATAGCCTTGGCACTCAAAGGGGGCAGCCCGATTTTGGCCTATAGGACTGAGCTGGGTTGGAAGGGACTCAGTGGCAATGAGCTTGGTTGGTTTTTCTGAGGAATCCTGGCTACACTCTCCCCCACAGAGTGATCATGATACTCAAGGAGCCCCTAATACACTCTGAAGGAGCCCTGCTGGCTCACTTTTTAACTGCTTGGCTGCTAACTTAAGGCCGTGGGTTGCTTTGCATGAGAAAGATGTGGTCAGGCTGCTTCCATAGATGTACAGCTTTGGAAACCCTGCAGGACAGTCCTGCTCTGACCTATAAGGTCACCGAGTAAGAACTGACCCAACAACAGGTTAATGCACTCTAAAGAAATAGTAATTGTTTTTGGTTTTGCCAGTTAATGAATATATCAATTTCAGTATCTCTCTCTCTTTTCTATCTATTTATCTATCATCTATCTAATCTAATCTAATCTAATCGATCTTTCTCTGGTGATAAATTAAACAAATGACTCCAAGATATCAGTAGTGTACTTCTGGAGTTCCAATAACGTCTCTTACTGAAAATTACAGAATATCAGGTTGCATCTCATTGAAAGAAAGCTGTGAGGAATTTTCTGAGAAAATTTCATGACATTCTCAATTTACTTCTGAATTCTGCCATGAACTAGCAGTGACACTGGGTTAATAGAGTAACTTAATCTATTCGCTCTCATTTTATAAAATGAGAATAATATTATCTCTATCAGAAGACTTGACTCTAACATATATATATATATATAAGAAAACAGGTAGCACAGCTTACCTAGAGATATGCAATAAATGCCATTTGCTTCATTGATAAACTGGTAAAAAACCTCTTAAGATATTAAGATTTAAGTGACCTTCAAAGAGTTAGTAGCGAAGCCCATAATTTTAAAAAATTCCCCTTTCCATGAACCGTTTGGGACTCCCTTTTATGTAGCCATGCACATCCATCCAACTTAATCAGTGATATCAACTGTTTGAATGCTGAAAAAATATTTTAACAGAAAGTCCAATAATAGATCTTATATAAGACAATTTTCCTGTATAGAACCCAGCAGTAAAAGCATATAGCCTAAATTCTTGTCTTTGATGGGAGATTGGATTTAGGGACCTTAATCCTGAACCATGTCTTTCATATCTGCCTTTATAAAACACATGTAGAACAAAGATAAAATACATACACATGTATATTTTCATTGATATTTGATGGTATCAGATTCTTTGCTTTCAATCTCACAGGGGTGATAAGACTTGGAAGTCTTTCTGATTATATACCAACCAAATAGTTTCTTGACTATGGCCACACTACCTACTTTCCTTTTACAAAAACACCACTGCAAATTGCTTAAGCCATGCATGGGTAAGAGAATGAATGGTGTCCAGCCACTCAGATAGAATGTCAGGTGGGGTCCTAACTATGGTAACTGGCTATCCAAAAGAAAATCGGAATGTAGGAGTCCATGTGGAAGAGATCATGCCATACTATGTGGGATCAAAGGGTTTCATAGAAATCCTTGGTCAAAAAGAGGGAAAATATATGAGTCTCAAATCAGAGGCACTTGGTGTATATACAGACAGAGGCTTGAACGTGAAGATTTCATTCCATCTATGTCTCAACAGGAGGCTGGAATCTATGCTACATTTTAATACTACCTTTTTGGAGTAGATTCTCGACTATTTTTTTGTGCTGCCCTAAACTCTCTATCCTGAAGAGAACATTTTTCTTCTTTGAGGTCTGGCAGATGCCAGATGTCATAAACGATTCCCAGAATTCTTCCTTATGCATAACAGAATCAAACATAACCCTATTGTGTTAGGGTATGTTGTCAAGAGTAACAACGCTGGTGATACTCAGATAAGTATTAAAAAGAGCTTTGTATCAAGAAGTCATCTTATATCAAAAAGCCATCTCAGCCCAGTCCAATTCAAGGCCACGGTTCTGATGCTAGCTGGAGTCTGCTTCAGACTCAAGTAGCTGTAGACTGATGAGGCAGAAAGGGGAAGTGGGATGCAAGAAGCTGCATAGTTGCCTGGATCCAAGGTCGGTGGAAAACATGGCAGGGCACCGTCAGCTCTCATGGTTGGCCAGCCACATGAGGCCACCCCTGGAGACAGGCATAGTCCCAGCAAGCAGAAGACAAAGGGGTAGAGAGAAGACATCCCCAGTGTTGTATCTCTTATAACAAAAGCCACACCTCCCAGGAGGCATCATCCGGCTGTGACCTGATTGACAGGTTGGACTCCACCCCTACACAAGTGCAAGTTGACATAAAATCTGTCTTGCAACATCTTCATGATTATTGATTTGAATCCATTGTTGCAGTTAGTGTGCCGTACTTCCCAATCTGAAAGTCCATTCTTTATCACTATATTGGACATCGTCCTGTAGTAATTGATAATATTTTCATTGGATAATCTTAGGAAACTTATGTCAACAATAAAAAAACAACAAATAAGCAAACAAACAACAAATTTATTGTTTCTTCCTAGTTTGGAAGCTCCACTCAAATCTGTCCACCCTGGTAGATACTGGTGGTATTTGAAGTACTAGTGGCATATCTTCTAGCACCATAATAGCATAGAAGCCACCAAACTCACACAATACAACAAATTCCCAGAGGGGTGATGGTTCTTTAAGGGAGAGGTCCAGAATTCCACTTCCATACACATAGAACCATTGTCCGTGCTCTCTGGCTAGAAGTCCAGGAGGACCTTGTTCCATTGTCTACAAGTGGGTTTTCATCATGTACTAGAGATTCTGAAATTCTTAGGCATGTGTGTGTATCTGTGTGTTGAATGTATGTATACATTTATATTTGGGGGTGGGTACTGTCCTCCCATTTTTCTTAGTTACTTATCTATATATATTTTTCCTTAATGTATCCATGGCAGCCTTTGCAATAAATCATTCCCAAAGTGGAGATGGATAGGTTAAAAAAATTTTTTTAAAAATTAAATTATCTGGACCTACTATATCTCAAAACAATAACGCAATCCATTCTGATTTCACTTACTTTAGCAATAAACAAAACAAGGCATAAATCATGTTCAATTTTGATGGGTAAATTAGTGTATTTCAGTTTCCTCATTTATCTTCATAATCTCATTTAAGGGATTGAAAATCTTCCCCCCCAAAAAACAACACTTAGAGAAGATAAGCTAAATTTTGATTTTCTGGCTCCTAACGTTTCCTGACAAAATACATAAAAAATAATATTTTCAGTGTCAAATAACACGTTTTCTGTGAGTATTCCTATGTGCCAAGTATTATTGGTAATATAAAAATATAAGATACTCTCCCAGTCCTACAAGACAATCAAGGTAATATTATTTTGTTGTGGTTTAAGCAAAAAAATATTTACTGCAGCTTTTGGAAATGTCAAGGTAATACTTACTCCATGTTGTTCACTCTTCATTTTTTTTGTTTTCTTTGAATTTTTAAAAACATTTTCTTAGGAGCTCTTACAGATATTATTGCAATCCATAGTTCCGTCAGATCAGGCGTGGTTGTACCATTGTTGCCATCATCATTTACAATCCATTTGCTTTTTTCTTGAACTCCTTGATATCAGCTCCCCTATATCTCCTCCCTCCCCTCCCCTACCACCTCCTTAATAAATTATATATTATTATTATTATTCTTGGGGAGGTTGGTCATAACTTACATGATCCAATGAATCCATTCACCTACAATTCTGATGTTCATTCCCCTCTAGCGGGATTATACAGTCATCCTTGGTATCAGTTTTTCCTCTCCACCCCACCCCCCTCTTCCCATACCCTCAGGGAATCATTACTCCCATTACTGTTTCTGATGGGTTTATCTATCTTGAGTTTTGTGCTTCGAAAGAATTTACTAGTACCAATGTACATACCCAGGTCTAGCAAGATTAGTGAGGTAAAACTTGGGTCATCATAGTGGGAGGAGGAAATTTTAAAGAACTACAGAATAGTTGTGTGTTTCATCATTGTTCTATGAAGTTATCATTTTTCAATTCCAGTCAAATACTTTGAGAGGAAGAATTTTCAAAGGTATAAGTATTTCGTGCCCAACTAAAATTCAAGTAAACATTCCACAATGAATTTTAAATGTCCATAACAATACCCATATGATGTTTCCACCCTTATAAAGCCTGTGTCCCATGAAAGGAGTCCCTTGCTGATGTTAATAGTTAAGTGCTCAGTTATTAACTGAAGGTCCGGCAGTTGGAACCCACCTATAAGTGCCTTGGAAGAGAGGCCTGGAAACCTGCTTCTGAAAGGTCATGATCTTAAAAACTCTAAAGAGCACACTTTTATTTTGCAACACCTGGGGTTGTCAGGAGCTGGGATCAGCTCGGTGGCCCCTGCCCCTCCACCCCATGGTGGTGGCGATATCACTCATGTAAAAGACTTGACTATAGAATTTTTGAGCCAGAAGGGCCCTTCTAAGAGAGCAAATCATGAGTCGTTTGTTTTGAAGTGTTGATTACATATTCCCCATCCAATTTAGAGACATTTTACACATGTGGTCACTAACGCTACATGCAAATTACAAAGTTGAAAAGGAGTTCCTGTCTTCTTTGTCCTTGCATCCCGGGATCTAGAACAGGACTCCCTAAGCTTCCAATGGGGGAATGCCAGCAGGGTATAGATGGAGCTGAAGGACCAGTTGAATGACAAACTATATTAGTTTACAAAAGGCAAATTATAAAACTAAGGCTAACTTGGTGGTGATAGGCAAACTTGATGCGTATGGGTAATTATTATGGTTAATAGTGAATACGCATCATTTAAGAAGTCCCTTAAAGGGTCCTGTATTAGTCTGGGTAGACTACAGAAACAAATTCACAGAAACTCATATGTATATAAGAGAGAATTTTATATAAAAGGTAAGTGTACATTAAGAAAGCATCCCAATCCAGTGCTGTGCAAGTCCATAAATCTGACATTAGCCATATGTCCAACACCGATCTACAAAGTCCTCCTCAAATTCGCAAAACACACAATAAATGTCGACTGCAGAAGGAAAGCTGAGTTAGGGAGCATGTAAGCATCTCAGCGCTGGCAGGGAGCTCCACACAGCTGCTCTAGCACTCAGGGCTGCATCAGGGTAGGTCCACGTGGCTTCTCAGGGATGTCTCACAGAAGTGAGCCTTGCCAGCTGAGGCAAAAAACTAGCTAAGGCAGCTGCACACTGATATGACCATCAGAGAACAAGAGACCCGAGAAAAAGAAAGGAGAGGCTCACCGAGCCATTTATCTCCCCACCCTTCAATTAATCCCACATGTCTTTATTGGCCAGGTTGGCACAATAAACCTTAATATCACAGGTCCCAAGTTAGAACATGTTATTTTCTGGTTTATGTAGCACGTGGTTACCGAACACTGTTTTACATTTCACAAAGCTTTCCCACTTGCTTTCTCATTACTTCTCACAACATGATGAAGTAGGGAGAACAGATAGAATTCTTTGAAAATAAACATGTTTTACTTTTCTGGTATTAAAGTGCATGCTGATAGCAGTCTATATCTGAAAACACCAAAGAATATAACAAGAGGTATAAATCACTATCATTCCTCCCTGAAGAGATAACCAATGCTTTGCCTTCTCCTGGCTTGGTGTTCCTTTGTGTGTATAATAACTGCATCTGAATGGTAGCCCTAGAACATGCAGGTGTCTACCTTGTTTTGTAGCACTTCTCTGGGTTACTATACTTGATATTTAATGGTACAAACAACAGCAAGTCAAAAAAGATTGCTCCTCACGTTCAGTTCATACATGCATGAGTCTGTCGCAAACAAGACATATTTGAATCTGTCACTGTGGTCAGTGGATGGATGCAAATCAATCCACTTAATCTTTTAAGGGTGCCTTCAAAAACAAAAGGCACAATAGGAACATTGGTTTTGGATGGGATCTCCTGGAGGAGAAAAGTTAGCACAGAAAGTATGACAACTTAAAACAAAACAAAAGTACTTATAGATAACCTCAAAGGTTAGAGGATCAGGATGTAGGCTTGTTCGGGATAAGTTTTAAGAAAATTGAGAACTGCAGTGGTGCAAAAAATGTCAGGAAATTTGCACTGAGGAATCC
>NW_022103928.1:41799048-41807791 GCF_000313985.2 Echinops telfairi
GTTCTAAAATTGATTGGGGTGATTGCACAACTCTTCTCGATGTGATTAAACTATTGAATTGTATATGTGAATTATATACCAATAAACTTTAAAAAACTTCAGTTTTTACATGGTGTAAGTCAAAGAGTGCGGAATTCTTTGGGGGAAGTATTAGAGAGAGAAACATTACCTTCATAGGTGTATAGCTCTAGATGGAGAATATGTTGAGAAAAAATAGATTCACAGTTTGATATTTTAGTTTAACAAAGGTTTCTGGTTTTATAACAATACTTTTGTACTTACTCTCATACAATGCACTTTCCTTGGTAAACAGATGAGGAAGCTGAGGCTTAAAGAAGTTCAGCAGCTTGCTCAGTTTTACCTGTCAGTTAAGAATGATCCAGAATGCAAATCCATAGAGACAGAAAGCACACTGGGGGTTGCCAAGGGCTGGATGGAAAGACAATGACTGCTAATGGGTATGGTGTTCTGAACATGATTGTGGTGATGGGTGCACCACTCTGTAAATACAGTCAAGCCATTGAATAGTACACTTTCATAAATCAGTCAATTTGGTGGTATGTGAAGCATGGTGTTTAAGGGTTTGGCTGTTAACCAAAGAGTTGTTGGTTCGACCCTCTCGACTGCTCCATGGAAGAGAGATGAAATGCTCTGAACATATTACAGCCTTGGAACCCCTTTGAGGAATTCTCCTCTGTTCAGTGGGGCCACTGTGGGTTGGAAACAACTCAACTACAATAGATGAAGCTAGGAGGAAAAGGGTAAAGAAGAAGGAGGAGGAGATGAGAAGGGAGGAGGAGATGAGAAGGGAGCAGGAGCTGCCAGGGCATTAAGCCTCATTCTGTAGACTCAAGGTTTAAGGCTCTTTCTGCTCTGACACATGACCCCCTAACAACCTAGCGGCAAGTCCTCCCTGTGCTTGGTATTTTCCGTGGACGCACTTCCTGGAATGAAATACCATCCTTCCCCTAAAGGCAGGCTCCACTATACTGAAGAAAACCACTCTCAAGGTGTGCTGAAGCACAGGGAGGGAGTGGTCCTCACACTGTCCTCACCCACCATGATTAGAGAACAATCCCAGGGCTCTTCCTTTTCTTAACCACATCCAGGATCACTAGACATATGGTCCACTCTGGTGGTCCCCTCAGAAGTGCCTCTAAACAGAGCTAGCACTAAATACAACTGTCTCATGGCCGTGCATCTGTTTCCACTCAGCGTAGACCCAACTTGCCTAAAAATCTCACTCTTCTACTGCGGCAAGAGTGGCCCCTACCTCAACTGTGTTACCTAAGCCCATCCCCTCTCTCTGGACAGCACTGTATGGTCTATAACGTTCCCTCCTTTTCTTGTATTATAATGTACCTTTCCAGGGTCCCAGAACTTCAGGCCTTAATTTTTAAGAGTAAGCACCCAGTCAGTGTGATAAACCCATGGGACATTCAGGTGGAAAAAACGAGGGGGTGGGGGTGGGGAGATGTTGGAAGCAATGCTTTCACTCTGTGTTGTTCTGAGCAAGAAAAGAGTATGGCCCTTAGACTCAGCTATGAGCTTGAATCCCAAGTATTGCCACTTCTGAGCTGTGCGACCCTTGGGCAAATCATTTAACTTTTCTAAGTGGCCACTTCATCCTCGTGAGCTAGAGGTAAAATGAGGAAATGGATAGAAAAGCAATTGGCCCAGAAATATTACTGCTAAGAGCCTATTGCTGTGGTTACTGTGTTTGATGATGATGATGGAAGTGGACAAGAAGAAGAAATGTATACAATTCACTGGTTCAAGGTTGTTTCCCACGTATGAGGACCTGTGCCATTTATCAAGGCAGGAGTGGTTCCATGGCGGCCTTCTGGAATACCGTGGGTTTGCTACTCAGCCGATGCGTTTCTTGTACAGGCATCACCTGTCTGGCAGGGAAGGCTTGTATATTTCTACGATGCTGGACAGATTTAGGGGAGCTTCTAGACTACATCAGAGTAAGAAAAAAGGGCTGGCAATCTACCTCTGAAAATCAGCCAGTGAAAAACCCATGAATCACAATAATCCAAGGAGCAATTGATCATGAGGTGGCCCAGGACCAGGCAGCATTCTGTTTCTGTGTACATGTGTCAGGGCAGATGTGACGGCAGCCTTTGACAACAATGTCATTTAAAGCAACATGGGACCCTAATGCAAACCCGGGGATCAGAGGCTCTTCTGAAAGTGGAACAATAGCACTGACAGAACCATGTAGATATTTCAACATTCAATAACAGTGCACTGTCTCGGATTCGCTGGTGGTGTAGTGTGTTACATGTTGGGCTGCTAACCACAAGTTCAGGAGTTCAAAACTGCTAGCCACTCCATGGGAAAAAGATGAGGCTTTCGACTCCTATAAAAAGTTACAAGCTCAGAAATCCATAGGGAAAGTTCTCCCCTGTCCCGTAGGGTTGCTATGGGTTGTAATTGACTTGATGGTAATGAGTTTTGGTCCATGTCCCAGCACCTAAGTTACTTTCTCAAAAATAATGCAATTTTTGCTTTAACTTTTCACAGTAAGTTAGAAAAATAGATGTACTTGCCTTCTTGTATGTTTCACATTATAGCATGTGTGGTGTCAAAAACAAGCCTCTGATCATTTTGAGAATTTTTGGTTCCAACCCTTCAGTAAACTCCAGTTATAGAACAAGAATTTAAGACGGTAGCCCCGAAATATGTGTCAGGATAGTCAGTTAGTATTGCCAATGTGTGTCAGAATCAAATGAGATAGAGAAGGAAATAAGAATGCTTCAAAGGATAAAAAGACGCTCTTTTTGTTTTAGAGAGACAACACTTGGAGCATTAAGGTGCACCTGACCCAAGCCATGGTACCTGCAATCGCCTCCTAGGCATGTGAAAGTTGGTCATTGAATAAAGAAGACTGAAAAATAATTAATGCATTTAAATTATGGCTTTGTTGAAGTATTTTGAAAGTACCATAGACTGCCAAGCGAACAAACAAATGTGTCTTGGATGAAGTGCAGTCCAAGAATTCCTTAGAAACAAGGATGGCGCACCTTTGCCCGTTGACTTTGGACGTGTTGTCAGTAGAGAACAGTCCCTGCAGAAGGCCATCCTGCTTGATGAAGGGGCTGGGCACTGAGAAAGAGGAAGTCTCTCCCCAAGATGGACTGACACAGTGGATGTAGTCATGGGCTCAAACAGACGAGCAACTGTGAGGATGACCCAGGACTGGGAGGTGTGTCATCCTGTTGTACATAGAGTCACTATGAAGTCGGAAACAACTTGACAACAACAACAACAACAAAAGAAAGTACCTTCCTCCTTGCTTCCCACTACGACAGATTTTATTCCCTTTTCAGTTCATTACTTAATATCCTTTCATGTTCGCAATCAATTCTATACATCAGCTCTCACTTTGAGGGTACCTGCCCTCATTGGCTTGGCAAACATCACTCACACCCCTTCATCCAAGACTTACTTTCAATAAACATAAATGGTGAAAAGAATAAGCAATTAAAACCTACAAGGTTCACCACTACTTTGAAAGAGTTCTTCTGTGGCTTAAATCAGGCTTCTGTGATTGGTAAGTAAAAATCAATCGCGAAGTCATTTTAAAAAGGCCAGGCATGATAATGAAATAAATCTCCAATAGGAATTAGAAACCCTGGGTGTTACTTATCACTACTCCTACTTGGTTCTTTCATTCTTTTTAAAAAAAGACTTTTTATTGTGAATTGGGCAAAGGTTTACAGAGAAAATCGGCTTCCCAGTCAATAGTTCACATGTGTTCGGTTTCATGTTGAAATCTCCAGAATGTGGGACCCTCACTGATCCCACTTCTTCCCTGTTTCCCATTGTCATTCCTCCTTTTTTCCTGCCTTTATATCCGGATCTTCATTGTTGGTGAATTGCGGCCATTATGAAAATCAGACCACTTAAATAGTTACCCCATCTAGTCTAGATGAGAGGCTAGGTGCCTTGCTTTGAATTTTTCTTAAATTTGAGCTTGAGGAAAGCTGAAATAAGGAGGATTGCCTTTTCACATCGAGACAGGGATTTGTGAGGTGATCATCTCTGCATATGTAAATTTCAAGAAGAACTAGATCAGTATTTCGAGATAAGTTGTATGTAGATAGTATAGTAAACACATATTCAATATCCCTGGGATTACATTCAAAATCTAAACTGCACCAAGAAAACAGCCAAATATTCCTGGCCACGGTGACAGATGGTGTTTTCCAAGCATGGCCACAGCAATATTTCTATTAAATGTTCTTTCAAAACCTTCACTCACCCCATTGAAAGATGTTTCTTTTTTAAAAAGTTTTTTTTTTTAGACTACAGCCAAGGTGACTCCATGAGTTTTCTGAAAGTAAATCATTGAGGCAATAATGAATTGCCCTTGTTCCTCTGAGGAAACTCACCTTTGAAACTCCAGCCACTATGTTGTTAGGTAGGAGGCCCAAGACAGGTAGAGAGGCCACAAAGACATTTTCTAGTCAACGGGCCCAGGTAAGATGTCAGCTGACAGCTAGCATCCATCACCAGAGATAGGAGAGAGAAATCTTTCATTGATTCTGGTCCTCAGCCTCCAAGTTACCCCAACTGACACTTAGTGGAGCAGAGATGAGCTAGCCCCATTGCGCTTCCCTCAAATGGCTGGTGTGTGAGCCACACAACTGTTGTCCTTCGCTCAACTACTAAGTTTGGGGAAATGTGTTATTCAGTCACCGAAGCGGAAACATCCAGCCTGTGTGCAGGGAAATCCCAAGGCAGAGAGCAGCATGCAGGGTGTGGTTTGAGAAGGGTGAGAGGAAGTGGTTTTCATGGTCTCCTTTGAAAGACGCAGAAGCTGTACCTGTATTGTCATCCCTCTAATCTTTGACCAAAGAATTCTGTGTTCTTTAATTCACACCACCTTAAAAGGGCAGTTTGGGCATTCTTGAGAGACTCAAACCACATCATCTTTAATTCACACCACCTTAAAAGGGCAGTTTGGGCATTCTTGAGAGACTCAAACCACATCATTTTAGATGCTCTTTGATTCGGGGGACCAAGAAGAAGGTTGAAAGGACAAGATCAGTGCTGCAGGAGAGATGGTGTAACATTTCTCAAGGAACTTCCGGAAGAAATTCTCACTACCTTCAAAGCACAAGCAGATAGACTGTCATTGTGGCCATGCCTACGCCCAACTTCCCTGGACTTTTCCCACTGAGGCAGCTTCCAACTTTTCATAAACTTCTCCCTGATAAGCCTCTATGATTGCCCTGTGGTCTTCAAATAAGATACCATAATTATCCCTTTCGAATCCCAAAACCCAGTGACCTAAACCTTGTGAGGTGACCTCCATCCTTTGAATTTAACTGGCCTAGCAGATCCCCTCGGAAGCCACTGTCTGACTGGACCTCTGTCTGAAGGCACGCTACTGAGCCTCCGACAAACGTGTTCCTGAGAGACCTGGTCTGCACCCATCGACGCATCAGTTGTGAGGTGCCGTATAGTCAGTTCCGACTGTTAGCGACCCTCCGTACAATAGAACGAAACACTGCTCCGTCCTCACAATTGTGCCCGTGTCTGAGCCCTCCGCGTCAATCCATCGTGTTGACGGCCGTCTTCCTCGTTGCTGCCCCTCTCCTTTGTTTAAACATAGCTTGATTGCAGTAAACCTGTGCACGTCGGAACGGGCCTACCTCAGCATTTGGACTGACCCTCGCGACCACGCCCACATCTCAGCCAATGAGACGGGCAGCGTGGATGCCTCACAGCTCCCACAAATGGCACGCCAGGAAGATGGGTGTCCACGGGCCCCTCTATTTCGCACACGGACTGAACCACACACACGTTTCCATGGACATGCGAGGTGGGGCTCTGGGTCACCGTGGAGGCTTCTTTGGATCGAAGGCGCCATCCACAGTCTGAGGGCACTAAGGAGGCGCTTCACAGTCCTCTGGACAGTCAGTTCCATGTGCATGATGCTCAACCACAAGAACCACCACAACAAAGCACAACCTTCAGGAGAATTCTTCCAGGAGAGAGAAGCCTATGGACATTAAATCTCCAAAGCTCAGGTACAGAGTGACAAATGAATTCGAGAGGGCAACAATGGTGAAAGAATGAAAGAAAAATGTCGTTGCAGAATAAACTCTTCTGACGCTGCAGTTAATTAGCAAACGGGGCACAGGTGAGGATCGCACGTTCCTGTCATGTTGTCTCTGGCATGCGGGGGTGGGTGGGTGGGGGTGGGGTGGAGTCATGACTAGTCGATCTGTTTGGAGCCTGCAGAGAAACATCTCTGCTTCTTGCAAGATTCAGGCTTGTGTTTGAGTTGATTCCGTCTGTTCCTCCACCATTACATTCCCCCCCACTCCCCCTCCATCTTCTCTCTCATTATTTTTTAATTTCTCAGGCATCTCTGGAAACCTTCCCATTGAACTTCTCTAACCTTGAGGGTTATTTGGAGAAAAACATAAAAAAGCCCGAAACGATGTTGTTATTCAAAATACCAATCGGTGTACGGAGAACACTTGAAAAGATTTCCAACTCTCAGAGAGAATCCTCACGCCGCCCGGGGCTCTGGGGGTGGACTTGGCACAAGGCAGAAGGGAGACTGGCAAGATAATTCTGGCCCCACGTTCATCTTTTCCTTTAGGCTTCTCATCTGTAAATTGGGAAGGCAGTAACAGAAGTCCTGCTGAGCATTGTGAATACTGCCCCTGTGATTTGGAGGGAAGACTCCATCCTTCTAGAAAGGACTCTGCTATTTTAAAAGCCCAGCAACTTTTCTATAGTCATGCCAATTTGGGCAGATGCTGACACAATTAAGCTCTTACAGTACAATTATTTTCCCTGGCCTGAACTGGCATCCTCTCTGGAGTGGTACTCCAGTTACGTCCGGCCCACACTGCTCTGGGTGCAGGTGGAGAGGGTGGTACTGTGTGGAGCTGGGGAAAAGAAGGGATCAGTGGAGGGAGGTTGAACTAGAAAGAGGAAAGTAGAGATCAAATCATTTTTTTAAAATGATATATTTAGGTAACGCTTAAATATATCTATCTAAATTTATAGTTTCATCCTGAAATTTTACATTGCTTTTTTCCCCCCCTTCTGTTTTCCATATCTTGCTCTGAGTCACCCTCTCTCCCATCTATCTCTGCTCCCTCCCTCCCTCCCTCCCCCTTCCTTCCTTCCTTTGGTCTCTGCCCCCTTTCTCTTTTTCCCTCCCCCGCCTCCCTTCTTTTCTTACTTACTTCCTTGTCCTTTCTGGAAAATATGTTCACATTTGTCTTTCAACTCCGTTACCGAGCTTTCATTTCTGTTCCCATATTTTAATTTTAAAAGGTTGCTTATTGTCCGAAATGAAAAACAAATCATTGTTTCTTCTCATGAGAGTTGTGCATTACTTGTCTGAACGAGTTTGTAAGCAGGAGTTTTGTTTTGTTTTTCCATTCAGTGAGAGAATTTAAGTAAGTGGTCATTCTTCCTTGTGTATCGGTCTCGAAGAACTGGGGGCTGAACCGCTGGGTGGATATGCTGAAGATGATGTGTAAAGTGTCTGTGGCCTATTCTTGATGTGGGTACCGTCTGGTACTGGATAAGTGCCTTCAAGAAAGGATCTTCCAGCCCAACTAGTGAGAGAAGGGAGGTGTGGCTACCGCATTTGGGGGACTATGGAAAGAGAAAAGGAGTCTCATTCTTCTCTCGGTCTGTTTGTACCCAGCCTTCAGCCTGCCAGAAACCCTCCACTCTATCCTTCCAGTTTGGGGAGGATTTGGGAAGGAAAGTTGAGTCTCTTCTGGCATCTTAATTTTCGAATCATCCTTCTTGTCTTACTTCCATGTTACACCTTCCACGCCGTCCTGGTGGGGCCGATTCCTAAGCACGTTCAGGAGAAGTAATATTCAAAAGATTTCATCCAGCACAATGACAACCACAGCCAATCAGAGGAGATATCTCCCCCCATAGAAATGGATGCTGGCCTCTAGCTGGGTGCAAGCTGTGCCCTGTGTCCCTAGTCCACCAGGCCGCTCTGGGGGAGGTGTGTCCAGTAGAGATCAGATCGGTTCTTGCCTTTGTGCAAGATGGGGTAGGAGTCCATTTTCTTATGTCTGGGATCCGTTATTTTCTACTTCCCCTTTGTATTCCACCTTTGACAATTCTGCTGTTTTTGTCTCTTTTCCTCTTCTCTACTCTTTGTGAGTTTGTACCTTTCTTTCTTTCTACTGTATTGGTGGGAGTTGGAATTGAAAGCAGTTCTGAGAGTAGTTCTGCTGTTTTCATCAAGATCTCATAGTTCATTCTTTTTATAATTTATCAAGGGGTCAGAAAGGTAGGAGACGGGGGAGGGAGGGAAAAAAAGAGAGGTAATACCAAGGTCTCAAATAGAAAGTAACTGTTGAGAAAATGATGATAGCAACATGTAAAATTATGCTTGAGATCGTTAATGTTTACTGTGCCAACCTGGCTGATAAACACGTGGGGTTAATTGAAGGGTGGAAGGATAAATGGCTTGGTGAGCCTCACCTTTCTAGTTCTTGGGTCTCTTGCTTTGTGATGGTTGGACCAGGGTGTAGCTGTCTTAGGCAGCTCCCTGTTTCAGTTGGCAAGGCTCATTTTCTGCAAGACATGCCCAAGGAGAAGCCACATGGACCTACCCCGATGCAGCCCTGGGTGCTGTAGCAGCCATGTGGAGACCATGCACTGTGATGCTTACACGCTCACTGATTTGGCTTTCCTCCTGCAGTCGGCATCATAGTGTGTGTTTTGTGAGATG
>NW_022103928.1:41809049-41812675 GCF_000313985.2 Echinops telfairi
CTTGTTGTTTCCAACTTGAGAATGAGCTGTTTGAAGACAAAGGCTTATTTATTTAGTTTTCTGTAAATCACCCAACTCTACAGAGATCCAATGTGAGTGTGTCAGGTTCTTTATTTTATATTTTTCAATATAATACATCTCTATTCATATTGTTCTATTATTCGTAATCTACTTTATAACACCACCATCTGTCTCTTGGCTTGCTCCCCTGTGGTGCCTGGAGTGTTGTTGTGAGTCTAGAAGCTATACTATTGGTATTTCCAATACCAGCAGGGTCTTTGACTGGTGGGCAGGTATCAATGTGAAGCTTCCAGACTAGTACAGATTTGAAAGAAAGGCCTGGCAATCCATTCTGGAAATCAGCCAACGAAAATTCTATGGGTCATAGCAGAAGGGTATTCGATAGAGTACTGGATGATGATTCTATAGATTGGAAGGTCCTTAAAATACACATAGGCCACAACCAGGAATACAAGCACACCAACCACCATTTTTGTTGTACATGAGGTTGCCATAAGTCAGAGTTGTAGGAGTGTGACTTCTCCAACCCTATAGGAAATTCCTTGAGAAGTGTAAAAGTGTTCTTTTCTTTTCCTGTAATCCACAGCATCCGGTACAATAGTCGGTGGTTCACAGGGGTTCTGATTATATGTGCATTGACTGACCAAAGGAAAATAATATATTAATTAGCTACTAGTAATCTCCTTAACTTTTCCTAGGAAAGCAAAGAGAATTATTTTTATACACACACACACACACACACACACACACACATCATGTACCTGTGGTAGTTATATAATTTCATGTCAATTTGACAAGCGGGTCTAGGGGTGGAGTTTAGTCTGTCAATTGGGTCACAGCCTGATGATGCCTCCTTGTGGGCGTGGTCTTCTCATGAGCATTCTGGGAACTTCTCCTTTTTCTCCCTGGAAGCGGGCCACTCTCTCTCTGCTTCACCTTCCTATTGAGGATCCATACTCAGAGGGCTGGAGGAGCCCCGTGGAGACCCACACTAGTGCTGAGATGCTTTCACTGGCATTGGGTCCACAAGACTTTCTAAGCACTGGCCTGTGATCTTCCTGCATTTAGCTTCATTGTGGGTGGCTATGAATTAGTCTGAAGAGGAATTTATGGACTAGTATAGGACATATGGGATAGTATCAGATTTATGGACTTGATCTGAACTGGGCTAAGATGTTTTCTTCATATACAATCTCTCCTTGATATAAAGCTCTTTCTTACACACATGAGTGTCTCTGGACTTGTTTCTCTAGTCAACTTGGCCTAACATAGCTCCGATAGGAAGAGCCTCCCTTCAGAAGCTGAGGCATATGTTGCTTTCTACCATGTTCAAAACCTCCTTTGAGTTTACACAAAACACCTTGGGCAATGATGAGAGGGGGGTGAGCAGAGGCTGGCAGAGACTGTGGAGCCAATGCCCTTAAAATGGTAACCAAGTTACACCCTGCCAACAAAACTGTGCTTATCATTTATCTCTGTCCCTAGTTAGATGGGAGATTTCTCTTCTCCAGAGACAATATGAAAATAAAGTGCATACAGCTTCACAAAGTTGTACGGAAACACAACTCGCCTGAGCTCAGCAACTGGTCATTTCTTATACTTTATACAAAAGCTTGCTAACTGGAATGCCAGAAAAGTGACAACCTCACAAATGCCTTTCCTGGCCCTTGGCCAAACCCATCCCCCAGATGTCATTTCTTCTTCTTAAAACCCTTAATCCATATCTCACATCATCCTCCATCGCCCCTCACCCACTTTTCTGTTGTTCGTCCCTCTGGGAGAGGGTTATAGATTGATCCTTGTGATCAACTCCCCCTTTCTCCCCCTACCCTCCTCTAATCCTCCTGGTATCTCTACTCTCATTACTGGTCCTGAGGCGTTTGTCTGTCCTGGATTCCCTGTGTTTCGAGCTCTTATCTGTACCCGTGTAAATGCTCTGGTTTAGCCAGATTTGTAAAGTAGAATTAGAGTCACACTAGTGAGGGGTGGGGGAGGAATCATTCAAGAACTAGAGGAAAGTTGTATGTTTTGTCGGTGCTATACTGCACCTTGAATGGCTGACCTCTCCCTTGTGACCTTTCTGTAAGGGGATGTCCAATTAGATGACTCAACTCTTGACAACTATCTTCAGCATCTTGAACAGTTTTCTCTACCTCCATTGCAACAGCAAGGAGAAGAAGAGCCTGGCTGGAGGTTATCTAGGATGGAATCTGGAGGAGTGTCGAACCCTAGACCTTTATTCCAGGTTGGGGACAATCTGCTTCAAGAGAGGGCACAGCACTTCACTTCCTTAAGAACCAGACTCTCAAGGGTGACTTTCCACAGGAAATGACACTTCATTACTTCCCAGTCAGCAACAAATTATCTTTCGGGCGGCTCACACTATCACAACAGTGGACAGGCTGCCTTGTGTGACAAATTGAGAAGGTGCCCAACAGATAACAGTAGGGCTGCCTAATCCAGAGCACTCATGGGTGGTCTGTGGAGCACAGGAGACACACAAGGGTACTGCAGGTATTTTTCAGTCCGGCCTCCTAGAATATTGGCATTATCATCTACTCTTTCTACCTTTATTTGATTGAGATTCCTTAGCTCAGATAGCTGTTAATCTCCATGAACATTCTGTCTTTTGATGCCAGGCAGAACATAAACTACAGAACTGTTTTCTAAGTTCTTTTCTTCCCTGATACATACACTACGCAGAAGCTCTGTTCTAATCCACCCACTCTGTTTATCAAGGGATGCTGGCCACTCAGTCAACACTCAACTGCAAAGCACATGAAACACCACCTTCTCAAAGGAAATAAAGAACACTCAAACGTGGTCCCTGCCCTTTATGGTTTGATATACCTATGAGTAATACGTGGTGCAACTCTCAGTTCTTAGATGGGGCAGGTGGTCTTAGTGAACGAGCAAAGGCTTGCCTTACGAGACAAAGTTAACAAAAACATAGAATGTAGAATGAAGGTGTGCTTTGGGGCAATAGGAAACCTTTTAGGCTGGAGCAATAGATATGTTCTGGGAATAGAAGTTTAGGGAAAACAATGAGTATAGGGACAGACTGGGTAGGACAGAGATGTTAGGTAGTAGGTAGAGGGGCCTGGTGACCTACTTTTCTAAAACAACAGCTACTGAAACCCTACGGCCCACAGCTCTACTCTGACACACGTGGGTCATCATGCATTGGGGTCAACTAGATGGCGACGTGTTAATAGAGAATGACTTCACCTTCTCAAGCAATGAGACCAAACAAACAACCCCAAATTCCCGAGGACAGTTGTGTGGGGTGTTACTAGCACACAATGAACCCAGGAAAGGATGGCAGGAGGCTACTGGAGGAGTGCATGTGGCCAAGATTAGTGGAATTATCACTAAGAAAGCTGTCCAAGTGTAGGATCACCCAGCAGAACAGTTAGCTTCAGTCCCGCTGGAGAAATTCTAGTTCATTCAATGTCTTGCATCAATCCTGGATAGTAATGGTTTTCCTTCCTAAGAAATGCTATCTTATACTTAGTGTCAAACTACTCATACAGGGGAACTGGAAGAGGAAGTTATAAGAGTATTTGTTAACACTGCCCCCAAACCCTTAGCACCCAGTGGTGTGG
>NW_022103928.1:41812775-41814924 GCF_000313985.2 Echinops telfairi
CAGGGGAACTGGAAGAGGAAGTTATAAGAGTATTTGTTAACACTGCCCCCAAACCCTTAGCACCCAGTGGTGTGGTTAATTGGAGTTAAGAGGTAAACAGAAGTCCGAACATTTACCCTTCTCACTAGTACTTAGGTTGTTCAAGGTTTCTGTATTTATGAAAAGGGCAAACACTCTAAAGGGTAACCCTTTTTCCACACTAGTCTGGGATACCTTTATTCACGTTATTGCATGTGGGAAAGGTACAGCCTCTGGGTTAGGTAGGAGCCCTGTGGTGCAGTGGTTACATATTATGCTGCTAACTACAAGGTCAGCAGTTTGAAACCACCAGCTGCTCTTCAGGAGAAAGATGGGGCTTTCTACTCCAGTAAAGAGTTAGCATCTCAGAAACTCACAGGGGCAGTTCTACCCTGTCCTACAGGCTTGCTATGAGTTGGAATAGACTCGATGGCCGTGAGTTTTTTTCAAGGGTTAGGCTTAATTACTTCTAGTTTACATGAGCAGAAGCGTTAGTCCTTCTGATACTTATGCTCTGATCCTTGCCATGCATTGCATGCTGATGCTGCCCGCGAAAGTCGGATGTCATGGCAGCATTACACTGCCACAACGAGCTGGAATGCTTCAGCCTCATGAACAGATGTGTCACTGCCCCTGACGACTAGGCTGTGAGGGATTCTGCACTTGCTTGTGGTCAGATGCCCTCAAGCTGGTTTTGATGGACCATGACCCTGGGCACAACAGAACAGACCACCGCCCGGCCTGTGCCACTGCTATGATGGCTGGTACATTGCGCTCACTGTGCCGGCCCATGGAGGGCTTCTCTAATCTTTGCTGCCATTTCACTTCGCCCCATAGGATGTCCTTCTCCAGGGAGGGGTACTTGCCGATAACACATCCAAAGTGAGCAAGTTAAAGCTTTGGTCACTATTCTGGGACTCGTAGGGGTCTTGTTAACGAATAGGTAGAAGTCGGTCGTCGGGCTTTTGTGTGTCATTGTGTTTCCGTCCAGACCAGGAAGCATCTATTCCTCTCCCAGGTCGTCACACCATGGTGGTGCTCGTGTTTCTGTGATGCCGGAAGCATTGCCACCGGTCTTTTCCATGGCAGCAGCGTCATTCACAGTGGAGAGGTTTCAGCGCAGTTCCCAGACAGAGCAAACTCTCTTGTCCTAGCTTTGGAGATGGCCTTCCCAAATGAGGAAATTGATGTCCTTTAATCTTTCCTATAGCCCTGGTCATGCACTGGTTAAAACACCTGTGTGCTAATGGAAAAGGTTAGCAGTTCAAATGCAGGTAGTCGCTCCATGGGAAAATGACATGGCAGACTGCTTCCTTAAAGATTTGCAGCCTTGCATAGTCTATGGGTAGTTATCCTTGCCCTATGGGACACCATGAGTTGGAATCAACTTGATAGCATTGAGTATTTCTCAGGGCTCTTTCATATTGTTCAGTTAGCAGTTTCAAAAATACTTACGAGTGGGATATCCTAACAGGATTTGTGGCATTCTGCAAACCAATGAACTTCCTAGAGAACACTAAGTGGCTCTGCCTTTTTCACAAGGTTCTTGTAATGAGAGAAGGGAAAAAAAGAATGGATCTGAAAATGCCTACAATGTCCTACTCCCAGAAGTTGTTGTATGACCTTTGCCAGTCCTAGGGGGGCTCAATGTCAGAAAGCAGGTTTCTTCCACACAGGCCACAGATGGTCCTGGGTGTCGGGCTCTATACTAGATGCAGTGAGTTGATTTCGCCTTACGTATGCAGAGTAGAGCTACCTCCCACAGGGGGTGAAGGCTGTGATCTCAGAATTTGATCTCTACACCTTGCTTCAGATGTGTCTCTGGGGTTACTCAAACGTTCATCCTTTTGATGAACTAGCCAAGCATGCTCAGTGTGTGCCCTCCCCAGTGCTTCCTGCCATGTTGCTGCTGTTGGGTGCTAAGGAGTCAACACCAACTTCACCAATCCCACGTGACTGAGCGACACTACTCACAGGGCTGTTTTGGCTGGACTCTTCATGGAAACAGATTGCCAGCTCCTTCTCCAGTGGGGCCATGGGGTAGGCTTGAATCACCGACCATTTGGTTAACAGCCTAGCAATGAACTCTTGTGCTCCTAGGGCTCTTTACACTCCTCTTTTCACTCTGAGT
>NW_022103928.1:41815391-41846599 GCF_000313985.2 Echinops telfairi
TGTAAACCTTCACCCAACTCACAATAAAAATTAATTAACAAAGAGCGGGTGGGGATCTAAATGGTACAACCTCTTTGGGTAACACTTTGGCAGTTTTTTGCAAAGCGAAGCAGTCACTTATTAAATGACTGAGCACTTCTACTAATCGATGATGACACGAGAGAATTAAAAATATATGTTCACATATAATCAGTATGACTTCACAGCAGTCTTATTCACAAGCTACAAACTGGAAACAATTCACATGTCACTCTGGTGATGAACAAAAAGTGAATTAAGGTATACCTACAACATAATGACAGGTGCATGCACCAATAGGAATGAATGTCAAAAGAAACCATCCTAATGAAGATCCAAATCATAAAAGACTGCTGATTGCATGGCTCCCTGTGTATGATGTTCTTGAAAGGGCAAAACTTAGAGATGGGCAGCATGTCAGTGGTTGCCAGGGACAACCTGAAGGGTGGTGGCGTGAGGATATATTGTGGTTGGTGGAGATGTTCGAGATCTTGTATTTGGGGTGCTTATGTGGTCACATCGATGTATCAGTCCCAACTTATGGAGTAGTACATTTGAAAAGCGTGGTTTCATAAAATATAAATTATTCCACAGCAAACGTGCAACTCCACGTGTGGGATCAGGATGTACACTTCTTTCCATCCTCCTTTCTACTCCATCATGTAGGCAGATGGTTACTCCCCGAGCTTAGCACTGTCTCTCCTACAGCGTCCATGGAAACCAGTGCCACCGAGGCAAATCAGGCAGGGCTTCTGGGTCTAGCCCTCTGCTATGGAAGCCTAGACCACAAAGGTGAGAAGGAAGTTGTGCAAAAGCAAAAGAAGATCAATAAAACAGCAAGGGATACGTCGGTCCTTTTCATCACAGACCCTAGTGTCTAGTGCTGGGTGTGCCTGGCACCTGCCAGGTTCTCAGTTTTGGGATTTTCAGTGGTTTCTGTAGCAGGAAAGTGGCAGAACACACTTGCAACATTGACCGGTCTATAGCCAGCTTAGTGGTGTTAGCCAGGCACCGAAGGGTTTCCCTTTAGTAAAAACCATGCGCAACAAGAGAGCTTACCCTGGGAGACACAAAATAACGCCAACGCTTCAGGTCTAATTGACAGGGTTAAACACACAGGCCTCGAATTCTGCATGGCTTAGAAGACAGCGGTCCACAGTCGAGATTAAAAACAAAACAAAACACTGCCGGGTTTCAAACACGGCGTGACTTGTAGCTTGCAAGGTGCTTGCCCGTGGCATTCGTCTTGTTAAGTGCTGTCCAGTCAGCCTTGACGCACGGCAACCTCACGTCCATGGATCAAAACATTGCTCAGTTCTATGCCTTCCCCGTGGCTAGGTGCAGACCCAGCTACGATTCCTGGAGTTTTCCCTGGCTTATTTTCAGACTTAGATAACTAGGTCTTTCTTCTCAGCTTTTCTTAGTCTGGAAGCTCCCCGCTGAGAATTGCTCAGCTTCATAGCACCACACAAGTCTCCACGGACTGACAGGTGGTGGTCGTGCACAAGGGGCACTGGCGGGAAGCTAACCCAGGTCTCTCCCTGGGAAGGAGAGATTCCTACCAGTGGTCCTCTCATGCCAGCCCTCCCTGCCTGCTGCACAGATGGCAGAGCCCTTTGAAATGGAAATGGTTGACTTTACTACCGGGTGCCACTAGGTGGAGCCCAAGTGAAATGCTAGTCTGGACAGACCCAGAAACATCCGGTAAAAACAAACAGCTACTCTCTTATGGCTGTGAATTAATACACCACAGAGTGAGCTGTATCTCAACTCTGTGGTTCAGACTTTGATGCTATTTGGCCTTTACTGAATATCATGAAATAAATCTCCAAGAACTTTGTTAATCTTGGATCTATGACTATTTCCCTGAATCTGTTGGTGAGGATAAAGGAAATGAATGTTTCAGGGGCAACATCAGTGACTTATTTCCAGAGCTGGAGGTGTTAGCTCTTGGCCCAATTACAATGCAGAGCACCATGGCGCTTCGTCATGACAGCCCATGAATGAGAGCAGGACCAGTTAGGCCCTGCTCCATTTTAAATTCCCCGGATAAATCAAGTGCAGTCACTACACATCTATCAACGGAGATACACATGCTTCTCTGGGGCTGCAAAGGATTCAGTGAAGTTTCCAGGGGGGAAATGGAATAGGAAGAGGCTCCTGGCAATCAACTTAAACATATCAGTTATATGTTATGTTTAAGTTAAGTAGATACACCCTACGGAACATAGTGGTCTTCTTCCCAGCCAATCATGGGGATGGCACAGGTCCACGTGACATTTTGTTCTGCTACACAGGGGTCTCTCTGAGCTGGGGCAGAATTACAACAGCAACTGCTTAACTACCCTGAGACGCCATCCTCCAAGGTTCCAGTTTAAGCTAGTTAGGGTGGGGTCCAGGAACTCATGTCCTTACTAGTTGATATTGCTCAATTCTTTAATTCAGATCTTTTATTCATCTGCTCTCTATAGATTCCTTTTGGGCCCCAAACAATTCACAGGATGCTAATGTAGAGTTTATGATGAGCACTGAGAGGAATCTTTATGCTGATTTTTGCCTCACTTTCAAAAGAGTCTGCTTGTTTGAAAACCCTATTTTTAAAAAAAGCTCAGGATTTGAGGACAGCAAACCACTAGAGAGCAAAGAATGGTTCACATTAACCCCTCATCTGAATTCTGTTGTAGGAAACCTTCACACAGGAAACAAAACGAAGCAATGAAACCAAGATCCATCGGGGCAGTTCCTTCTGCAATGTTTCCTGCGCAAAGTCATCACGTCATTCTGCGCTCCAGCCGTTGATATCACAGACAGAGGCCATGCCCCTCCTAGAAGTGCTGCGCTCACACTACCTTAGGACGATGAAAAGGAATGGATCACATACTAAGTGCACATTCAATTTATTTCAAAACCTGCCGCTTAGGAAAATGATATATCTACAAAAAGGCAATTCCCAAGTTCATGTACTATGAAATGAGTTGCAGTCCTTACTCTGGGAATGCTGGTGGTCAGAGAAGGATGCCTGGTAGAACAGGGGTGGGGGAAGTTAGCTGGGGCTTGATGGATCAGAGGGCTTTGGATATAAGGAGGACAATGAACAAGACTTTGATGGTAGTTGGGGATTGGGTGGTATGAAGAATGGAGCAGTAAAGGTGTGACCACTCCTTGGCACCTTCTGCACTTAGAAGCAGTGACTGGACCGGCTGTTTGAAGTGGCAAGGTCACAGAGGGCAGGGTTGGCCAACATAAGGCATTCCATGCTACCAATTTTTCCTTCTTTCTTCATCACAGGCAAATCGCCACTTATGGCACTCTGCCCCACCTCACCTGGCCAACGTGTTAGAGTCTGTTTAAACTCAGAGATCCAGGAAGATACCACCCACTGATTAGGGTGGACATTGAAGATGGCATTCATTTTATCTTCCAAAGGTAGGAAAAGTGGGAAAGGAGGATTCATGTGATTGGGCCATATCTATGGCAGGTCATGGTGCTCAGCTCTGAGGTCCACTGTGCAGAAAGCCTATGGTACTTTCTAGGCACCAGAGCAAATAGTTAAATGTGACCGAATCGTAAAACTTCATCTCATAAGATCTCTCTGCTGCCTTATGCATTTCATATTCATTTGTATATACAGAAATTGTGCCCAGAGAAGCAATATATCCTATCCACGACTACACAGATAAAGGAACTGACTGGTAACTTATTGTTGAAGCTATTCAGCTCTGAAGTCCATTTGCCTTTGGAAACGCTTGATAGTCAAGTCCTACTCACTATGGCACTCTCCCAGAAAGGAAAGGAAGGCAAGAGGCAGTGGGGAGATCAGGGAGAAAGAAGCGGCCAAGAGTAAGCCTCAGGGGCGGCCTGGGAACTGTCCACAGTGCTGAATGAAATTCTGTGCAGCTTAACTGTTGCTGCCGCAGTAGTTCAAACCCAACAGCAGCTTGCTCTGCAGGAGACAGATTCGGTTGTCTGCTCCCATCACGCTATACGTTTCAGAACCCCTATACAAGGTAGTTATGAGCTGGAATTGAATCAACAGCATGGGGTGGGTTGCTAATGTTGTGGAGTGAGGCGTTGGTGATTCAGCCCAAGACTCACCAAAATGTCACCATTTCAAACCTCCCAGCCAATCAGCAGGAGAAAGGGGGCAGTCTGCCTTCATACAGCTTTGAAAATCCGATGGAGCAGGTCTACGCTGTTCTACAGAGTCACTGGGAGTCAAAATCAACTAGATGGCAATGGCTGAGGTTGCGAGTGATTGGTTGGTTTCTGCTCATAGAAATTCCACGGCGCGGAGTAGAAATGCCCTCTAGCGTTTCCTGGAATCTTTTCAGAAGCAGGTTTCCAGACCTCTTCCTCTTGCAGAGCAGGGTTCTTAGAGGGTTGGAATGACCAACTTCTGGGGTCATAGGTGGGTACCTAATCTGTGTGTCACCAGTGCTCCTCATACAATAGGGTTCTCCCCACTTGAAGCCAGTTGCTATTTCAAAGGCCATTTAAGACCATCGAAGAGTCAGAAGTAACAGGACGGCAGTGAGCTTGAGTTTGAGAGTGAGTCTGAGTTGGGTTCTTGTTTTGACATTTTGGCTTCATGGGGGTTCTTCACCAAGGCATGCCAACATTCCTCTCTATGCACCTCTGGCAGCCATGCAAGGAGCTGGCTCTGCAAAGCTGTGAGAAAGGTCTAGCAGCAAGATCCCTAGTCATGGGGCAATCAGAGAAACGACCATAAAGAAGACATCCTACACCCCAGAGGCACTCATGCTGTTCCCATCGAACTCTTCTCACACACCAGGCTCAGCCCAGGTTGGACTTTGGGGTGCTTGCGATGTAACTACCTGGAGGCAGAATCTAAATGCTTGGCATGCGCCTTCCTTTTTCAAGAGAACACAGGGTGCCCATAATCACAACTAGTGCAGGTACTACATTGAGTTCTTCCAATACTCCATCCCTACAATACCCCTCATGAGGCTCCTAACCAAATCCATGCCTCTAGTATCCTTTTTCCTCCAGTCTAAACTGCCCAAAAACATGATGTTGAAACATGAAATTATTTAAAATTACCGTTCTCATCACACAATGTGTCTGCTTAATGTGTTTTGTTTGTTTTCAGTGTAAAGTGCAATTACATTGTAGTAATGTTTAGGGTAGTGGCTAGGTCTTCCACACCCCAGGATCACACTAAAACCTTCAATTTTAGCTTAGCTACAGAGCTACATGGGGAAACCCTATTCCTCCCTGGTTCCTGACTAATTCAAGGAAAGGAAGATGTTGGTCTACTGCAAAGGTAAGCCTGTTTAATGAATATATATATATATTTCTTTTTTATTATAAGATCATTTTATTGGGGGCTCTTACAACTCTAACAATCCATACATCAACTGTATCAAGATTATTTGTACATATGTTGCCGTCATTCTTCTCTAGACATTTACTTTCTATTGAGCCCTTGGTATCATCTCCTCTTTTTTCTCTCCCTGCCCCCCCACCTTCATGACCCCTTGATAAATGATAAATTATTATTATTTTCATATCTTACACCGACCACTGTCTCCCTTCCTCCATGTTTTCTGCTTTTCATACCCCTGGAGGGGTGTGTGTGGTCATGTGTTGATCATTGCCATCAGTTCCCCCTTCCTCCCCTCCTCTCACTACCTTCCCCAACCCTCTGTCACCTCTATCCCCACTCCTGTTCCTGGATTCCGTGTGTTGTGACGTCCTATCTCTTATCTATACCTGGGAACATGCTTTGATCTAGTCCGAAGTGAGAGGCAGCACTGGGGTCATGGTAATGGGGGTGGGGGGTGAGGAAGCCTCAAGGAACCAGAGGAACAGTGTGTGTTTCATTGGTGCTTTACTGCACCCCGATTGACTCATCCCTTCCCTGTGACCTCCCTGTGGGGGGATGTCCTATTGTCTACAGATGTGTTTTGGGTCTCTGCTCTGACCCCCCTCATTCTCAACAATATGATTTTCTTGTTTTGTTTTGTTTGTTTGTAACGGGGCTTCTGATGCCTGTTTGCCGGGTCTGATGTCCCCTCATGATCGCACCGGCTGGTGTGCTTCTTCCATGTGGGCTTGTGTCTCTGATAGATGGCCACTTGTTTAACTTCAAGTCTTTAAGACCCTAGATACTATATCTTTTAATATCCGGGCACCATCTGCATTCTTCACATTTGTTTATGCACCCATTTTGTCTTCAGCGATAGTGCTGGGAGGGTGAGCATCACAGAATGACAGTTTGTTAGAACAAAGTGTTCTTACATTGAGGGAAGGTATGAGCAGAGGCCTGAAATCCATCCACTAAGTCAGTGTATTGCCGTATAAGGCCAATACCTCTATTTTTTATGAATTAATGTATTTACATATGGACACACCTATGCTTATACCTCTATCCATAGCTTTGCTTCCTAGATCATCCCTCTGTTTCCTTTTACCTTCCTCCTGCCCCACCATCACACACCTCTCAGCTAGATTGCTGTTGCTCCAATGCCTCCAGGTCTCTGTGTCCTCCATGTTGATTTTAATACCTAGTTGTTCCCCTGTCTATGGCACTGTTTGCTCACTGCTCCTTTCCTCCATCTCCTTCTCCCCCAAGTCCCTCCGGGACCGCAGGTCCTGATGCTTTCTCCTCGAGCTTGCTTCCCATGCCTATCTCGTGTAAGTAGGCACACCAACAATAAGAGAGACCAAGCAAAAAGAAACAAAAGATTTAAAAAAAAAAGAAAAGGAAAAGAGAAAATAACATAATTCCAGGTCTGTCTACTGACATTTATGACGATCTTCCCACTGGTCCTGCGGGAATCCCGGGAGCTGCCCTTCCTAGCCTGAAGTCACTTTTGTCAGACTTTCTTCACGACACCTTTCACAGCCAGTGAGACCCGCAATTACTCTTCCTTCTTTGTGGCAGCGTTTAAAGTATGTATTTGAGGTATGTAATTATATATGGTTAGATAAATATGTGTTTAGCATGTATCTTTCTTTTTCAACAAGATTTTGAATTCCTTAGGTATAGCAGCCTTGCTTCTGGGGCTTAATATAGCATACTCAACAAATAATTGTTTAATTATACTCCTTTCTGTTTTCACTGGAGACAAAACAAGAATAAGCAAAAAAAATGCAGTAATTTACATTAAAACGAGGATAAAGGATTTCTGAGTACCAAGATTTGTAGATATTTGAAATACTACATGAAAACCTCAGACACATCTTTGGATATGGAAATTGAAATTGCATAGGTATTATAATTATTTGACTATCATAGAACAAATCTCAGCTTAGAAAAGATTGCTAAAGGGAATGTTATTATTGTACAGGTCTATTAGTCTCCTTGTAACAGAAAGCAGTTTGGTAGGTTAGAAATGAAGTTTGATAACATTTAATTTTAAAACTTCAAATATATATAAAGAATATGCTACACTAACAGAAGTGAAAATGTTCTTAGCACTCAGTAGGAGAAAAAAATATCTTTTGAGTGTTTTGTGTACATTATTCCACTTAATTCCAACAACATATAAGAAATAGGTACTATTATTAATATAATTTGAAAAAATCTGGAAACCAGGACTTGTAGAAGTAAAACAACTTTCCACAGTGCCATGCTGCAAGTGGCCAAATGGAGATTCAAATTCAGGTCTGGCTGCCGAGATTAAGCTCCTAATTATTGCATTATGCTCTTCAGCAAGGTACTGGACACTGGGCATAATTATCAGACTAGGTATTGATTTTCTAAATAAATAGAATTCTCCTCTGCTATTCTATGATGTTAATAAGTAACTCTGACAGAAGGAATCTATGTCTCTATTTTACTATTTTTTAGATACAGAACATAATTTCAAAAAAATCAACCAAAATGCTAAGCGAATATAATTATGGTATGGTTTCGTTTGGTGGTTGAAAGACTCCTTGTAAGTGGGTCGAGTTAGGGCCACAATTTCCACAGAGGATGGCTGACATATAAAAACACATACCTCAGACTACTTCTCCATCTCCATCCCATTATGACTCTCACTTTGCTGGACCCAAAGATGAATATTACCTAATTAAAGGGCTATTCTAGCTGTTTCTTCTTAAAATTGATTTGTTATAGAAGAAGTTGATTTTCTCTAACTCATAGGATTTTTCAGAATGATTTTATTAGATATGAAACTAAATAATAGGACTACATTTTTTAAAAAAGACCCAAACCAAAGAGAAAAATAATTCAAGAATGAAGTCTTGTTATGAAACTGTCAAAAGGCTGACCAAGTTTACAGAACATCTTGTGTGAAGCACAAGGCAACTTTGACACTTAGCAGGCCACATCTGTATGGTGGAAGATTGCTTCAATTTGTTGAAAAACTTAAATACGGTTTTTCATGAAACTCTGCATTAAAAATAACTTAATTCTGTTGGAACAAATGAAGTTATATGCAAGATACATATCCTTTTAGAATACATTTTTGAAAACATGGGCTAGAATCTCTGTTGTTAGGTACCTCCAAGTCAGTATAACTCCTGGCGACCCTATGCATGCACACAACAGAGTAAAACATCGCCTGGTCCGGGGCACTCTCTTGGTTGTTGCTATGTTGAAGCCTATTGTTGCAGTCACTTTGTCAGTCTATGTCATCGAGGGTCTTGTTGTTCCTCTACTGTACTAAGCACAATGCTATTTTCCAGGCTAATAATTAGGTTCCTCCTAATAATATCTTCAAAGTTAAGGAGATGAAGTCTCACCACCCTTGCTTCTAAGGGACATTCTGGTTGTGCTTCTTGCAAGACCGGATGGTTCATTTTTCTCTAAGAATTTGGTATGTCAATACTCTTCAGTAATCCTCACTGTCTGGTGTTCACATGCATATGAGGCAAAAAGACCGTGGCTTGGTTCAGACCCATCTAAGTCTTCAAAGTGACACGTTTGTCTTGGTCTTGCAAACTTTGATCATGCAATCCTCAGCCCAGATTCTATCTCCCAGGTCATACTCTCCAGGTATGGATACTTTTTATTTGTCACTCTTGCATTCTGAGCACCAGTGTATTAACCTGGGTTCTCCAGAGCTGCAAAGTAGAGAAATTTATATGGAGGAGGGAATTTATAATAAGGAAGCAGCCTGCATAGCTGCAGAGACAGAATGGGCCCAGTCTGACTCATTTTCCTCTTGGGCTGAAGGTCCTTCATAACTCATGCGGCTACTGGAGTTAGAAGTAAGAGGCTTTGTGAAACATAGCAGATCCTGGCGATGTTTCCAGTGGAGCTACAGCAGGGCCCGTTAGAACAGTTTGGCAAGATGTGAGGTGGGGTGTGTGGGACCTGGCTGCGATGGATGGAAACAGTCCTAGCAAGAAGAGAAGAAACACAACCAGTTCTCCAAAAGACCTTCTTATATATAGGCCACACACCCAAGGATATGTCAACAGTCTGTGACATGATTGATAGGCTGGGCTTCACTCATATATTTTTACAATTTTCAAGCAGACACAACCACTAACAACTGGTTGTTAGGGGCGTCTGAGTGGGTGCTGACTCATAACAATATGTACAACAGAATAAAATACCACCTGGTCCTGCATGTGGTAGTTACATAATCTGTTGTCAATTTGAGAGGATTAAGAGTGAAGGGCTGGAATTTAGTCTGTCAATCAGGTGGTAGCTTGATGACCTCATTTGGAGACCCTAAGGAGATAAATACCTAGCTTGAGGTGGGACACACACTCAGTCCCTGAGAGACATCCTCGTTGACAAGACACATGGAGACAGGCTGATGGCAGCCAGAGCTTCAGAGCTGGAGAAGCCACATGAAGACCCCTGACAGCACTGAAATGCTTACAATGCCACTGGATCCACAAGACCTCCAACCCATTGGCCTGTGATCTTCCTATATTCAGCATCCTTGCATGTGTATCATGAGTCTCAAGAGGACTTTATAGATTGGTATTAGACATACGGGCAAATATCTGACTTTTGGACTTGATTTGGATTGAGCTGAGATACTTTCTTAATGTACAATTACTCTTTATATAAAACTTTCTTATACACATGAGTATCTGTGTTAGTCTGGGTGCATTGGAAAAATAAATCCACAGAAAATCATATGTATATAAGAGGGAGTTTTATATAAAGGGTAAGTGTACATTAAGAAAGCCTCCCAACCCAGTGCTGTCCAAGCCCATAAGTCCAACATTAGCTCATATGTCCAACACTGATCTACAAAGTCCTCCCTCCATCTCACAAAACACACACAAGACACCGACTGCAGGAGGAAAGCCAAACCAGTGAGCGTGTAAGCATCTCAGCACCAGCAGGGGTCTCCACATGGCTGACCCAGCACCCAGGCTGCATCTGGGTAGGTCCACGTGGCTTCTCCTCATGGGGATGTCTTGCAATAAGTGAGCCTTGCCAGCTGAAGCAGGGAACTGGCTAAGGCAGCTATACCCTGGTCCGACCATCAGAGAGCAAGACACCGAAGAACTAGACAGGTGAGGCTCACCGAGTCATTCATCTCTCTGCCTTTCAATTAATCCCCCATGTGTTTTTCAGTCAGGTTGGCACAATAAACCTTAACTATCTCAAGTATCTATAAGTTTGTTTCCCTGCTCAACCCGGATGAACACACTGGATAATTGTAACAATTGTTCTTATGGCCCATTGTTGTTGCTAATGTGTCAACCCATCTTGGCCAAGGTCTTCCTCTTTTTCCCTGACCCTACTTTACCAAGCATGATCCCTTTCTCCAGGGCCAGGTCTCTGCAGATACCCTGTCCAAAGTGTGTGAGATGGAGTCTTGCCATCCTTGCCTCTGTACTTCCAAGGCACATTTGTCTCTTCTGTGTGCAGTCTATAGTACTTTCAGTATCCTTCAACAGTACTCTAATTCAAATGCATTGATTCTTTCTCAGTCTTCCTTATTCGATGTCCAACTTTCACATCTTACAGCATATGAGGTAATTGAAAATACCATGGTTTGGGTCAGGGGCACCTTAGTCCTCAAAGTAACATCCTTGCTTTTCAACATTTTAAAAGATTTTGTGCAGATTAACCCAATGCAATATTATTTGATCTCTTGATTGCTGTTTCCATCATAACCAATAATTATCAATTTATCTTGACTGTATGTTTGATTGATTTCAGACTGCAGAAATTGATAAAAAAAATTTTCCATTTCCTCATCTTAGTTATTTGTGATTGGAGCACAATTTGAATAAGAGTCATATTAACTGCTCTCCCTTGTAGGCCTATAGATATCACCCTATCAGTGACAGCATTGTATTGCATGATAAATCTTAAAATGTTTTTACACAACGAATCTGATGCCATTCATCTTCAATTGGCCATTCCTAGCATAATAGACTAGATGCTTGTATTACTGAAAATAGCTAATACCAGTCCATTCGAACTGATGACATCAATCATTATGTGTTCCATTTTATTTTTGACATCTTCCAATTTTCCCAGCTTCATATTTTGTACATTCCTACATTGATTTGACAGCTGTTTCTTCATGACACATTAGATCTGATCAACAAGGGAAGACCTTAAAAGATTCTACTCCTGTAAACAGTTACAGTCCTGCAAATCCACAGGAGCAATTCCACCGTGTCCTCTAGGGGCACCCTGAGTTGGAATCAACTCCGTGACAGCAAGTTTGTTTTCTTTGGTTTATGTCACTACGTTTGGCCCTTTTTTTTGAGGAGGCAGCTCTTCCCCACTCATAGTTGATTCATTTTCCTGAACTGTATGAGCCATGGTTCTATTTATAAAGTAAAAAAAAAAAAAAAAGGTTTCACTAGCCAATCTGTTTCAGAATGAGATCACCTGGTTCTCCTCCCTAGTCTGTCTTTGTCTGGAAGTTCCACTGAAAACTGTCCACCATGGGTGACCCTACTGCTATGTGACATTCTATGAATCCTCACAGCAACACACCGATCACCAAAGTATGACAAACTGATAGACAAGTGGTAGGAAAGTATCACTAAATGCTAGATAACCAACCTTTGAGTTCATTGTTTACCTAGTACCTACGGGCATATTTGAATAAGTTGAAAATCCTTGGTTGTCTAAGGATTCTTTTTATAGCTGTGGAGGGATGCTAATCTAGCAAAGCGTGGGCCTAGGAAGAACCTTTTCCTGAGGAGTGGGACAGACACAGAAAGAAGGGGCCAAACCTTTCAAAATTCTCCTCTGCCATTTACCAAGAGAAAGGAAGCCAGAAGGTAGAGTGCTTTGATGATCTGAACTCAACCCTTCACAATGAGTGACTGGAGAGTCTGAAGTGGAAAAGCAAGTAAGTTATGAAGGACAGAGAGTTAAAGGGCCTCTGGTTCAAACTGGACATGTTAGGGTAGGGAGTCATTAAAGACGATATGAGAATTTATGGAAAGTGTACCAATCTGTGTCTTTAAAAGTTTCAAGAGAGCCTCTCATATTCCTTGTATTATGATGATTAGAAGTATTTTAAGAGAGATTTATTTTTATCTTTAGGAACCAATTGTGCTTTTGTCCATCTAAAAGCCCCCAAGAGCTTACTTCTGCAGACACTAGGCCATGCTGCTCCCTTCCACAGGAAGTCAGCGCCCTTACACAACTCACGCCCTTGAGAGGTCATTTCGTTCCTTTTGAAAGTTGTGAGCTGCAAAATATTTTGACCGAAAGGGTCCTCAAAGGCAAGAATCCCAGATCTCATGAACACTAATAAGCTTTCTTCGATGTTTGAAATTGATTAGTTAATGTGCCATAAATGTCTGAAGACAAAGAGATGTGGCTAGCGGCTCTGTTGGCGGAGAAAGGCCATCTTACAGACACGGTGTCAGTTCAAAAGGTGGACGACCTGGGACCCTGACTTTGCCATTTGTCAAAGGTTTCTAGGACATCAACTGTAGCAAGGCACCTGTTGCATCTTTCACTTGTCTGAGAATAATATTTGATATGAATTTGATCTAAAACCAAGGGGCTGCTTGAAAAGTAGGGGATTTGGAGTCCACCGGACTTCGGTTTCAAGTCCGTCCACTAACCAGGGATGGGGTGGGAGTGGGGGGTGGAAAGTTTCAGAGGCTCTCAGAACTTTCATTTTAAAGTAAGGATTTTTTTTCTTGATGGCTGTTGGCCAGGGGTTAAAGTGAATCAGGAAAGGTGCTACTTATTAATACTATCACGACTTGAACCTATTTTATCATGGTAAAATAGATATAACCAACATTCGCCACTTTAAGGATTTTTAAGTGTAGAACTTGGTGACGTGGATTTTATTCATCCGGTGCTAGTCTCACCACTAGGCATTTCCAAAAGTTTTCTATCATCTCAAACAGAAACTCCCCTCCTTCAGCAATATCTCTCAATCCCTCTTTCTGCCCTCCAGGCCTTTGCAACCAGGGATCCAATTTTGTATCCACACATTTGCCTGTTCTATGTCTTTCATGTAAATGGGATCATACGCGGCGGCTTGTCCTTTCATGACCTTTACCCAGCGTAATGTTTCCAGGTTTCATCTCTGTTGCAGCGTTCATTGGGACTTCATTTCCTCTTATGACTGACACTTTGCTACCCTTCATCTGTGGATGGTTTCCATCTTTTGGCACTGTGACTATCGCCACTTGAAAATATTAAAGCAACTCATGCAAGGTTGGCCTCATCTATGACAAGGACTACGAGGAGACTCTGTAGGTCTGACCACTGAAAAAAGGTCTCAATACAAGACATTGTCGTTCTGACATCTACCAGTTCATCTGCCATGCTGTTGGCTAGGTTCTCAGGACCTCCGCTTCCTAAATTATGACTAGGGCAGTAAAATATTAATACAATTTTCTAGGCATAAAATGTTTTATCATTTGGAGTTTTACAGATTTATATAACATGGAATGAAATATCCATCATCGACAACAAATTCTATTGTTCCCAGAAGGGGTAGATAAATCTCAAGGCATAATTATATTCCTGCTGGCCATGACCTTTGAAGATGTATATGTGCTTGAAAAATAATAGAATTATTCCTTCTTATCAAGAGCATTTGAGCTTCTATTTGAAATATGCTTTTAATGAAATTTTTAATTTTACTAAAGTATGCAATCTTCACTTTCTTTTGGCTTGAGTTTTCTATTAGTCTGACAGAGGCTGTTAATCATATCTAGAAGCCTGTCTACAAGCACTCTTCACTTGCCTGAAGTCCAAATATAATTATTGTGTGTTTCCAAGGATATGCCCATATTCTACCTAAACTTAGTAGGAAACAGACAGGAGCCATTGTTAGCACTCATGCTATGACTAACGTCCACCTATGGGACCGCATGTGTCAGTAACCCCTACTGTTTGCTTAAACTTACCTGGAAAAATTAAGCAGTCTCGGGAACCTACACACCATTGCCAGCAACCCAATGAACATTTCAAAAATCAATCTTAAGCACTTAACATTTTCAAAATATTGTGATAGAAATGAGAGAAGAGATAAATGATGAGGGAGGACTAGGAGAGACTGAGGGAGAAGAGGGGAAAGGTGGATTTGGGAAGAGGTGCTGAGGAGAGAGAAGAAAATAATGAAAACAACGGCCAAAGCCTACCTGCTTGGTCCCATTCTGAAACAGATTTTCAGTGGTGTTTGCCTCAACAAAAGGCTTCTCTGAATGTTGATCAGTGTCTTTAATACCGTTAGCTTCCAAAGATGAAGGTACACTGACATACATCTCACTGTGTGTCTATGTTTGTGCATGCAAATGTTGAGTGTGAGTACCTATTCAGCAGCAATGGAAATTTAAAAACCAGTGTGTGGGAAGCATGTACTCTCATACTTTTCCATCTCCCAAGTCCTTTGGTGGTACCAAATCATGCATCTTTGAGTCTGGATGAATTCAAGAGTGCAGTATGAGATTCTGAAGCAGCACACAGCTGAAGGTGCAACTAAAGATGGGCACTGATACCTTGTCCTTGTGAACACACCTAAACTCAGAGAGAAAATACACACACATGCCACTGATAACCCTCCTTCATGGTCATGAGTTAAAAAGCAGCAATTCATCCCCTGAGCTACTGCTGCGTGTCCCAGTGCTAATCTCTTTCCCATGCTATCAATGAATTTATGATCAGAGCGCTTCACTTCAATCTCATTGTTCGTTCTTGGTTTGTTTGTGAAGACATGGGAGATTGAGGGGATTTCCACTGTAGTAAGGTTGTCACCTCTCTGTTTTACAAATCTCAACAAAAATCCTCCTGGGATACTTGGGTCAACCTATCATACTCAAGAGGAGGCCACAACTGGCTATAAGGAACAGGGAGAAGCTCTTTCTCTGTAGATCACATTGTGCAGCCATCAGGAGCTAGAGAAGAAGACGAGTAGAGTGGTTTCTGGGAGGGCTAACAAATGGGCAAGTAATTGAACTCAAGTAACCCCTAGTGTCCTGAGTACAACTATCCAAGGCGGGGTCACAGGCAATAGCAAACATTCACCATCAAATTCAAAATGCCCTGTTTTCTAACAGGCAAAAAAAAAAAAAAAATACTACTCTTTGCATTGCTCTGGAGATTTCTAATTACAAATGAAATGAAAAACAAGAAAAAAGAATCTTACCCATGAGGAATTTTGCTCAGGACATAATATCCAGTGTAGGAATGTTGATATATCTGAAACAGAAGGAAAACAAACAAACAAACAAACAAACAAAAACAAGCATTGAGACAAAGGCTGTGACTACAAATAATTTTTAAATAACTATAAATCCAAACAAACACAACTAGACCAAGAGTAGTTAATCAGGAGACCCGGAGGCAAAGCCTTTTATTTATTTAGGAAGTCAATTTGCATATGATATTTATTTCATTCTCATCATTTGTATAATATTTACAGCAAAACCAGAGGCTTGATGTTATCTCCCTGGCTACCTGGTATGTGATTTGGCTAGGGGCAAAGATTCGCATCTTAACTTATTATGGCATAGATCCTACTGAGGACACCTTGGTCATCAGGGCAGTTAGACACATGTACCTGGGTCCCACAGGACAGTTAGACCAACCAAGTACTAGGGGTGTTGCCTGTACATTATGACAAAGGTCCAACCCAAAGTTCCCTTCTGTTCTCAGTAGGCTGTCATCCTGAAGTCAAAACAGGCTTCCTTAGGTAAACTCATCCCTTAATTTGATTTGAGATATCTCTCATTTTAGGGTGCAAAAGAGACCCCACATCTCAAGTAAAAATTAAGGGTAATATTTATGAAGTTTTAAGCAGGAAAAGACACATCATCCAGATGAGGGAGACCATTAGCAGGAGATCGGAATGGTGTCTAAGGGTTGACAGGGATTTAGAGACTTAAACTGGGCGTGGGAGGGGAAAAGAAACCGTTCCCAAAGCACCATAGGCAGAAGGTCACAGTTTCTAGCAGGACCACAGAAACAAGAATGGGACTGTGATTGGGATGTGCATATTATGCTACACAAAAGAGCTTACAAGATTGGTTCAGGGCCCTCTGTCCAAGGCAGGGATCTCTGACCATGACCATGTGACTATAATGATCCAAGCTTCATACTGGACATGCCCAGGCAAGTCCGCAAGGAGACAGAGCCCCCTCCCCTTAGACTGGCTAAGGGAGTGACAATCAGCTAGTTTCTAATGCACTCTGCCTGAGGACAAAGCTATTCAAGCTGATGGTTTGTGGCAATAAGTAATTCAATGGAAGCTAAATTTATGTGGAAACTCATAAATGGATTTCAGGATTTTGCTGTAAATCAGTCTCCCACAAACAGAGTGCTTAAAAATTTTACCTCTATTACACGCTTGTATGGTGAGAGGACACAACCCTCTCTCACACATTTCCGGATTTGAAACCATGCAATATTCCCTTGTTGCATTCACATACAAGAGCATGAGCACAATGCATGAGCATGATGAAGCGTTCAGAATTCCCAGTCTTCTCAAGGTTAACCATAGTCTGCATTAGGTAAATATGCTGCACATGACTTCTTTAAAGTATTGTAAAGCAAGGATACTACGTGGAAGACTAAGACAAGCCAAACCCAAGCCATGGTATTTTCAATTGCCTCACATACATGTGAAAGTTGGAAATTGAATAAGGAAGACCAAAGAAGAATCAGTACATCTGAACTGTGGGGCTGGAGAAGAATATTGAAAGTACCACGGGCTGCTAAAAGGACAAACCAATCTGTCTCGGAAAGAGTAAGGCCAGAGTGCCCCTTGGAGGCCAGGATGATGAGACTTTGTCTTACAGACTTTGGACATGTTGTCAGAGAGACCAGTCTCTGGAGAAGGGATCATGTTTGGTAGAGGAGCAGGGCAGTGAAAAAAGGAAAGCCCTGGAGGAGATGCACTGACACAGTGGCTGCAACCATGGGCTCAGGCATGAGAAATATTGTGAGGATGATTCAGGACCAAGTAGAATTTCTTTCTGTTGTGCATGATGTTGCCATGGTTGGAGCTGACGCGACAGCACCTAACAACAACAACAGCAACAACAACACTGCACTCTTAACTTCTGATAGAGTGAGTGGTCAATAAACTAAGAACACATGGCAATAGGAGGGTTCATAGTAGCAAGGTAATGAAAACATAAAATTTTGTTTCCAAATTCCTCATTATCAAACTAATGCCTCTCTTACTTTTGAGGAAAAACTACACTTTCCTAGACTTCAACACACTGATGGGTCGATAAACAGAAGAGAGGGCTTGTCAGTTAAGAAAAGTTTAGCAGCCTTCAAATCCAGATTTCTGGCTAAGGGAGTCATCATTTTTGTAGTACAGGAATGTGACTTACTCTTATCTTTTGAAATATAAATGTGTGTGGGTGTGTGTGGGTGTGCATACAATTCCAAGCCCTGGAGCCTACGACTATGGCCCTCGTTGGAGATAATGCCTTTATAGGTGTCATCAAGTTAAGATAGGCCCAATTACATGAGGCTGGGCCCTAATCCAATGGGTGGTATCTTTATTAAGGCAAATTAACAAAAACAAACCCATAGTTGTCCAAGGCGATTGAGACCCATGAGGGTCCCCTGAGTTACAGAAGGACACGCTCCATAGAACCTTCTTGGCTGTGATCATAGAAGCAGCTAGGCCTCCAGGCCCTCTTCCTCGGTTGCACTGGGTGTAGTGAAACCACTAACCTGTAGGTTAGTCACGGAACCCAAACCACTTGTCTGTCCTTTACGAAGGAAATTTAGATATGGGGCCCCATTGACAGAATGCCATGTGATGGCATGGCTAAGCTCCCTCACATGGCTAAATATTAGAAATCTAAAAGAGGAGATTCTCATTCCTTATTCTGGAAGCTTCTTCCATTGAAGGTAGAGCAATGCCTTTACAAGCCCTGAAACTCCAAGGACTGTCAGCGGAGAATAAATCCTTGTTGTGGTCAACCCTGTCTGTGGTAATTTGTTACCAAAAGTCTAGAGAACAATTGCAAGGACAGCGTCCCGTACTTCACAGGGACCAAAAATCATCCTGCAGACCATACGCTTTTCAACAACTTTTGATATTTCCTGTCTCATTTGGTAGCTCCATCATCCACTCAGGAAACTGAGTTGAAGATGTAGTTTTCCTCGACTCCATTATTTGCCTCCTTCCTCCCTCTATTTGAAGCCAATCCCTCCCCGCAAATGATGTTGAATTCATTTCCTATACCCTTCTCAGATCTATCACCCACTATCCATCCCTTGATTTGATGGGCCTTGATTTGATTTCTGTACCGAATAAAGCTACTATATTCCTTCCTAAAACTAGTCTCTGAAGTCTTGATCCCATTTGTGTGTGTGTGTGTGTGTGTGTGAGTGTGTGTTTGTGTGTGTTTCTGATTGAACCTTAGCAACATCTTCACCACAAAAAACCCTGGTTAATGCTTTGAGCCATTTGCTCTCCATTGTTACTTCTCCCAAGACTATTGATTATAACTCAAATATTCTATATTAAAAAATTCTAGCCATAGGTCCCTTTAGCACCCTTTTTATTTCACTATCATGGAGCTGGATAAGAGAAGTGTATCCTACTTCATGGACTTAATCTCTATTCACATCTAATCCATTGTAATAGATTCCCAGCATCATCAAACTGCTGTTTACAAAAATGCTAGCCTACTCTATCCCTTGGCAACACCTGATAAAACTCACTTATTGTCATTGAGTCAATTCTGTATCATAGTGACCCTATAGGATAGGGTAGAACTGTCGCTGTGGGTTTCTGAGACTGTAAATCCTGACTGGAGTAGAAAATCCCATTTTCACCCGTGGGGCGGCTGGTGGTTTCAAACTATTGACCTTGTTGTTAGCAGCCCAGTGCATAATCACTCTGCCACCAGGGCTCTAGAAGTGACTCTTCTTCAATGTCTCTATTTTCCACCTGCCCATCTCCATCCAGCCTCATTACCTTTCTAGTTTGTTGTACCTGTGATCATCAACCCAATTCAAAATGCCCACTACAAGACAGCAGGGAGCATCCTCACACTGTTAGGAAGGTTGTAGTCTTTGTGAAAGCAGAGTGCTATTTCATCCTTTCTGAAGGCAGCTAGGGATTTCAAATCAACCGACCTTTAAGCCTAGGGCTTTTAACCAGGTACCACCAGGACCTCTTTCTTCTTCTTCTTCTTCTTTCAATTAGTTTTACTGAGCTCTAATGAACACAATATACAATTCAATCATATTAAGAAGTCTGCTGCCATCATCACCACAATCAACTGTGGATCATTTTCTTCCATCTTGTACCCATGAGTGTTGATGTTTCCTTTCTCCCACCCTCCCCTTTGATGCCCCAGGTAATTATTATTCCAGTTACTGTCATCGTAAATCCTGACTTCCCTATACAGAAAAACATATGACAAAGGACAAGGACAAAGAACACACACACAAAGAATCCAGCAATTATGATCATATGAAACAGTGAAAGACCTCAACTGAAGGAGAAGCAAAGGATATTAGAAATTTAGGATAAATTGAAATTAGGTCCAAAGGGGGATTTAATAGCAAGAGGTTACATTCCAGTTTAAGTAGAGTTGCTAAAAACCTCTTTACAGTGCTCTATTTCCCCTTGATATTAGAGCTATTCACACTTCTAGTCTACGGGAAATGGTGATTCAATGGGGACTCAATCTATGTAGGGACCTTACAAATAGATTTTGGGAATTGCCTATAATCCATATCATTCTGCAAACTGGGTGTTTAGAATTTAGGACTGGTACCATTCCCTCTTCTGGGTTTGAATTTTATTGTTTACAGTCTTTGTATCCCACACACTGGTGTGCTCCTTCCACAAGGACTTAGCTGACTCCTCAATTAGAAGTCTAATTGTTTTCAGACAGGTCTTTAAGATGCCAGACACTATTTTTCCTGATAGCCAGGCACTATCTGATTTCTTCACTACATGTTGCTGTAATATCCATATCTTAAGTGATCTCATATGATCTCATAAGGGCAAGAACCAGGTAAGGCCATGTCACAAAACCAAATGTTCTTACATTAGATTTATGATCAAGCGAGAGGTCAAAATGTATTCATTTAACTATGGTGTCTTTAGGTCGATGGTTCATTTTAGAGATATCTTTGTCATTTGTTGTAGTACATCATACATCCTCCTCAGTGGGCTTAAGATAATTGTTTTGATAGCGTTATAGTCAATGGTGAAACACTGTTGTACAAAGCATTTCATCTCTATGTAGGACATTTTATGAGTCTCTAATACATGAATTGTTAACTTGTACATCTTCATAACTTGGGTGATTGGACATTAATTACATAAGCCGTGAGAGTTGGAAATATGACAATAATTTCCATTATATTCATTTAGGAAGGAAGGCCATGCTTGGTAGACTAATGCATCACAACAAGGCAGAGAGAACTTGACAAGAGCAAGTATATGTTGGTTTGTGCTCATCATTCATTAGCCTCATTCAAAGCAGATTCAAACCCTCCCAAAGTCTAATGATCACCAATGCCTAACCTTGGGATTGCAATCATCTGCTTCTTCCCCATCCTAGATTTCCAGGGAATACTTCAGTTCCTTAGTTCTGCTACACGTGAGTTCAAGGCAGAGGCCAGTTTTCCCAGTGGGATTTCCAATTTGGGTTCTTCTAGTGCGATCTATGAAGGGTATTTTGCATCTCCAAAGGACAGAGTTCAATGTCAAAGTTATCTAGAGGATGCTGCCCAAGTCACCTGGGGTTGGTTGGAAACTAGGTAAAAAATGCCCAGTTAGGAAGAGAATGTCAGGTATATTCTCCTTCTGAGGTTTTTATGAGCATTTTTAGAGTACATTAGTGTCTTCTCAATGGCAGGGTGCCCTTCCAGTCTCACTGTCATAAGAAGTATAATTGTTTTCTCAGCTACAGACATGTCCTCCCTCCCACACCTACTTTTAATACTATTTCCCAGTAAGGTTCATCAATTACTCTTGTTGGGGTGTCTGTTCGTTGTGGGTGACCTTAGCACCCTGGTATATGGCCAAGATTAATTTGCCTTCTCCCTCTCTCCATAACATGGGGAATTATCTCATCTGGAGTGAGGCAAACCCTTTTGAAGAAGTTTTAAAGATGGTCTAATAAGAGGATAATCTATACGAGGTGGTACCCAAAAAACACACGAGATTTCCCCCCCTCAAAGCTATGTATTTAAATTTCTTTTATACAATAACCTTATCACCTTCAAAATACTCTCCATTACACTGAATACATTTGTCAAATCTGCGATTCCATTCTTGGAAACATTTTTCAAATGCATTTGTTTGGATGGCTGACAGTAGCTCCCTTGTTTTCTTCTTCACTTCTTCTATGTCATCAAATCACTGTCCTTTCATGTCCCTCTTCATTCGCAGAAACAAAAAGATGTCACATGGAACAAGGTCAGGTGAGTAAGGTGCACAGGCAAGAGAAGCATGCTGTTTTTTGCCAAAAACTGGCACTTTGTGATGGAGCGTGAGAAAGTGCTTTGTCATGGGGACAAAAGCAGTCCCTTGTCTGGCACAAATCAGGCCTTTTTGGTCATATGCTGTTTCACAATCTTTTCAGAACCTCTAAGTGGAAAGCTTGATTAACAGTCTAACCTGGTGGAGCAAACTACAAATGCACTACAAGTCAACATTTTCATACATTTGGGAAGCTGATGGACATCCAGAACGAGGTTTGTCACCAATCAACATTTCACCTTTTTTTTGAAACCAGAAACCACTCGTACACTTGGGTTTTTCCCATAGCACTGCCCCTGTAAGCTGTGCTCAACATCACAACAGTTCCTGCTGCATTTTTCCCAAACAGGAAACAATATTTCACAGCTGCATGCTGCTTTCTTAAATCGGCCATAACAAAAAACAAGGTTTGAGTGAAACTGCTTTTATAAAAAAATTCACGTTGACTAGAAAGACCTTCCCAATGGACACCATTGGGTGCACTAACGCAGAGCGAGTTGTCTGGCTCTGTCCAGTGCAATTCCGGTTTTTTTTGGGGGGGGGTACCCCCTAGTATTTCAGTGAATTAGTCCCTCGTCTGTTGCAGGACTCCTTTTTTGCTGTAGACTTGGTGGATGATAGCAAATATCAATATGCTTCTCTCGGAGGCCTTCAGTGGTGTCTTCAACCTTGGTCTGTAAGTTCTCATTCTTTTCTGCTTTCCAGTGCAGCTTCTTACCTAGCTTACATGATTCATCTTGATCGCTCTTCGAAGATCTAGCTCATGGTTTTTTATTTCTGCTAGGTCTTTCCATATGGACATTTCTACTCTAAATTCAGTACTTAGCAGATGAAATTCATTATCTTTCTACCAAAAGATTCTCTTTGATATTTATCTTGTCACTGTAGAAAAACACTGCAATTTGGCTCAGCCATTCATATTTCTTTACTGTCCATGTATAACTGGTAGCCATGGATCAGTGGGCATTGACACTTATGAATGCTCCTTAAATTCTACCACGTTTTTCTAACTTGAGTTAACACGGTCTTCGGTTGGGTTGCCTGAGCAAAGGTAGCCTTCCCTCTGATGGGCCTGCCTCTATTACTCATTCCTTTCCACCCTCCCCATGACCATTAGGCATCCTCTCCTAAGAATGTGTGGAGTAAGCACAACAGAGGGGTGGCTAAGATACTGCTGGGCTTAATTCTCAATTTTCTATTCACTTGATGGGCAAACTGGGGCACATGACAGAATTTTCCTCAGCCTCAGTTTCCTCCTATATAAAGCAGGGCTAAAACGTGTGGTTAGTTGCTAAGGATATTTTAATCACGAGAAGCGAGTAAAGAGTATTTACTCTTTTTTATTAAGCGAGTAAAGAACTTAATTAAGTTCTGAGAATTATGTGGTTTGGTTACTAGCATGGGAGAGACTACTCAGAACTCTTTTTTTCTCTACTGATCTGTAGGAAAACAGAAATTCCTACAGAGAATGATAGTGTTGATGTTGACTCCTTCATAGAAATACTAGGGATGTAGACACAACTGCGAGTTCTCTCCAGAGTCTCTGGTTTAGGTGCTTGGTTAGCTAAACCCCTCTCTCCTGTCCCAATAATGGAACGGACTGTCCTAGAAGAAGGTTGCCCAGCAATGACGGCATTCCAGCAGATGTTGGATAACCACCTATTGGGGCTCCTCTAGAATGGGTGTGCACAGTACCAAACAAATTGTTCCAGGGATCCTCTCACAGCCCTCTCTTATTTGAATCCAGACTTCTTAGGGGTTGTGGAGGAGCTCAGACTAAGATTTTCCCATGCTCGAGTCAATGAAGCCATGGCTGGCTACATGGTAAACGAAATAATATATGGGAGCACGATGTGCACAAGGGCTGGAAATACTGAGGAATCCTACATGTGAAAAGACAGAGTAGGGAGGGAGAAGAAAGTGAGATTTGAAGGTCAAATGGTAAAAAGGAAAGACGATAATTTTCTGTATGTGATGCCAGATAATGAAGTGGGGGCAAAAATTAGAACTTGAAGGGAAAAATAAAAACACTGTCAAGAAGTTGGAAAAGGTTAGATTAATTGGCTTTAAATTGGGAGGAAAAAAGAAGTGTTTGTTTAGAACATTCACACTCCCAATATTGAGGGTTTTTTTTTTTTATTACCAAATGAAAAGACAACCTCAGTAGGTGCTACTTGGCACAGGCATTCCCAGCTCTGTTGGCAATTAGTGGAATGGCAGGTCTCTTGGGAGAAAGAGAAGCAACATGCCGCCAGAAGTCCAGCCATTCTCTGAAGATACTGCTCTGCAAATATTCCCTTCCTTTCCCCGAATCATTTTAAAAGGCAATGAACTTCACACTGTTAAGTCTGAACTCTAGGTACACGGTCCCTTTCAGGTCAGGTGGGGTGTCTTCGTGTCCAGACGTGCTTCATGAGTCCTCTCCTTCCCATGGCGTGTGCCTAAACGTTGACCACGGCACAAAATCACCTGTACTCCTGAGTACAGCAATTAATTCCATCCATTATCATGATAATCTTCATCATACAGCAGCTGCTTGGCTTCCTAGAGTCTTTGAAGCTTCCTCTTTGGAATGACTAATTATCAGATGTGGTATTCAAGACAGGGGAGATCCCTTGGGAGTGGAAGCAGACTCTTCCCAGTACTCCATCCAAATTGTTTTTGGATAATTAAAATAGATGAGTACTTCTCTAATAATTTGGGCTGAAATGAGAACTATGCAATTCATTGGTTTCTGCTCAGAAGAAAGAATGGCCTAACGTGTACAGAAATTTTCTTCCTTAACATGTGGAGAAATTTGTTAAGCTGAAGATTTTAGATAGCTAGATTTACAGAAAAAAATGCATGAAAGGACAGAGCTCCAATGTATTCCCTCTCTCTCTGCCTACGATTTCCCCTAGCATCATCATCATCATCATCTTGCATTAGTAGCATCCGTTAGAACCGATGCACCAATAGAACTATATCTTGTTAGTTTACATTAGGGTTCACTCCTTGAGTTGTAAAGGCTACACATTTTGACAAATAGTTAACACAAAAGTACATAATACAAAAAAGGTTATGTGTACCATTTCAGTGTCCTGTAGAATAGTGTCCATGCTCTGAGAATACTCTGTGTGTCAGCTGTTCCCCCCTGATGTTTCCCCTTGAACTTATGTCACCCCCTGACCTTTTTACCGTCTCTATAGTTTTTATCACCCTCTCCCCCACCCTCACCCCTCAAAGATGATCTAGCTGGCATCATAAAGGATGTAGCCTTTTCAGACTGACTTCTTCTCACTTAGCAATATGCACTGAAGGTTCTCTGCTATGTCTTTTCATGGCTCATTTCTCTTAATGGTCAAATCGAAATGATTATATGGATATATTGTAGTTTGTTTAGCATTCATCTATTATAGAGCATTTTGGTTGTTTTCAATTTGGGTAAATTATGAACAAAACTTCTATGAACATTCTTGTTTTTATGTGGACATTCATTTTTAACTCTTTGGATAAATACCTAAGAGTATGATTATGAGATCAAATGGTAAGTGTGTTTACCTTGTAAGAAACTGCTAGATTGTATTCCAAAGTAGTTTTGCCATTTCGTTTTCCTCTGAACAAGGAATGGAAGTTTTTGTTGTTCCTTGTCCTTGCCAACATTTGGTGCTGTCAGTATTTTGGCTTTTGTCCATTCGAATTAGTATGTCCAGATTATATACAGACTATGTGCTTTGGGTATGTTGTCAGTAGAGACTGGCCCTTGGAGAAGGACATCGTGCTTGGTAAAGTAGAGGGACAGCACAAAAGAGGAAGTTTCTCGACGACGTGGACTGACACAGTGGTTGCAACAATGAGCTCAAACATAGGAACAGTTGTGAGGATGGCGCAGGGCCAGGCACTGCTTCATTCGGTTGTACCTAGGGTCTCTATGTGGGTTGTAACCCACTCAAAGGCACCTAACAGTGGCAACAGTGCATATGTAGTCACATTATATTATTGTTTAATTTAACAGAGGAGACTCTCTACTTTTGTAAAGATTCACGGTCTCAGAAACCATCTATAGGGTGACAATGAGTCAGAATTGACTGGATGGCAGTGGGTTTAACGAAGTTGAATTTCTTTCCTGATGTTTATTTGCATCTGTCTGTATCTTTTTTATTTTTTGGTGAGAGGTCTGTTTAGATCTATTGCTTATTTTGTAACGTGTCTTTTATTGTTTAGTTTTAAGAGTTCTGTGCATAGTTTAGATACATTTTTGGCAGATGTATGTTTTGAAAGTATTTTCTCCAAGTACAAGGTTTATCTTTTCCTTCTTTTCCCAGAAGATGATCAGGGTGACTGTAGTCTGGAAACAAAACCACTTAAGATTGCAGAAGGAACTGGATGTGGTCTGTCCAGAAAACAGAAGACTATGGTGTGTGTGGTGGGGGTGGGGTAGTTTATAGCTGTCTTCGAGGTTGTAAAGAGCTGTTAGGAGTACCTACCTCTGAATAGGCCTGTTACTATTTGCTCCCCAGTGGGAAGAATCATGCTGAGAAGTATATGTTATAAGGAAATGTATTTCCTACCAATGGTACTAACGTTGGGCAAGTAAAGCTATCCAGCTTCAAATGGGCTGAATGCTACCCACTGATAAAAATATGGAAGCAGAATTTGTTTTAGCATCAAAAAAAATGCAGGGAGTGGTAAAATAGTACCTAAAAACCTCTCTTATTTCTTCTCATTTTAAGACTCAACAATTTCTCCTCCAAGGCCCCTCACTCCACTCTTGCTCTGTGCACACGAAGCACTGCTCCAAGACGCAGACCATTGCTACCTCAGCCCTGCCGTGATGAGACCGCGCCTCAGCAGGTCATGTCTGACCAGCTCTGGCTGTGACAGAAATTATTTACATCATTGCCACATGCAAAATACACTCCCTCCCTCTCAAAATTCTACCCACAACAGAATCGATTTGTCTGAGTTTTAATCATGCTTGTCTTTTATTAGACAAGAAATGCCATGATCTCAGATCTTATCAAAGCATTCAACTTCCTGTTTGGTTTCATTCCTTACATCACTAACTGATGGTCTAGTGAATGGCGATCCTGGTGTTGAAGCTGAATGAAAATTAAGGGAAACGTTGGCTTCCCAAAGGAGACAAGCCTTCCTAGAAGCACTTCTCCTCCTCTCAAGCCGAGGGTCATGATCACCCTTCTGCTCCAATGAATTTCTTTGGCACGCACCTCCACGCATCTGCCAATTTACTGATTTCATTTGCATGATGTCATGTCTCTTTCTTTAATACCTTAAAAACATGTTTCTAAGGAACTCTAAAGCAGTAGGTTCAACTAGAAATGCTGATTAAACAAGTAAAGATGATTCGTTCATGCGACATAACATAAAGGTTAGGAAATATCGTAACAAATTGTGCACGAGCAGTGACTCATTAAATGTGACTCTTCTAGCTAAACTCTGGAACTGCCACCCAAAACCTTTCTGCATGGGGTTAGGCAAGAAGGTGGGGGGAGATACTGATACGATTCACCAGTGAGTAACTTCAAACAGGATTCCCTGGAGAGCAAACCTGCTGCACACAAAATGAGCCCACTGGGAAGCACGGGGAGATATCTCACCAGCAAGAGCCAGGAGTGGACCTGAGATTCCTGTGCAGGGAACCTCCTGGATCCAGAAGACAGCTAGACCATCAGAAATTGAGCAGCACGACCAGAAGCCAGAGCACGGATAGAGCGATGGCCTTCTCCATTTACAGAGCAGGCAAAGCTGAGTGTTTTTGTGCAGGAGGTTGGTTTGGGGAAGCTGGGCTCGCGGACTCCTGGAAGTGGAGGTGTGGGTCTTGGGGCTTCCCGGAGTGGGGTGCCTCTGGGCACTTGATACAGGGCACTGGGTGTGGTGACCCATGGAGCTGGAGCTGAATGCCTTCGAGTGGCAGTTCCCAGTAGAGTGGTGTGCCTCTTTGGACATTCAGTAACAGACCCGAAAGGATTTTGTAACGTGTCCCGATGAACAATGTTAACCTGAGCAGTTCACACTGGCATTACAATCTGTTAATTTTCTTTATAAACCCTTTACTCATGCATTTTATCTGTGAGTCCTTTGTAGCCATTGCAATGGATTTTGGAACCTAAGCTTACTAGTGAAAACAACATGTAATGTTCTTTGTTTTCCCCTGGCTGTGTGTCCTCTTCCCCACGAGAGGAAGCTTACAATTAGTCTAACAGTCAAGGCAAGGTCTTCAACATCGAAGCCCGACTCACAGCACAAAAGCAATAGACAAAGCCTTAGAACTAATTCCATGTTGATAGTTCATTCTCCTCTTTCCTGAAGTAACTGGTCTTCCACGAAACCTTTTACATTAAAGAGATTAGTTGTGACTATTTCATCTTGAATTTGTGTGAACTCTTATGTGTCTCAATGTTTTTTCTGCCCTCTATAACACATCCCATCCTGCTACACTCTTTAAGTCAGCCTTTTGTGGCTAATCCACATTTACTTATTTACAGAGACTATTTATTTTTGTCCTCTGTAATCCTCATCTAGAATATTTTTCATGCTAAATTACAAGGACATCTGAGTATAAAAGCAGATAGATTAAAATGAAGAGACACTTAAAGTATCTTAAATTTCAGAGACAAACAGTCAACATTTCAGCTAGGACTCCAGTTGTGTTTCCAAATATCCACTTGGAAAACATCGTTGACTTCAGAAATATCTAATTCTTTTCTTATCATTTCCTCCTGTCTTCCCTTGGACAGTTCAATTCAAATCTCTGTGTCCATGTATCGGCGGCTCATTTTCTGGAAACAAACAGGATCAGTGTAATGTTGCCAGCGTGAAATGCAAAGGAAGCGATCCGTGAGAATTTCCATCTGAACTAATTTTCAAAGACACACACAGTGTACCCTGACTTCCTGCCAAGTATTTTCATGCTCCTGTTGTGTGTTTGGACAGTCACTAAGGAGGAGGAGCATTGTTTGCATACCTGTCCTGGAAGCTAATGCCTGACTTAACTGCCTTTTCTATGCATTTGCTGTGCCAGGTCTTTCTGCTGACTCATTCCTGCTTGCTCTTGAGAGCACATTTTCTTCTTCTCTTGAGGCATGTAGAGCCTTATTGCTTTTTCCTGCACACACTGTGTTTATGTCCAGTTTTATAGATAGGCAAGAAAAAAATTTAAGAAAACGTCCTGACATTGCATAAACCTTTAGAATTTACAAGCCACTGTTTCCTTTATCATTTCATTTGACCCTCACAACAACCCATGCCTTTGAGGGGGAAACATTTCTCATGGTTCTTTCTTTTAAAATAAGAAGTGATGACTCAGGGATGTAAAATAGTCCATCCAAAATGACATCATGACAAGGGACGAGAATTGGGAGGTTAATGTCACACAGAACTCACAACACTCACAATTGCTGTTGTTAGGTGCCATCGAGTCAGTTCTGATCCACAGTGATGCGATGCACGACAGAATGCAACACTGCCTGGTGCTGCATCCTCCTCGCCATTGTTCCCATTGTTGCAGCCGGTGTGTCAATCTATCTCGTTGGGTCTTCCTCTTTTCGCCACCCTTCCCCTTCACCAAGCATGATGTTCTTCTCCAGGGATGGGTCTCTCCTGACAACATGTCTGAAGTATACAAGACCATGTGTCATCAGCCTTGCCTCTAAAAAGCCCTCTGACCATCCTTCCTTCAAGATAGAGTTGTTTGTTTTTGACAGTCCCCAGTACTTTCAATGTTCTTCTCCAGCACCACAATTCAAATGCAGTGATGCTTTTTGGGTCTTCCTTATTCAATGTCCAATTTTCACATGCATACAAGGCCAGTGAAAATACCATGACTTGGGTCAGGTGCACCTTAGTCTTCAAAGTAACATCCTTGCTTTTCAATACTCTACAGAGGTCTGTGCAGCAAATTTGTCCAATGCAATGCATCTTTTGATCTCTTGACTCCTGATCCTGTAAGCACTGATAAGACAAAAGCCCCGACAACTTCAATCTTTTCTCCATTTATCATGGTGGTACCTATTGATCCAGTTGTGAGGATCTAGGTCTTCTTTACAATGAGTTGTAATCCATCTGAAGGCTGACATCCTTCACAAAGGGGCGTGGGAGGGTTGACTAGGGAAGTCAATAGGTTACCAGAAATCAGGATCAGCAAACAAAAGGATACAGTCATTAGCGTTCACTGGTGGCAAATCTCTCTCTCTGGTCCTCTGTCTCTTAGCCATAGGGTTCCTTGACTTTAGCCTCTCTGGACCCAAAAGGCAGCCCACCTGTTGCTCTGTCCCACAGTTCCATAATCTTGTGCCAGATGAGAAGTTGTCCCACAGTCTTGAAGCTGCTCCTCTGAATGTCTGATGCATCTGGTTTGGGCAGCCTCTTCCACTTAAGACAGCGATCTTAGATGCGTGCTCCCAAGATCCTCTTGGTTTCTATTTCTGCCACTGATCGAAAGATGGCTCATCCTTCTGGTAACTAAAACTCACCAATCTCCTCTAATGGTTTTACAACACACCCCGTGTGCATAGTCCCACTCAGTCATTTGGTGGAATTACAGAGACTTGGGTAAAAGAGCCATATTGTTTTGTTTGTTTTCTGATTCCACATAGTAGGGTGTGCTATGTCGTGGGGGGTCACCCCTCCTGAAGTTGCAGTATATGTTTTCTCATTTGGGGAATATGAAAACCAGGACTGATGCACCTACAGAGTCAGCAATTAGAATTCTGCCGGATGCGACTGAACGATGGAATGATGATATATGGATTAACCTAAATCAATAATAAAAAAAGAAATTTCCCTTCACCACACATATCATGGGTCATTTAAAATGGATTATAACAGAAGAAATATTAGAGTATATCACATATAGTGAAGTTACTTTGTTTCATTTCTGCTTATTTATATGTCTGTGATTGGTTTTATATTGAACTATACTTGGTGTTGTCTTACTTCACACTTCCTACCTTTTTTATAATTTGAAAGCTATTGTTTTGGCATGTATATACACTCGAATACTTGGGAAGTGGTAGAAATTAGCAAACTTGAGAGCAGGGCCTAGCAATGTGCGTTTAAGCATGTCTTCTCAGTAATTCTGATGCATTCTAACTTTGAAAACCACTGTTGTGTAACAGTTATCACTGAATAGAATATGGTCCCTTAGTCATGAAGATAGGGTGATGGCCATTTTAAAACTGGTGAACCCAAATGATGATAAGGTACTATAATCTAACTATATCCTTCAATAACCTGGGTGGCGCAGTGGCTAAGCGCTGGCTGCTGACGTTGGTGGTTTGAACCCACCAGCCACTCTATGGGAGGAAGACCAGGGAGTCTGCTTCCTTAAGGATGATG
>NW_022103928.1:41847491-41861950 GCF_000313985.2 Echinops telfairi
CAAACCCAAACTCCCTGCCATCGAGTTCACTCTGACCATAGTGACCCTGTAGGAGAGGAGCGAGCTGCCCCTGGGAGCTTCTGAGACCGGAACTCTTCATGGAGTGCGCAGAACCATCTTGCTCCTGAGGAGCGGCTGGTGCTTTGGAACTGAAGCGGCCCAATGACTGACTACTATGTTACCTTTTTTGCAGTACACCTCCCCCTGCATACTTAATTTTAATGGAAATAAAAATTTAATGAAGAAATAACATTGTCTCTCCTCTCCTCTCTTGCAGGTCGTAACACCTAGGAGGGCCAAGTCAAGAAAAGCTTCCAGATGACAAGATAATTTGCTGTAAATTCCAAGTTTCTTGTGTAAATTCAAACACTCGTGTCTCTCCTATGGCCCACTTTTCTTGTGTTTCTGATTATAAATGATCACAATTCCTCTGGACTTTAACCATCTGCCTTGCCTTATTCTACAGTCCACTGTCTACCATAGACCTGCCTCATTTTGTGACCCACTGCTCACTGTGGCTATGCTTCCGGGAAGTCCTGCTTTCTTCCCCTGTCTCTTGCCATGACCACAAATATCCATGGATAAGATGCTGACTAATGGTTCAGTTTTCAAATCTGTTTCCTACTACACTTTAAGATACTGACCTAACCCTTGGCACTGGGGTGTATTTTATCTATCCACCCAATGCAAAGTCTACTGGCCTCCATGTGATGGTGACACCATGGTTTGCTTAATACTGCTGATACCTTGAAATATGAAATGTTGCTTCCTGTATTTAGACTTGTAGCACACTTACAAGTAGAAGGTAGCTAGAGGCTGATGGTATAGCTGCTTCTGTGAGGTTAGCAGGGGTCTTCCACCCTGATTACAAGAACTCTATGAGTTTAAGAACTTTCGCAGATTAAGAGGGTTCTTCTAAGGATATGGTGGTTCGTTGTACCAGGGTTGTACACCAGTTGTCATGAAGTCAATGCCAACCCATAGCAACCCCATGTGTGCTCCACAGGGTTCTTTTGGGAAGTATATTTCCAACCTTTCTTTGGGGTGCCTCTGGATGGACATGAATCTCCAGTCGTTTATTTAGAAAGTAAGCACCCTAACTGTTTGCGCCACCCAAGGACTCCACACCAGGATTGAGGCCAATAAATCTTTGTTTTTATAAAGGGCTCCAGTTCTTCTTGTCCTTGCACAGTAGCAGGATATTGGAGCATCATTGAGCCTTTCTCCTGATTGCCCTCATCCTTAACAAATACCTCATGGACATCCCTGTAACCCAATGCATGGAGCTCTGACACCTTTTCTCTCCAGCAGTGTTGCAGGGTACTTTCTTCCCTGCATCTTCTTGAGATAAATCCTTTGCATAATCAATTTTTAAAACAAAAGTGCTTTGGAGTAAGTGCTATGGTTTCCTTAGTAAAGACTACATATAGCTGTATATTGACAAATGCCAATATTAGCCCGTAGAAATTCCAATGTTCATTTTCAGGGCTCAGAAACGCATTTGAAATTGCTTTCCATTTTTTTGAATGAATTTCTGTAGGAGTACACATGGGTGCGCACTCAATCCTTTTCTTTTTGAGTGTGCGGAGGGAAGAATCAAGGTAACACATAGGCATTTTATTACTTTTAAATTGTATTTAAGGCTTTTTGATTTATTCTAGAAGTTACTGACGCAGGGAACTATATTGCTCTGCTCACCACAACATCATAGGCAAGAATTAAAAAAAAAAAAGTAGAAAATGAACATGCCAGTGATTACTCAGAGAACAGTTTGTTTCCAGCACGGTAGCTGACAAAGCTGCAGGGCTCTACAAATACAGAGGAACTATTCCCCTGGCATATTTCAGTAGCAGTGATTCTCTGAAGCATACTGAAGAGAGCAAGCTCCCTTGGGATGTTGGTAGCTTACACCCGATGCAAAGGCAGTGCGCAGAGATTTGCTGCAAGCAGAAACCAGGATCCTGGTACATAAAAAATACATCTGAACCAAGAAATGCCAGGACAAGAAGAAAGTGGTGCACGTTGATGATGTTCATACCATTTGGAACACAGTATCAGAAAAGAAATCCAGACTGGACCAAAGACTATTAATTTCTGGGATTAATTGCAGAGGATATGAGACCTAGCTCCTCGTTCCCCCAACTCCACGCTTTCAGATAAAGGGGATCCACCTCGAATCAGAGTATGTTTCAACGATTAAGACTGAGGGTTTCTCATAATTGAAAGGAATCAATCCTGTTTGAATTATGGTACTAGTGAAAAATATCGAAAATACAATGAACTGCCAGAAGAACAAACAAGCTTGAAAGAAGTACAGGCAGGATGCTTCTTAGAGGAGAAGATAGTGAGACTTGGTCTCCTGTGTGCTGGGCATGCTGACGGGGGAGATCTGGCCCTGGAGTAGGGCATCCTGCTTAGTGAGTCCGAGGGGCAATGAGAAAGAGGAAGGCGCTTGACACGATAGCGTAACACCGTGGCTGCAACCATGGGCTCAAACAGAAGAGCAGCTGCGAGGATGGTGCCGCGCTGGGCGGTGTTTCGTTCTGTTGTACCGAGGGTCACTGTGTACAACCTGATAGCATCAAACAACAACAACAACAACACCTCAGAAACCCAGATTTCTGTTTCCAATTTGTTCTAACTAAACATGTATGATTCTTGGTCAAGTTCCTTTGAACATTAGATGGACAATTGGTTAGGATAAAGGTGACCGTAGGAGCTGCTTAAACCAAGTGGTTAAAATGCAGTGGAGAGAAGCCACTCAAGAGTCGCTACCCCAGACAAGATCCCTGTCTGCCCGGGCCACACTTCACAGAGTAACACTCCATAATACCTGAACTATTAATGCCGATCGATTGTGTTCTCCCTTTCCCATGTGAAGATTTCGTTCCCATTCATGATTCCTTTTCCAAGTCCTCTCTGGGAGGGCTCACGTTTTTCCGCGTGTTCAACTTCTGAGTAACTCCCCTTGCTCACCCTTGGCTTACAGGTCAAGACGTATCCTTTAAAGTCTCAGCCAAAAAACAGACCCTCAGAGTCGCCTGAAATTGGTAACATAAACACTTACTGTAGGAAGAGACAATCTTTCTTGCTCTCTCTTTAATTGGCTATTCATCATCTTGGATGCCTTCCCCCCCCGCCCCCCCCAAAATGTATTGCATAAACAACAAGCTAGGTCTTATATCCCTGGTGCTGAGATTCTACCATCTGTCGGTCAGGTTTTTATAGTGTTGTGCGCTGTGTGTTACTCTGTGGCTGGAAGCTATACCACCTAAATTTCTGATAGAGGAGCAGGGTCACCTATGGGGTGCAAGCTTGAATGGAGCTTCCAAATAAAGACAGATTGGGAAGGGAGGCCTGGAAATCTACTTCTGAAAAGCAACGAATGAAATCCTAAGGCTCACAACAGCACAGTGTCCAATTCAGTGCTGGAAGATGAGCCCACCCAGTTGGAAAGTACTCAGAACACAGAATGGGTAAACCACGGACTCCGTTGTGAAGGAGGGGAGAGACCAGGCAAATGTTTCCTTTTGCTGCGCAAGGGGTCTCCATGAGTCACAGCCAACCCAATGGAAACTAACAACGGTCAAGGTTTAGAATGCGCATATTGAAACAAATATTGGAAATGCCCCAGGGTCAACTGGTTTTATTCAGGGTTATATCAATTTACAACAAGTTCAGAGGTTTTTAATATACACCATAAAAATATTATGACCATTCTCGGCAGACTCCCTAATCTCTAAGAGTGTTGTCATGGCGAGGAGAGGCTAACAGTATAATATACACAACTGACCAGAGATTGAGAAGAAGTCTATAGGAACATATTTGGCTTGTGAGTCCATATTCGACTAGCCTTGGGAGTTAATTTAGTTGAAGAGGAAAATATGAACTCTTGAAAATGTGAGGGCTGTATGTAAGGTAGGATTTCAGTGTGCAGTTTTAAGATAGATTTTATTTTCCTCTATTCATGCCCCATTATTTCTACTAGTCATAAACAATGCTACAGGTAGAACACTACTAAATTAAAAATATATTTCTTCCTCATTGCCTTTTCCCAGAGATACTCTAACTCATAGTATCTCCATTTGTGTCAGAGTCGATTTGAGCTCCATAGTATTTTCTGTGATTAAATTTTTCAGAATAGATCTCTAGGCCTATATTCTGAGGTGCCTCTTGGAACCTCCAACCTTTTAGATAATTGCTAAGTTTATTAACCATCTGTACCACCCAGAAGCTTCAAAGAAAAATATAGGCAACCTTACAAGGAGCTTGGATGAATTTTGAGACTCCTTCATTGGCTTCGGATTGCATGTGGGGAGTGTGTACAAGACATAAGGATCTGATGAGTTGTTTGCCACTCCGGATGGGGATGAAGCAATCAGAAAGCATGAATGTTTTATCTATATTCTTGTATGGATGAATGTACTACCTACTTATATTGCACATAAAGATAATACATTGCAATTCATGGTATGAAAAGAAATAGAAAAAGGTGGATGCAGATAGATAACTGATAAAGAACAATGATTATTTCTTTTTGAGGTAGTTAGTTTATTGTGCCAACCTGGCCAATAAACACATGGTCATCGGACCAGTGTGAGGCTGCCTTGCTTGTTCTTTGCCTCAATTTGCAAGCTACACTACCTGTAGGGCACCTAACCTGTGAGCTGTGTCACTGTAATTTGACGGTCTTTCAAGACCTGCTTCGCCACACCATTGGAATTTACATCTCTTGAGCTGGGGACTGTCAGACCCTGTCATCTGGCTGACTATTGGTGACTTGCCTTGCTGTTTGCTACCTGTGCCTGGATAGCCTTAAATGTTCTACAGAGGACTACCCGGTGGCCCTCAAGACTTGAAGGACTGCCAGTGTCTCACAACTGTCTCATGGGAGTGAGTTGCACTGAGCAATTTTTACTGCTTTATAATTTAATTAACTGTTTATTTCTTATGTTATATATCTATCTGTCTGTATAAATATGTATCAAATTATTAGCATTCTGGTTTTGTTTCTCTAGAGAACCCTGTCTAACCCACTTTTAATATCGATGCCTTTGTAAGAAGACACTATAGGAGAGCCAAATGAAGAAAAACTCATTGAAAAGAAACACATCCCTGAAATTATTCATGTAAAGCAGATAAAAATAACGAAAACAAAAACATAGCCTACTTGCGTCATAAAGATCGTTTCTAGCCTCCCATGCTAATTGGCAATTCTGCGCGTAGTGAAATTTTGCACTCCGTCCCAAAGAGCTCTAAATATACCATCTGATTTTTGATGTTTCTGAAAACATGTGAGGAATCGCAGAATGTTTTGCCTTTGAGAAAGATCTTAAACTGGAGTTAGGAGGGAACAGAGGACATGTTGTGATGCATGGCTTTCAGACTTCCTGGGATTTCAAGTAGACTGTCATTAACAAATGATCCGTCAACACTGGCATGAACCGTTTGGTTAACGTCTTCTAAAGAGCATTTTAGACAGACTCCCTCATTTAGCCTGAATTGCTGAGTTCTATTTAACTGCTCACTGAAAATACTGTGATAGTTAGCATGGCTCCTCCGGATCCCTAGACAGCAACTCTGGCTTCCTAAGTGTTTGATCCTATGCAGTGGTTTCCCAAGTGCAGCACCTCCACCCCCGCCCCGCCCCTCCGCTCTCACTGCCGTCAAGTGGTTGCTGACTCAGAGAGACCATGTGTTTCTGACACTGTTAACTGGTTTTGAACTGCACACCATGCAATTCGCAGCCCAACGCGTATCCATTACACCACATCAAGATCATCTAGTGTACTTCTGATAAAGGTGGGGTCCCGTGGCCACCCAGTAGCTCTACACATACTTAAACTCCTTTAGTGAGTCAATCCATGAGTAAACTACTTTCCTAAGTATTTGGTGGGTAAAGCTGAATTCACATAAAATGTCCAGAAATTTTTTCAAAAGTCCGGAAGGCCTGTATCCCATTATTAGAGAATTTGATTGAATAGGTTTCTGTCAAGTGGCTCTAATATATGGCCAGTGTATGAGTCTCGCTCTTGTAACTATAACTCTTAGTGTATTTCTACATATCTATAGTAATGTGCATATACAGATATACCTAACCCAAACTCACTGCCACGGAGTGGATTCAGACTTATAGCAACCCTCTAGGTTAGAATAGATCTGCTCCCTAGGGTTACTGAGGATGTAAATACTTCTAGGAGCACAAAGCCTTTTGTAGACCAACTGGTGGTTTTGAACTGCTTATCTTTCAGTTAGCAGCCCAATGAGTAACAAACTTTATCATGCCACCAGGACTTACACACACACACACACACACACACACACACCAGAGTCCTTAATCTTGGCAACTGTTGGCTCTTTGGTATCATTACGATAGGTTATAAATGCTCTTTCAAGTGTTTTTATTCTTAGTACTATAAACTTATAAGTCTGCTCATCAATCACAAATATTCTCTAAATGTACAGTGTTAGTCCATGTTGCCATATCCAATCATACTCAATAGTGTGATGATATTCAATAGTAGATGAGTAAACTTTTTCTCATTGACACAATTCTCCATTTGTTTTCATATATATCTGGAAAAATCCAAGCTGCATACTATACTTAATTGACTTTCTGAATTAGGACAAAGCTGAAAGAGGCAGTAATATTGGGCATATGTCCTTTTGAAGATCATCTTATATAAATCACAAGTAGCAGATGTTACACTCTTGAGACATAATGGCAGAGTGCAAGTGCTCCGGTCTGAGAAATTCTGAGGCTATAATGAATAGCACTGACATGGGTGAACCCCCCAGTTGTATCACTCAATAAGTGTGTAACCTTGGGCAAGTTACAAACATGTTCTGGGCTTCAGGCATCTATAAAAAGAGGATAACAATAGTACTTCACTTGTGGGTTGGGCTGGCACTCTGTGGGAAAAAGATGAGATTGTTCTCTTAAAGTTTTACAGTCTCACAAACCCAGAATTGACTCGATTGCAGTGGGTTTCTTCTTTTTCTTTTTTTGGTTTACATTTTTAAAGGGAGATTAAAATGAGAAAATGCACATAAAGTGCTTATTATGTGCTTGGCAGGTGCTAAGTTTTCGATACATGTAAGAGTGGACCATGGCAGTCTCCCTCACTTCAGGAACCTGGAGGCTCAGAGCACATCTGCGCACATCACACACTCAGTGGGCTTCAGTTTCCATATCTGTCAAAGATACGATTGCATGCAGATATCATGAAGATAACACTAGATGATGTTTAGGATTCCTTTCCTCTCTTTCGTTTCTGACATTCTGAAGGAATCCGTAGGATAACAGTCGAAAGGAAAATCTAGCAGCATGAGCAGGTAGCATTCCAAGCCCATACGAAAGACACAGAATTCAGGGCACTCCTCTTGGGAGCTGGACCCTTAGACCAATCCACGTGACTCCACTCAGCCTTTCCATGAAGCCTCCTCTCATTCCAAAAAATCTCTGTTGAACTTCCCCTGCGCTTGACCTTTTCTCTCATTGTGAGAGTCAGACTGAAGCAGGCATTTATGGTGGTGTCATCAGCATCATTCTTTGTTCTTTGTTCAATGTTGTTCTGAGAGAACCCTTTTGAATCAGTCAGCCCCTGAACTCCAAGTGCAGCGGACTAATTATCCCGGCCACTCAGCCACTCCCAGGCCCATGCAGAAATCAGCACACAACACTGGCAAAACTCATCAGGACCAAAGACACTCAGTGAGGGACATTTTTGACCTGAGGACATTGAAAGTTGCCTTTTTTATAGATTACAATTCCAGAATGATATAGCAAAGACACTTCTAATGTGCACTTTAAAGTCACTGCAGGGGAAACCGGGAGAACGCATCAACACTGGGTCAAGAAATAGGAGGAAGCTGAGTCCCTTTCATAGGATTTGAGTCCTGGGAGGGGCTGCAGCTTTGAAAGCCTAGCTTTGGTTGGTCAGTTCTGTGGGTCCTCCCTGGCCCTAGCTTTACTTAGCTGCTGGAGAAAGGTTTCTTCCATTTGCCTACGAAGTGTTAGGATCAATGTTGATTACCTGAAAAGTCTTCGTCTTCCTTAGTTTTGCAGTTCTCTGAAATGTTACCCTCTTTCCTCAGGCTGCCTTTCCAGCAGACTAGACTCTAAGGTTTCACTTTACTCTTCTCCTCACCTGTTGGAACTCACTGTTTCTTGAAAGAAAAGGAATGGGCAGGTCTTTCACATATTTGTGTATTAATAAGCACCTATGTAGGCTTTATAATTGTATTATTTTATTTATTCATTCACATTTAATCTACCTACCCATCCAACAAATGTTTATACTAAGAATTTTCTAGTAGGCTAATGTAGGGGGTGGGGAAGTCCATTGCTAGCTATCATAGTTGTAGATAAAACTAAATAAAAATTATAGGCTAGAATTTCTTGTCACATAATGGATGAGTTAAAGGAACTTTACGGTACAACATCAAGTATCTTTCAATTAAAAGAAAATGAGGTGAGATAAAGCCTTTGGATGTGATGAAGAAGAAAACAATGGAGTTTTGAGTCCCACTGTTATTTTTTTTAAGTTATTAATTGGGATTAATACAGACACAAATCATTCTATAGTCTAATCACATCCAGCAGAATTGTACATTTGCTACCACAATCAGTTTCCACACACATTTTTTTCTATATGGACCCCCTGACGTCATCACCCCTTTACCCTGCCACCACTTCCGTGTCCCCCTCCCTGAGTCCTACTGTTACTGAGTGAAATATGGCACTTGCTCTTATACAGAATGAGGAAATTAAATAGCCTTAAAGGTCTTTTTCTAATCTGTTATTATTTTTAGGTGTTGTCAATTAGGTTCTGACTCAGTGACAAAACATGGTCTAGTGTTGCTCCAGCTTTACAATTGTGCCTATATTTGTGCCCATGGTTGCAACCATTGTATCAATCCATCTTTCTGAGCGTCTTCTTTTTCATCGATGCTATACCATGCGTGGTGTCCTCTTCCAGGGATGGATCCCTCACAATGCCATGTCCAAAGTGCATGGGAAAAAGTCTTTCCATCCTCACTTCCATGGAGCATTCTGGCTGTACTTCTAAAACAGATTGGTTTGGTTTCCTTCCCGTCCGTGGTATCTACAATATTCAGCACCAACACCATCACGCCAGGACCCCCATTCTTGGTGGGTGTTGCTTAGTCATGACCCCACTTTCACATGCATCGGAGGAGGTTGAAAAGACCGTGGCTTGGGTCAGTACAGTAGGCTTCAAAATGACATCCATCCCTGTGTTTTTAACATTTAAAGAGGCTTTTTTTTTTGGCAGCAGATTTGTCTAAGCAAATATAAAATGAAAACCAAACTGTTGGAGAGCCGAATATAGCTCATAGCGACCAGAGAGGAGCGAGTAGAACTGCCGGTGGGTTTTAACTGCTGATCATTTGGTTAACAGCCCAACACTTAACCCAATGTCATTGTTGCTTGTGCCACTGAATCGGCTCCTAGCAACCGTATACAACAGAAAGGGACAATGCTTGGGCCTGCACTGTCTTCACCGTAGTGATGTTTATAGTGATCATATTGATCCATCTCACTGAGAGTCCTTTTTGTTGTTGTTTTGCTGACCTTCAACTTTACCAAGCACAATATCCTTTCCTCAGGACTGGGCTCTCCTGAATACACATCCGAAGTATGTGAAATGAGGTGTCCCCATCCTTCCTTCTAAGGAGCATTCTGGCTTACTTCTTCCAAGACAGGTTCGTTTGTTCTCTGGATGCTCGAGGTACTTTTAATATCCTTTACTTAAACCATAAGTTAAACACATCATTTGCTTCTAGTCTTCCCTTCCTTATTCATGGTCCAGTTTTCACAAGGATATAAGGTGGTTGAAGACTTGGGCCAGCACACCTTGGTCTTCAAGGGGACATTGGTGCTCTTTAACTCTTTAAAAGGGTCTCGTGTAGCAGCTTTTCCCAATGCGACATGTCATTTCGGTTTCTTGACTGCTGTTTCCATGTGTTGATTATAAATCAAGGTGAAATGAAATCTTAATCCCACGTGGCCTTCTCTTCTGTGCTTTGAGAAGAGTCTTATGGATTTTATATTTTGAGCAGAAATTGTCTTACCTTATATGGCTCTTCATGTGGACCCTGATAGGATGTATTTCCATAATCAGTTTTCTTACTTCCAAAGGTTCAATGCAGTTTGTAGTAAGATTAAGTCTAAGATCCTCCATTGCACATTACAATGACTTCCAGCAATATGTTTCATACTCCACAAAAGACTAGACTCCACTGCTAGAAATAGATCATGGGGAAGAGTGAGAGATGGGTGTGGGACTCACACCCTCCTTAGCCTTTCTATTCTCCACTGGTTGTATGTTGGTTAAACTCAAAATGCTGGGTCCCCTGTAAATTTCCCAGGTTTTGTGTATGTGCTGTGTGTCATGAGCTAGATCAGTGAGTAATTTTGAACATTAAACATGTTCTATCAGGGAAACATTGATATGCTGTGGAAGTTTATGACATAATTGTTGTTGAGGGGCCCCTTGCTGAGCCTGTCTGCATTAGAAACTGTGTGGAGGTGCGTTTAAAAGACAGCTCCAAAATCTCCTACTTGAAATTGTATTTTCTTTTTAGCCACTAAAAGATACAGACTTTTAGCTTGACAAAAATCATACTTTTGTGAAGCATGCATGTGTTTTCTCCTAGGGAGATGTTGTTGTTGTTAGGTGCCATTGAGTGGGTTTGACTCGTAGTGACGTGATGTACACTAGAATAAAACACTACCCAGTCCTGCCCAATCCTTGAAATGGTTCTTATGTTTGAGCCTATCATTGGAGTCACTCTGTAAATCCATCTTGCTGAAGGTCTTTCTCTCTATCGGACACCTGTATTTTACCAAGCATGATATCCTTTGTTCCAGGAACATGTGTTTCCTGATAAGGGAGCTCTGATGGTATAGTGGTTACACCTTGGTTGGCAGACTTCAGGGTGAGCCGTTCAAAAGCAGCTCTACCGGAGAAAAAATGAGGCTTTCTATTTTCTTAAAAAATTACAGTCTCTTTGGATGTACCAACATCCTTCATAGACACACCAGAAGGAGTTGATGTGGAAATTCTACTAAGTGAACCAAGCTTTACTTCAAATCACTGGGAGTCCTTGGACTTAAGGCTGAAACTCCCTCGTGTGAGAAGCAGCAGATGGCTGCTGTCTCAAGGGTATAGAATTGGTGGACACTGGATGTTGGTTCAGATTTCTTGCTCTGAGTGTGTCTAATGAACAATAGCCTGCGATTACCATGTACTTACTATTTTAATACCCGTCTTGCTTTATTGTGGCATATATTAGTCTGGTGGGCTGTTGTGAATGAAGATTATTGAAAGTTTTGCACTTCTACCAACCCTCAATGTCTGTGTGGATGGGGCAGGACTGGACAAGGTTTCATTCTGTTGTGCACAGGGTTGTTATGAATCCAAGTGGAGTCGACAGCACCTACCAACAACAACAACAACAATCAATGTAGTTGGGAGTCCCACTGTCTTTTAACTCACAATTAAGGGTGGTGTGCAACTCAACCATTTCACTTGAACTACTTTCAGCAGACAGTACAGATTTAAAAGCAAAAACACTCTCAACATGGAAGTATCTGGGCGGTACACATAGTTAATTTGTTCAGTGGCTGACAGAATGACAGGTGGTTTAAATCCACCCAGAAGCATCTCAAAAACAAAAGACCTGCTGGTTTGCTTTGAAAATACCACCCATTGAAAACCTTAAGAGCCAAACTTATTTCTATCAAGTCGATTCTAATTCATACAAACCCGAGAGCACAGTTTTCTTCTGACACACGGGGTCCCCATGAGTGAGTCAGAATTCACTTGACAGCAACCGTTTACTTATTTATGTTTCTGGTCAGGGAATCAAGCTGAGAGTCTGATTTCTTATCACCTTCCTGGAGGCTTTTTATGTTCACAATTTTTTAGAGTCAATAATTTGTAGGCCATCATGTCAGGCGGGCTATCAGGAGGGTTTGTTGAGAGACTCTGGTTGGTACCCTGAGGCATGACTAATTCTGGTGAAGGGAACAGTTGATTAGCTGTCATGTGTGGGAAACTCCCCAGGGCTTAAAGACATGGAGATTTTTTTCAATAAGGTTCTTAACTTGAGGTACTGTCCAAGTTAAGATCTTTTAGTGAGATTGTACCTGAACCACCCAAGGAACCTGGTAATCCATTGGAACTACAAAATGTGAAAAAAAGTAATGATGAATCAGTGAAACATCTTATGTCATCAATGAATCTGGAGATCATTACATGGCGTAAAATAAGTCAATCACAAAAGGATCAATATTATATGAGGCCAATTTTTTAAGTTAAAATAAGTTTATACATAGAAAACATTCTCTGGTGGCTAACAAATATAGGAGTGGGATGGAGTGAAAACTATTTTCTAGATAGTAGACACATATTAATTCTAGTGAAGAAAAGGGAATTCACATATGTTGGAAGTCAGTACCACATGACCAAGGTAAATGGAGAAGTATGCTAGAATAAAGGGTAACTATGGTAAATGTTATACAATTTAACAACTAAAAATTTTAGAGTGGAACACAAATAGATATGTATGCTACATAAGTATATGGGGCATATATATATATATATATATATATGTATATACACACACACACACATGTATAGTTGTGGGCATTTGTATACACATATAGATGTATATGCTACAAATACAAGGGAGTTTAAGACAGTTCCTGGGAAGATTCTATTATATTTAATTTCATTTTTCTAAAAACCTTCTGAAGCTTCCTTTAATATCAATATATACAACAGAGCACAAATGTTTTAGACATATCCAAGAACCTTGTTAACCAAGTTACTGGGCTTGCAGTCTAAGGCTTGATAATCTTGGGGGACATCTAGGTTAAGTGGCATGATATTCTTCACAAAGTAAAGTTCTACACCCTAGTTTGGTAACTAGCAACTGAAGTCTTAAGAGCTTGTGAGAATCTATTATGTGCATATTGATCTCTGCCCCTCAGGAGAAAAGAAGACGGGAAACAAATAACTCAGAGAAGCTAGGACTCCATAGTGCTAACGGCCTGCAGGAACCACAGCCTCCTCCACCTTGAGGCTGGAAGAGCAAGCTCGTGCCCGGCTCCCATCACTAATATTCATGGAGACTCATCTTCAAAAGCATTTTTGATAACTCAATCTAACAAGAAACGTTTATATTCTTGTTTGTAGGATCAGGTATATGAAGTATGATTCAACGCATTTCAAAGCTTGGTTTTTTAAATTGTTAATCATTTTATGACTTTTCCAAGAATGTCTAATTGCTTGAAGTGAAGAAGGGGAGGGCATGTAGGTCATCTGCCGCCATCCCTCATTTTATAGGCGAGGAAGGAAGTTCTCTGGCTCCAGTCTATAGTCACAAAAATGTACTCCTCATAAAGAGGCAAGACCTTAGCCCCAGATTTCCCATCAAGTTTTGCCTCATCTATAAAATTATCCTATACAAGAAAATAGACACACTTGGCCTTTTTTCTGATATTTGTCAAGGGCAAGTACTCAATAAGAGTCTAACAGAAATGACTTGAAGCATTTAAGGCCCTCTCCTGTCTCTCCTCTTTGTTATTTGATAAAAATGTTTTCATGGTTAATGCTGATATCTCAGAACACTTCATTTAAATGAAACACTAGCATTTTATGTTAGCTCCCAGGAGAATTTAACTTGAAGTTTCTACTGATTACTGCTGCCATTAATTTAAGTACAAGCAATAAAAGAACTCCTAAATAGTTCACACTAACTTGTTTGTCAAGCAAAGATAGGACGACTTTTGCAGAGAAAAGAAAACAGCGCTATACAAGTCAATACACTATTCAAAAGTAACAGACACAGTCGTTTGACTTGGGAATATAGGTGTTTCATTTACACATAACTTCTGCCTGAAGAAACCTATACTAAGGTTTGATATGGAAGAAAACTGGCACACTTCCCCTCCCTCTTTCCCTTCAAGTTCTCCCTTACTTAAGAATACGGGCAGCACCATGAACTGCCAGAAGAGCAAACAGCTGACTTGGACGAAGCACAACCACAATGCTCCTGACAAGCCAGGATGGCGAGACTTCGTCTCAGATACTTCACACCTGCCGTCAAGAGGGGTCAGTAGACGATCAGTGAAAGAGAGAAGGACCCTCAACAAAGTGGGTCAACACCGCTGCTGAACTCGGGTCATCCTTGCTTCTAAGGGACATTCGAGTAGTAAGTCTTCTAAGATAGATGTGTTTGTTTTTCTTCAAGTTCACAGCATACACCTATTGACAGTATGCCTTGCTATATAACAACTTTGGCATCGAGATGAATAAGGTCACATTCACAGCCTAGATCATCACCCCTGGAACAAGGGACCCCTAGCTCTACTTGTGTGCTCATACTCACACTTCGGGGTGCTTTATACAAGGAAGTGGGGAGCAACT
>NW_022103928.1:41863267-41864333 GCF_000313985.2 Echinops telfairi
AATTACCAGCTAGTGGATTCTCACTCATAGAACCCCTTTAATGGGTTTCTAAGACTATCAAGGAGCAGGAGCAGACAGCCTCACCATCCTCTGGTAGAGTGGCTGGTAGATTTGAAGCACCGACTTTGAATTAGCAGCCCAACACCTAACCCACAGAGCCTTCAGAATTCCTTTAATCCTCTATAACTTAGTGCCAATTTTGGTCTAGATTTAAAATATCCAGCTGTTTTAGTAGAAAACAAAACAGAAGAAGATTACCTAATTTTATAATTTCTCTCTACCTGGTGGCCTGATGGTTTTGTGTTGGGCTGCTAATCACAAGGCCAGCAGTTCAAAACCACCAGATGCTCCATGGAAGAAAGATGAGGTTTTCTATTCCCATGAAGAGTTAAAGTCTTAGAAACCCACAGAGGACATTCTACCCTGTCTTATAGGGTCACTGTAAGTTGGAATTGACATGATGGCAGGGAATTAGAAAGAGAGTGACACTCCCCCCCACCCAACCCCCCATGCAATGTGTTCAAGCCACACCAATTTTCGGTTTAATTCCTGGCCAATGGAACTCCACCAACTATCAACGGAGGCTTGTATGTTTCTATGACGCTGGACAGAAGAAAGAGCTGAGGTTCTACTTCCAACACCAGCCCAAGAAAACCCAATTGATTACAGGAATGGTACAGGACCTGGCTTTATTGTTCTATTGTTCTTGGAGTTATCATGACTTGAAGTCAACTTGCCAGCAATGGCTACTTCTTGACTACGTTTAGAACTCCATGTTAGTAAGGAGTCCTAGAGACACTGTGGGCTAAGCAGCGGGTTGCTAATCACAGTGTTGACATTTCAAACCCACCAATCACTCGAAAGAGGAATGGTGAGGCCATCCCCTTCTGTTAAGCTTTACCATCTCAAAAACCCTAAATAGTAGTTCGACTCTGACAGGGTCACAGTGAGTTGAAGTTGGCTCAATGGTAGAAGGTTTTGTTCTGGTTTTAGAGGTACAATAATAAGCCTACAAATACTATTAACTTTGTTCTACTTAACAGTTTAGATTTTCTTAAAATAAAGC
>NW_022103928.1:41866274-41868433 GCF_000313985.2 Echinops telfairi
CCCAAAGTCATATGCCAGGTGGCAGGCTGGAAATCTCTTCTCGAGAACAGTATTTTGGGGAGCTAAAGAGTGCCTATTTTATTTTCTGGAGGCAGACCACTCCCACAAGGATATTCCCCTTTCAAGTGATTGGTTGATATATCTGTGATAGGTTTGTTTATTGTACCAACCTGCCCAATAGGAACATGTGGTATTAATCAGGTCACAGTATGATTGGCGGGCAAAGAGATAAATGACTTGGCAAGACCCACCCCTCTCTCTCTTGCTCTCTGGAAATGGGACAAGCATGTGGTTACTTTAGCTAGTTCTCTTCCTCAACTTGTGAGGTACACTACCTGTGGGGCAGCCAACCCGTGGATTGTGTCACTAGAGCTTGAGTTTCCTTCGAGACCTGCTTCACCATATTGCTGGTGTGTACATTGCTTGAGCTTGAGGCTAGTGGATTCAGTCATCTTGCATTGCTTGAGTTCAATATTCCATCTGGACATGCTCTGCTAAGCTCCTGAGCTGCTGACTGTTGGTGACCTACCTGCTGTTTGCTGCCAGTGGGCGGACTCTGCCTGTATTGCCCGAGAGAAGACGCAGCTATTTTCTTGACCTTGGACCCAGCAGCCCTCTTGAGTTGAAGGACTTCCTGTATATTAACTGTTCCACAGAAGTGAGTTGAAATGAGCCTTCTATGAGCCCTCTACTGAGCCCTACTAATGAGCTGTTTTATTCCTTTAGACTGTATAGATCTATCTAAATATATATGTATATATAATAATAAGTGTCCTGGTTTTGTTTCTCTAGAGAACCCTGCCTAACAGAATATGAAATCACATAAGAAGGTTATTACACTGCATTAATTACACAACAGCAAATAATCCAGTGTCAGCCAAACTATCAAAAATAATGACCTAGCCAAGTTGACACAAAATTAATCAGCATAAATATCATTCCAATAACAGTGGTATGAGACATTGCTGCCTTCCATGCTGGATCAACTCCAGGCAGCTAGTTACCAAGAATAATGGCACCCCAGTGCTGAAGATGCTCTAATGCTGGCCAGAATGTCCATTCCTGCACACAGGCATTAACTCCTCTCCTGTATCCCTCTCAGCATCCAACTCAGTACTGAGCAAGTAGTGGGCACTTAGAGCACATCTCACTGAAAGCACGAAAGAAGAGTTGAACAGTTTTACTTGAACAGTTTTTGTAATTTGGGTTAAAGTCCTTTTCCTTTCCATCACTAAAAAGAGTAGCTTATCCATGGCAAGTAGGAACCACATTGTTCTAAATGTGAGTGAAATCCAGGTGTTTCTTCCTCTTTCTTTTTTTCCCCTCCTTTGGTACAAAGAAAAATACTCTACAGTGCAAATCCACTGAGAGGTCAGAACCTATTGAATATGTTATGGTTAAAAAAGTTAGCAGAGCCATATGTGCAGATAAAGCCCATCCTACTTCTGCCTGCCATACTTCTCTCTACTAAATGGACTAAGAGAAGACAAGAGCTTTTTAGCTTGCTTAATAAATGGGTGGTATTGCAATTCACCTCCTGAGCAATATTAAAGAAAGTGACACCCAGTAGAGAATTTTTATAACTCATTTTCAACCTTGGAGAAAAATAATCACTTTATATGTATAAAATGTGCAATCCTCGAATGGGTAGTCCTTCAAAGCTGATCTCATTCGTGCCCTTTACAGGTGGGAAAACTGAAGGCCATAGGGTTTCATTATCTTTCTCAAGGTTAAAATAGAAAGTAGCCTGATAGAGGGAGACATTGCATCCCACTTTTCTGTTTTCAAGGTCAGGGCTCATCTCTATAGCACTGTTGGGATAGAGAATCCCAGAAAGGGAGCATGTGGAGAAGAAAGGCCCTTTAAAGTGCCGGAAACAGAAGAAGAAAATAAGAGACAAGAGAGGGAGGAAGAAAGCTCCGTGGAGAAGAAAGAGAAAGAGAGAGCAATGAAAATTAGCAAAGTAATGGTCATCTTAAAACCTATAAATCATATTTTAAAGTTACACTTCAAATTGCATGTCTATTCTTATCGAAGCGACCTCAAATCTTCAATATCAATATAAAAAAATTAGTTAACCAGGAGAGTTACACAAAAATATAAGTTTTTTCATGATACAAACCATGTTCCCTATAAGCCTGACCTAGCCTTTGATTTGG
>NW_022103928.1:41868723-41874377 GCF_000313985.2 Echinops telfairi
GTGCCGTCTTCACAAGCTTGGGCGTATTGGAGTCAGTGTGCCTTTTAAGTGCCTTGCAACCTCGGAAGTTCATTCCCCAGCACAGTCTTGGATGGTGTTCTGCTGTGTTTTCATTGACTACTGTTGAGAAATACACAGCCAGGCCTTTGTTCCTAGACTGGCTGACTCTGGAGGCTCCCCTAAAACATGTCTAACATGAGTGACCTGTGCGGGTATTTTAAATAATCATGGCACAGCTTCCAGCATCATAGCGATAGGCAAGCCACCACATCAAGACAGACTGACAGAGAGATGGTGAAAGTTAGGCATCAGATAGGTGTACTAGGAAAGTTCAATAAAAACGCCAAGAGTGTATATGATTGAAAGTCAAAGAATCCGAGGAGCGACAAATACTAGAAGCATTGAGCGTCACAATTAGCATCTGGCAACAGATGACCTGAAATGAGATGGACGGTTACTACTACCTGAGGAAAAGGTGCTAACTTCCTTTCCTTTCTTCATTCAGTAGCATTTATTTAGAACAGAGTGGGTCAGACATTAGGGGATTAATAATAAATAAAACATATTCCCTCGGGTCACTATGAGTTAGAACTGACTTCATGGCAGTAGGTTTGATTTTCTTTGGTTTGGAAAGAAGTTTAGAGTCTAGCTAGGAACGGCCACACATATACACACACACACTGTGATGGAGAGGCAGCCACAAAGCTTTGTGAATAGCCTCAATACCTGGGTTTCTTGAGTGTTGAGCTCTGGCCAAATGCTTTACTATCACACACATTCCCATCCCTAATTCACTTACTGTTCTTACAGATCCACGATATTTCCCCATATATTTAGATGAAGAGCACATAGACTGGGTAGGTGAATCCTAGGGTTGTGATGATAGAATAAAACTGGTAAATCAACCAACCAACCAACCAACCAACCAAATGAAAGCTGCTGCTTTTGAAGATGAAGGGAAAAGTCGCCCTTTCTGAAATGGTGCCTGTGATTTTCTTGTGCCAACGTGGCACCTGTAAGAAGATAGGAGTTGCTTCTCTAGAGAACCCAGTCAAATATGGTCCCTGGATGTGGAACACATTTTTCTGTTGAGAGTGTTTCATTGTTCTGTCAAAATCTTATCCATAGACTCCTTTAGAACGAAGGCCACTCGTATCATGTAAGATGTTACTTAAGGGTCTGATGATGACATTATACACTTTCACTGTGTTTGTTTCACTGGCTGAACCACATTTGGGGGGGCATGGGTGCAGACTTAGATCGCAGAAGGGTTTGTAGTCTCCATCTGAGTTCCCTCAGGGGCTACTGAAGAACTGCAGTCACAGCAGGCGCTCGGGTTCTTGTGGGTCCACACCTTAGGTCTAGATGGGGTTCTCCAGACCCTGGCTTCAGCACCCAGACTGTGATTCAGGGACAAGAGGGCATTTGGGACACCGTCCATGTGGTTTGCATTTTTCTGTGTGGGAGTGGCAACTACGGTCCAAGAAAAGATGCATGATGATTTTTCCCCTCCACTGTGATTGTCTTGGTATTCTGAATAAACAGTTTGCTAGGGTTGAGACTATCTGGTCCAACATATAAGGGCCTACTAATTTATGATTTAAGCAGCACACTGAATAAGCACATTATAATTTTTAAAGGAAAAGCCCATACAATTGATCTTTCAAAAATTGGTAGACAGGAAAATACACTACACAATCCTACTAAGGTAGATTCCATGCCCCAAGAATGATCCATAATGTAAATGCATCATTGTTCAGTCGAGACTTGTGCAGCTCTGCTTCCCTGCTGCCAAGCAAATCAGGATTGAGCTGGAGTGGGTTGTTCATCTCTGATCCTAACAGGGTGAGGCAGAGCTCTGCTGATGCCTGATATAAACACAGGCATTGGCATTGAATGATGATTGATCTGCATGTCTGTAACACCTGCCAGGTGCCCGTACCATGGCTGGTGCCCGGCTGCCTATCTCATCCCATGATTAACTGTGGGAACTGGGGCGCTAATTGCATTGCATCACTGCACATTTCCAGTCTCATGATTTTTACAGTAACTGCGTTCAGAGCTAAGTCTAAGTGCTGTTTACAAGGACCAGAGAGAGGGCTTCGTCCTTTGCTTCCATGCCATCTGCTTTCCAAAGGAGGGATCTGCTGGCCTGGGGGCATGAATATTTCCCTTTTCTTTTTGCACAGTTCTTAGAAATATATTTAGGGCCGGCTTGCTACATTTGTGCAATATAAAGATTTGCTGTGGAAAGGCAGTCACATATCTCTCTTTGTGTGTGCGAGGGGATATGGTTTGTGTGGTGTGAGGTGTGTAGGGGTGTTGTTTGTGTGTGGTGTGCGGTATGTAGGATATATGTGGTATGTGTGCTGGTATGTGAAGTATGTTTATGGGTATGTGGTGCATACGATGGGTGTGTAGTATGTAAGATGTGGAATGTGAAGTGCTTGTGTGTCTGTGTGTTAGTGTGTAGTATATTCAGTGTATGTGGTGTGCATGTGTGATTTGTGTGTGAGGTATGCGACTGTATGTGGGTACATGTGTGGGGTGTGGGGTGTGAAGTGTGTGTGTGCTATGTATAGGGGGTGTGGTATATGTGGGTATGTGTAAGGTATATACTTTATGTGTGTTAAGTGTGTGGCATATGCCTGTGTGTGGTGTGTGTATTTGGTGTGATATATGTGGGTATGTGTGTATTTAGGGCAAGTTTGCTACATTAGTAGTTGTGTGTGGTATGTGATATATGCAGTGGATACGAAGTGTGTAACATAAATGTGGTGATTGTGTGTGGTGTGTAGAGAGGTGGGGTATGTCTATGTGTGTTGTGAGGGTTGGGGAAGTAGGGGCATGTGATGTGAGGGTGTGTGCATTGTGAAGGTGTGTATTGTGTGTATTGTGAAGGTAAAGTGCTCAAAGACTGAGCTCAAAGGCTCAGTCTAGAATATTCTCCACTAGGACCGAACTGGCCTCTTTGATATTCCTCCAAAGCATCAGAACTCTTCCAGCATTGAGATGCTTATGCTTGCCATACTCTTCAAACTAATACTGCATAAATGAATGCATACTGATAAGGATCAGAAGTGAATTAAACCATTTTCTCTCTTCACTGTTATTTTTAGTAACGTGCACTAACCCAGTCTCTTTTGCTGCCCCTCTCCAGCCCCTCCAGTTGCAATAGCCTCATGTTGCTACAGTAGGTTCTGTTCTGTTGTGTTATTGTATTAAGGTGTTTGTAAGTCAGAATGTACCCAATACACATTTCGTTTTCTAATAGGTAAGGTTGACTATATCTTTTTTCCCTCCTTGAAGAGGCTAATAATTGAGAACCTCCTTGGATCCAGGATGCAGGATGGAAGATCCTCTTCACCAGATCTAAAAGAACGATTAGGTTGCCACTTGAACATGGAACAATTGAAAATATCCTGGCTTGGGTCGGGCACACCTTAGTCCTCACAGTGACAGCTTTGTTTTCAAAACAAAACAAAGCAAAACACTGTAAGAAGACTTTTGCAGCAGATTATTTCCAAAATCAATACAGCATTTGGTTTCTTGACTGCTGCACACGCGATGCTCGGTAGACTAGAGGGGCTGTGAAAAGAGGAAGACCCTCGACAGATGGATTGACACAATGGTTGTAACAATGGCCTGAAACACAATCGTGAGGATGGTGCAGGATGGAGAGCTGTCTCGTTCTGTTGTGCCTACAGTTACTATGAGTCAGAACCTAACCAGAACATCTCCCATTAGGGTTGATTATAGATTCAAGTAAAATGACATCCTTGATAATGGCCATGTTTTCTCCGTTTATCGTGATGTTGTAGATGAGTCTGACTGTGAGGGTTTTTGTTTTCCGTTAATGGTAATCCATACGGAGGGCTGCAGTCCTGGATTTTCTCAGCCAGTGTTTCAAGTCTTAATTTTTAGCAAGCAAGATCATGTCATGTGCAGTTATTCATAAACATTCCCCCAATCTTCACATAGGTCAGCTTCTCAAATTATTTCCCTACAAAATATGTTGAATAAGTATGGCAGAGAGACACAACCCTGACACACACCAGTCCCGATTTTAAATCATGCAGTATTCCTTTGTTTTATTCAAATGACTTGCCTGTAAGTTCATGAACAGGTTCCGCATGAGCACAGTGAAATAGCCTGAAGTTCCCAAAGAAATGAGCAGTTTACAAATAGATAACTCATTTGAAGAAGGGATGAGATAATGCTGAAGATGATACCTGCAGTGGCAGATCAGCTACATCAACGTGTAAAGAAAAATTAATATCATTTGTACCTGAATCTGAAAAGGAAAAAATTGCCAACACAAGATGTTGGTTCAGCTTACACAATTCTGACTGAAAAATTAAATTGAGTCAACTTTTTACTAAATGAGAACTCAAACTGTTGCACCCAGATTGGCTGAAAACATGAATTTTCAGTGGAAATTTTAAACACGTGGGGCCAAGATCCTGAAACATTTCTTGGAAAAATTAGAACAGGAATGGAATAGAGCTTTATCTGTAAGACCCTGAAGACAAGGCACAAAGTAATGGCTATCAAGAGACAGGAATTGGTCCAGTCAGAGCAGAAGCAGACTGGTCAAATACAAAGGTCCTGGTAACAGGGTTTTTTGGTTCACTTTATGGAGGGCCGGAAGTTGGTTATATCTGTTTATTGCGATGTTCTCAGGAAGTTCGCTAAAGCTTTAGGAGAACAGTATCTGGGAAAGCTTCACCAGAGTCTCCATCACAACAAGGCTTCTGCTTCTTCAAACAGGGGGATCTTTTGAGAGTCTCCAGGGGAAATAACAGGCATCGCCTTACAGTCCTGATTTGGCTCCTTCTAACCTTTTTTTATTTCCTAATCTTTAAAAAATCTTTAAAAGGCACCCATTTTCCTTCAGTTATTAATGCAGAATATACTATGGTGGCATAATTAAACTCACAGGCCCCTCAGCTCTTTGGGGATAGACTGAAGGGGTGGTATTAATGCTTACAATGCTTATCTTGACCTTGATAGAGCTATGTTTGGAAATAAATTTTATATTTTTATTTTTGTTTTCTCATTCCAAAACCTTTTTGAAGCTCTCTCCAACAGCCACCCCAGCAGTAGCAGTTGGCAATCTGGTCAAGACCTTCTGCGCACTATCAAAGGGCACAACTCAGGGTTTCATGGAGTTCCTGCGAGAGCAGAGGAGTGTTATAACATCCCTTGGACCTGCAATTGTGTTCCTAGCTCATGACATTTCAAATCTTTTATCACAGGATGGCATTTCCCCTCCTGAAAAAGCCCGGTCAAGGCCAGCAGCTGGTGATGGTTTAGGCAGCTGTGATCTCGACTGCTGGGTCAGGGCTGGAGGCTGTTTATATTTAGAGAGTGGAGATACTATTGAAAGAGCAAAGCCCTTCATCTGGACAGTTTCACTCCCGATCTGCAGCAGTGCACACAATGACATGGAGGGAATCTGAGGAACTGCACATCCACTCCGTTCACATGCTCTGTACCCTCATCTCGCCGAGTTCTAATGACTGAAGATGTTTCCCAAAGCGAACTTGCCAAGATATAAAGGAGCAGTGATCTCCTCTGATCACCATCATTATCGTCACTGTAATTATCTCTGACACTCTTCCTCATCATTAGCGGAGTGCTCGTCATCGTCA
>NW_022103928.1:41875623-41877829 GCF_000313985.2 Echinops telfairi
TATGGCAAAATATAAGTAAGGGGACCAAGAAGAAAGACAAAATGACAATTAAATTTTATTCAATTTAGACATTTTTTTTAAATGACTCGCTCCCTCACTGCCATCACATAGATTCCAATTCATGACCACCCTATGGGACAGAGAAAAACAGCCCCTATGGCTTTCCAATACTGTAAGTCTTCCTGGGAGTAGAAAACCTCATTGTTCCCCCAAGTTTTAGGAATTAGTATAATTAGTAATTACGTTAATCTTAAGGATTTAGTTTCAATCAAAAAGCTAGCAATTTTATTTTGTCAAACATTATTAAACTTCCTCTATCTGAAATAGGCAGTTAAGGATAATTTGTTGGAATACGTCCTTTCATTGCCCTCTCGTTCATGCAGACTCACAGCAGCCCCTGTGGGTTTCTGAGACTGTAACGATTTACGGGAGCAGAAAGCCCTGTCTTTCTCCCACAGGGCAGTTGGTAGTTTCAAACTTCTGACCATAAGGATCAAAGCCAACTCCTAATCACTACACCACCAGGGCTCCAGAGTAAGTCCTGGAATAAATAATAAGCAAATGAAATGGCCAAGCAGTTCCAGCAATAAGCAGCTTAGCATCAGGGCTACTTCTCATTGCGATGAAACCAAAACGCAAACCCACCTGCTGCCGTCAAGTCAATTCTGACTCGTGTAATCCCCAGAAGACAGACTCCAAGCATTTCAGAGCGCTGTAATCTTTATGGAAGCTGGCTGCTGTAGCCATCTCTGCAGAGGGGTTGTTGAGTCTGAGCTGCCATCCTATTTGTTAAAGCCCAGTGCTTTAGTCCTTGTGCCACCATGGCTCCTAGCTAAAAGGAAAATCAATCTGAGGGGCTATTGCCACCCTCAGTTATATATTATTTCATTAAGAGAGACATACTAAACTAACATCAGAACACCATTTCAAGGAAACTAAGAGAACTAATCTCTTTCCTATGAGTTGTAATTAAAATAGTTGTCAAAATCTACTGCCAGCCTCTCTTAGACCAAGCCCGTTCAAGCAGTGGAGCTCTCCCTCCTCAGTGGGACACTTCCTGGGCACTGAGAGGTTGGGGCAGGCAGAGGAAAAGCTGTATTTATTGAGCGTGATTACAGCATATCAGAAGGAGAAGCCACAAGGGCCCTTGCTCTGCGGTTCGATAGCATGATATCTGCCTGCAGCTGCTCCCAATTATCATCTGAGTGAGCAGATGTGATTAGAAAAAGAAAAAATGACCAAGACCTTGTCCTTGTGACACTAAGGGTGCTGACTGAAGCTGCCCGTGGGCTGCAGCTGCAGCTGCAGGCTTGCAAACCCTGGTACAGTTTGCAATGCTCCTGCCTCATCCTCTGTCTCATCAAGTCCTTGCACAGAATGCATCAGCCATTTGCAGACAATCTCGTGTTATATCTGCAAGAGACAGAAACATTTGAGCAAGCAAAGAAGAGAGATAATGATATATTGGTTGGGGGGAGGATAGTAAAAATGAGAATGTTTGGAATTTCCTATTGATGAGCCACGTGACTTTGAGGCACGTTAACTTGAACTCACTAGACTTTAATTTCCTTCACTGCAAACGGGGAAGGGACGGGCTGGTTGGTTTCAGAAAAGCCCATTCTGCTTCATTAATGCTTTCTAATTAATGATGTTCTTTTGGGACAAGGGGGTGAGAGATTAGTGTAGGAAGTCATCATCATCATCATCATAAAAACACTGTAGTGTTCACAGCGGAGACAGCGTTTATATTGGGTGTTTATCATCAGCAGTGTATTTTGAACAAAGAAATGTCATGACCACCAGCAACAGTCTGCATGAGATGCTTGGAGGGGAAATTGGACCCAGAAGGATTAGTTAGGAAGCTGCAGGATTAGTCAAGGCAAGAGCAAACAGAGTGCAGGCCAGGGCAACTACAGCAGAAGTGGAGAGACAGGCACGGGGATCCAAATTACTGAGTCACATCATTTAATTTGGTTTGATTTAGGAACGAAGCAGCCAAGTAATGCATCAAGGTTGTAGAGGGCTTGCTCTAAAGTCAGAGATCCCTGCATGTGGCAGCGTTGCCTTTAGAACAAGTTCACGGGAGAGGCGACTCCCACTGAACCCACTGCCTTTGAGTCGATTTCCCCTCACAGCTTCCCTATACAGGGTTTCGAGAACAATAAATCTTTCTGGAGCTGACAGCTTCATCTTTCTCCCACAGAGC
>NW_022103928.1:41878256-41880497 GCF_000313985.2 Echinops telfairi
TTTCCTTTTTTTTTTTTCCCACTGCCCTTCCATTTTACCAAGCATGATGTCCTTCTCCAGGGACTGGTCTCTCCTGACCACATGTCCAAAGGATGGAGGACGGAGTCTTGATAGCTTGCTCTTATGGCATTTCCTTATTATTTCTTGCATTCAGAAACACTCACTGAATAGGTATTTTCTGCCAAGTGAGAGGAGAAATAAGGAATCGCTCAAGACTTTGAGCCCCCCCACCCCCACCCCTAGCTTCATGTTGGGGGAGAGGAAGGCAGGAGTTGAGCTTGAAGCCATGCCTGGGACATCTGGGAAGCTTGAGACAGAAAAATGATGTGAGCTGAGATTGGCAATGAGGTAAGAGTCATGCCAGGAAAGGTCTATCCCAAACTAAAACAGTCAAATATCTGGATACTTCACACTGTCCCTCCCATTCAGGAGCCTTTCAGTTCTCTCCTTAAAATGACAGCATCAAAGGCACAACCAAATGCTCTTCTGCCTGGTCTTGTTCTATCTTCTTAACAAGTTCAACTCTCCTATGTCCCCCGCAGACACTACCATGAGTTGAATTGTCTCATCGAAAAAGAGACCTTGAAGTACTAAACACTGTGCCCATCAAAGTGGCTGTTGGGATGGGTTTGGGAAGATGCTATCAGTTAATATGAGGTCACGCAGGAGTAGGGTGAGCGCTGATCAGTCTCTTTGTACAAAAGGGAACAGAGAGAAGGTGGTCATGTGATGGCGGAAGCAAAGATAGGAATGACACATGTAGAAGCAAATGCAACAAAAAGCATGATCGGGAATCACTAGAAACCAGGCACGCTCTAACTTGAGAGCCTTCAAAGGGCACATGGCCCATTCCCCCCCTTTCCATTCCGCAATCCTAAGACTGAAAACTTGTCACAGTGAGAATTCCTAGCACTTCTGACCTCCAGCCTCCTCACTGTTCGTCATTTCTCCCACCCAAAGTGTTCTGACAGCTGGCTCTCCGGTTGGCTTGTCATTTCAGCTCTTGGGGAGAGACACTGTCTCTGCCTCATCATCTTGTGAGGGTGAAGACTCCTTCTCTGCACAGAAAGCCCACTGCTTCCCAGCCGTTTTTTTTTCTCCAAGTGACCCCCCAGGGCAGAGTGAAACTGTCCCATGGGGTTTCCAAGGCTGTGAACCTTTCTAAGAGCAGATTGCCTCATCTTTCACCCATGGAGCACCTTGTAGGTTCCAACCACTGACCTTTTGGTTAGCAGCCAATGCTCAATCCCTATACTACCAGGGATCCTTCTACACACACACTGTGAGATAAAGGGCCAGTGATTTCTTTGACATGGAATCAGCAGTCATGTCTCCAGTAACTTAACCCAGTATCACATATTACATCCAAACAGCAAATAAGTTCTTATGGTACCTAAGCTGGAAAGCAAATGCAAAGCTGAAGAAATCATGAAGCTTCCCTACCCCCCACATTTGGATGTCAAGAATACTCTCCTATCTGCAGTGAGTCTCCAAGGGTTACCTCCTGTTTGACTCCATTGGTATGGCATTTTAGGAAAAGCCATACTGTAGGGTCAGAAGACAGATCAGTAGCTACCAGGGGCAGGGGGTGTGAGAGGGAGCTTGGTTACAAACAGGCAGCATCAGGAATTTCCTGGGGGTAATAGAATTGCTCAGTGTCCTGATTTGTGGTGATGGTTACACTAGTCTATTCACGTCCTAAAGCTCATAGAACTGAACACCAAAAAAAAAAAAGAAAGAAAAGAAAGAAAATTTGTAAACAGAACAAAAGAGAGAAAAGATGATTTTTCATCATGTTGCATAGAAATGTGGTCTTAAATTTAAATCAAGGAAGACATTTATCAAGGGTTGCTGAATGTCACAATACAGTTCACTAAAGGCAGAATTCCCTGCTTGCTTTCTGAGCTGAATAATTATAGAGATCAGCTACAAAGCACTCTTAGATATTTATAACATAAAACCTTCTTAGTATGAAAAGCTTTACAATATATTTCAACAAAACAGAGTTCTTATATGCATAGCTTAACAAAAGTGCATTACTTAAAGAAATGAACATCGGAGAGGCTGAAATTGTTCACTGCCACCACAGAGTCTCCGAGTAATGGGGGCAAGCCCTCCAGTCACAGGAATGCCCACGCCTCAGGAGAGTCTAGGGCAGGTCTGGACCAATTATGTGGGATTGATGGAGCTGTTGTCCGATGATTCGTTCCGGAAAGCCACTTGTGGGCCAGTGTGGGGGCT
>NW_022103928.1:41880818-41897229 GCF_000313985.2 Echinops telfairi
TAGAGGAAGCTGTGTATTCCTCTGTGTTCCTGACAGAGAGCAGTTTCGATGGTAAGAGAGAACATGGTTCAGCTGAAGAATTTAACACAGTTATAAGTGTTCTGAAGTGGAGAAGTGTCAAAACACACCAACATCCTTTCCTGAAGAGTGTCACACAGGATGCTAACACGAAGGAGCGAAGTGTCATGGGGAAAGGGCCTACAGAAAACGTTTGATCAGAGACATGGGATAATCAGACTGGGATTACAGAAAGACCACCCTGCAGGCAACTTGGAGAATAGACTGAATGCAGGGTGTCCAGGGAGAGAAGAGACCCTGGGAAGCAAAAATAAGAAATAAAAGTGGGGAGAAGTATAACAAGCTATTCAAAAGAATGTTGGTGAAATAGTGGACGTGCAAGGATGATGCCCAGAGTCTTGGCAGGTAGAGAAGATAATGCTTCTCAAGATTCACACGATGATCTGGAGCCAGTGTGGGGGTCAATCCACGGGCTCCATGTGAACACGCTATATTAGACGTCCCTGTGGGTGTGTACAGGAGCCTTGGTGGCTTGGTGGGAACACAATGAGCTGCTCACGGTGAGATCAGCAGTGAAAAACCACCAGCCTCTCTACTGAGAAAATGTGCCTGATTCAAAGCTCTTCATCTAAAAGAGTTGAACCTGATAAGCTCTCATCCTCCAAATCTGATCAATGGACAGGTGTGGGAAGTCACATGAAATCCCACATGCTCTGGTCCGATCTCACGTCTCTTCAAAGGGAACTTAGTTTTTTTCCCACCTGTTTCTGAAATTGGTGAGGGAGCTCAGACTGATGAAGCTGAGGTCAGCAGGCAGGCAGGACAGGGAGCCCAAGGCAGGATTTGCTCACAAAACCCATTCCCCGCTTTTCCCCCCTCCTCTTCTTCTCACAATATTTTTTCAATCCTTTCATCTATTTTCTCCCCATCCACCTCTCCAAATGCCATGATAAAACTTGGAACAAGCCATGCTTTCTCGAATTCTTTTTCCTCCCCCTTTGTTTTTAATCCAGGACCCCCTTTCATGCTTTGTGGTTGTAGAATACCTTGTTCTTGGCTACCTCAGTTGTTAGTTGATAGATGATTTGCTCTGTGTTATTTTTTCTTCTCCACCCCAAAATCTAGGCTCCTACTAGATACTTAAAAATTCTTCAACAATATACTGATGTTCAAGTCCAATATACAACTACAATTTAGGACTGGAGACGGCAAAGGACACTTCTAAGTTTGGACTTCAGATCATGTTAAGGAAGTGGCTGCTTACTTCAAGGGAAAGCTGAGGGATCATGCACAAAGTAGCTTCAAATTGAAGTTGATCCTCTTTGCCTTTTTCTTATCCTACCTGCTCCATTGCCCACATTCAAGTCCTTTCAACAGCACATTTACACACACTTACATAGCCTTCTGCAGCGATGCCTAACAGATATGCCTTTGCCCTTTGTCTCCCCATCAGTCCAAATACTCCCCTCCTACCAGAATATCTTCTTTATTGATCTCCCCACCCCAGGCCTCTGTCCTTCCTCCTCATTGAACCTTTGGTACACGGAATTTTCCAAACCATGGGATTCTACTCTGATATAAAGAGTACATTAGGCAAACCTAATAATATAGATTATTCAGAAAGATTTATTTGTCAGAGGAATTCCCATGGACACCTGACATTCACCCTGAAAACAATGGAAGAGTCGAAAAAGATAAGTGGTCATCATGAACTGGGCAGACTCACACATAGGGAAGAGGGTGAGATTTTCAGGTCATACATCTTAGTCTGCCCTTTGAGTTACTATGTCATCTAAAGTTTCCTTTTCTTCATTTACAAACACTTAAAGGCATCTATGCCACAGGGTAGTGAATTTTGCCCAAGGCGATTGCTCAAGAAAGAAGAAATTTGTCAGGGGCAAAAGCCAGTGTGAAAATATTCTAAGCACAAAGAATGAACAGATCATGTACATGTGAGAGAAAGAGAGTCAGGAAGAGATCATAGATAGATGATAGATAGATAGATAGATAGATAGATAGATAGATAGATAGATAGATAGATAGATAGATGATAGATAGACGATAGATATATGAATAGATAGATAGATAATCACTAGCTATACTGACTTTTCTTTGCTTCCCCAATATTTATCCAAGGAGCCCTAGGGCTTCACTGGCTATGCATTGGGCTAAAGCAAGCTCAGCAGTTTGAAGCCTCCCCTCCCCAACTGCTCCAAGAGAGGCTGTCTGCTCCTGTAAAGATCTACATCATCAGAAACCCCCTGAGTTGGAAGTCACTGGACAGCAGTGGGTTATCTACCCTTTGTCCACCATCCAATCCCAAGAAGGTCCAATGCACAGGAGACTGAAACCCGCAGGTGGAATCGAAGGCTCTGCTAATTTGGAAAACTCAGTATCTGACAATGGGGCTCAACCTTCGGAACATTCTCTCTTTGAAATATTTTATTCATCTTACTCTTTCTCCCAGTATCTCCACTGCCATGTCCTTAACATACCTCCCTTCCTGTGTTGCCTTTGATATCGCCACCCTTGGCGCTGTAGAGAGAGGGATGCCCATGGTTGAGAAACAGTTCTCATATTTGGGTGTCCTGATCTGTCAGGTTTTTGCGCCAAGCCTCTCTATTCCCTTGGGATTTCAGAGAGACTACGCACTTAAATGTCTGTGCGACAGGGCAGCACCTGACAACTGAACCCAAAGCCCCGCTGTTCCTTCCCTTCCGCTTGCGCCTTCCTGTGCTGTGCTGGGAGCAGCACGCATCAGCCGTACTGGGCCTCCCCATGAGCAGCTCCAAAGGGATTCAGCTGATCATCCAGGCCTCCCAGCTCCTCAGGATTAGTTTGATAAATCATAGGCCCTGAGATTGTACCTTATAAGGTCAAAAAAACTGGTTAATTTAATGCGGGGATGCCCAACTAAAAGAGATCTAGTCAAACAAACATTATTTAAGTTAATATGCTCAACAATTTCACTAACTCTTCTTTTGCCATCCAGTGATCATGCAATCAGCACTAAATATCTACCACATTTATTCATGAATTTTTACATCATCCTTAAGAAAATGCAGGGTTTTCCTTATTTTGATGATTAGTAATCTCTGGTGAGCAGATATGGTCATCATTAAAAAAAAAACCCCAAGAATAAGAACTAGAACTTTTCTAGGTAGTCTAGAATTATGGAATTTTGGAATGATGCCTAGTCATTTTCTTGCATCTTCCACTTAGAAGAATGTCTATTTTTCCCATTTCTAATTTCTTAATTATACAACTGATTGCAATGCTGTTGAAAGAATTACACTGCACCCACCTCCTCTCCACCCCACATCCATAGAAACTATTTATCATACACACGTAATCATAAAGTCATGTTAAGTATCTGTGAAGTTGGCACCACTGCCCAGCAGAGGCAATGTCAGTGACTGACTCAGGGTGGCACTCAATTTAGGAACCATTCACACAATCCATCATTTGTACCCATTAATTCTTTTTTTAAAATCATTTTATTGGGGGTTCATACAACTCTTATCACAATCCATACATCGATTGTGTCAAGCACATTTGTACATTTGTTGCCCTCATCATTCTCAAAGCATTTTCTTTCTACTTGAGCCCTTGGTATCAGCTCCTCATTTTTACCTCTTCCTCCACACCAAAACCTGTGGTTATTGACTTGGCCCCAGGTCCATTCATAGCAGATGCATCGATAAAACCTGCCAAGTCTTAATGTTCACATGCATTATCACATACAACCTGAATAGCGCAACCCCAAAGGTTTACTCTCCACCAAGTTCCAAGGTACTTGTTATATATTCTGCACACATACTATCATTGACTCTTTGACATTATACAGCTTACTTGATCATGGTGGAAAACACAAAGAGAGAACTGTGAACCCAATAAACTTCTGAAAATTATATTCTGGAAAGTCTATCTACTATCATAGATAGAATAATTTGGCGTTGCCTGGGAGAAAAGCAAAACACATCCTGTTTCTAGACATGAGATATCTAATTTTACCCTGCACTAAAATGGCTATATGTGTAATATTATTGTTAATGTTCTAGATAGCATCTTCACTTAACATTTTGTCAAGTCATTTTCTTTGACAGCAGCTGGAGCCTCGAATCACAAGTAGAATTGGTCTTAAATTACAACAGTGATTAATTCCTTACAGTTTTCAGTAGTAGAAAAATGTTTCAACCACAAAGTAGAGATAATGATCCACAGTAAAAGTCTCTAAGCTCTAATTGTTGTTCAGAAGGTTTTAGTAACTTGGTCCATATTAATCAGCTTTGAGTTTCTGCATATAATTGCTGTTAATGAGCTCAGCCACAATAATGGACTACTAAATTGGAACTAAAGAACAGTCTTTCAAAAAGAATTTGAGTCATTTTTTCCTTCACTACACCAGAATGCTAGTCATTCATAATAAAAGCAATTACGTGCTCTCTCACTAATATCTTACTATGTCACTCAGCAAACCCACTTTTCTCTTCATTTACTTTTCTTCATTTCTTTTATTACCAGTTATACCAATTTGACTGGTTAATTTTGATTACTCAGAACTCCTGTCCAGGCTGGTGGTCTTTCATAAATGCTCCACATTCCTTTGTATGACTCAATCTTTGCTCCTCAAACACAACTTCTATGCCCCCTGAAAAGCTGGTCTATGATTAGCAACCACTTCTTTGTCTTCAGTCTCTTCCTGGACTGCTGTCTTCATTGATGGCTTGCTCTCCCTTGTTCACAACATCCCACTTCAATGGCTGCTTGTGTTAGTCTCACCCTCACGTATCAAAAGAGTTGGAAGATGGAGTAGGAAGTCTTTCTATCTGCCATTCCTCTATCTCTTTCTTTTTAAAACTCATTTTATTGGGGGCTCGTACAACTCTCATCACAATCCATACATATATCCATTGTGTCCAGCACATTTGTACATTTGTTGCCATCATCATTCTCAAAGCATTTTCTTTCTACTTGAGCCCTTGGTATCAGCTCCTCCTTTTTGTCCCCTCCCTCCCCACGCCCCCCTCCCTCATGAGCCCTTGATAATTTATCAATTATTATTATTTTGTCATATCTTACACTGTCCGACGTCTCCCTTCACCCACTTTTCTGTTGTCCGCCCCCCAGAGAGGAGGTTCTATGCAGATCCTTGTAGTCAGTCCCCCTTTCTTGTGAACCCTTGTGTCTCGGAGCCTATATTCTCTTCACTCTCTAAAGTAGCCATAAAGCCTCTGCTGGTTCACATTCCTTCACTGTCCCGCATAACTTGTCCACTCTCGTCCAGCGCCTATCACCTCCTTGAGCCCCTCATCTATCATTTCACTTTTACCATGATTTCGTCATCACAAGCAACTCGGCGCATCCTCTCACATTTCTTTTCTGATCATGCATCCTTTGACGGAGCTCGGCTGGCATCCTGAGGTACAGGTTGGGCTGCTAAGCACAAAGCCAGGAGATGGAACCCCTCTGCCTTTCCATGTAAGTAGGATGAGGTTCTCGGGTCCCGTGAAGATGCACAGCCTGGGAAACCCACAGGGGCAGCTCTACTAGATCCTATCGAGGGGTCACTGTGAGTCAGGATTGAACTGAAGAAAGTGAGTTTGGTTTGAGCGAGCTCTCCTTAGAGCCCACCATCGCTCGGTCAGTTTGTAATATGTTGTCAGGCAGGAATCGGTAATGCTGGTATTACACAGACTAGTAAGGTCATCCACAGTGGACACATTTTAGCTTCTGAATGGAGATAGACCAGGAAGAAAGACCACAACTGACTTTGAACATAAACCCGTTAACCCTCTATTGATCACAACAGAATACTGTCTGATAAGGTGCTAGAAGATGTAAGTACCGCCTCAGTGAAAAGGCAGTCAACGTGCACAGTGACTGTGATGATGAAAGTGAGCATGTGAAGGGTAGTGTAGACGGCGGAGATCTGGTGCATGCTCAGTCACCATTAGTCAGAGGACGGACTGGAAACCAGCACCGACAGTGGCATTCTTCCCGTGCTTGGCATACGATGCTCGCTTCCTCAGGTTTCTGACTCAACTCAAAACCACTCGTCCACTGAGTCCACTATTTTCACATCTGGGCTCTTCTGGCTTTACTTTTCGCCATGACCAAGGGACTTGTCTTCCTGTACGTTCATAATCCCTCCTTTGAAAATACCAGTCAGTCTCTATATCACTCATTTGCCAAATTCCCCACTTCAGGTGGTTCCAACCTAGCGAACTGTGTTGGCAGCTAAATAGTCATAGAGAAAGATCCACACCTGCACTGCCTGGTTTCACCTTTAGCGTTACACACTTTTGTGAGCCTCGTAACCTGTGATATTTGCTTGGTGTCTGTAATTATTATTCCATTCTTTTTATAATGGGGGATGGGGAATGCATCAACCTAAGCTCAAAAACCTTTCCACTATCAAGCTACAGATAAGCAAACCTGTGCACATGTTGTTCTCTTCTCTCCTCCTTCCTCTCTACTGTCATGAAAAAGCAGACTTTCGTTCTGGTCTGATCATTCCAGAGAGAGTGATCAGGGAGTTCAAAGGCCCTGAGGTTGCCAACGACTGGGCCTGTTGGAGAGAAGGCCACTGTGCTGGGAGCCCGGGAGAGGGGAGGGTGGAGACAGGCCAGGTTCTGCAGGGCCTCGGGTCTCAACCAAAATAAGCATTCTATCACTCCTTTAGAAATGCTGGAGGGTGGCAAGATCTGATTTACATTTTCCATCTTTCAAGGTTCTCTCTGGCTACCCTGTGGAGACTACCACAGTGGCAGAGGGGCAAGAATAGAAGCAGAGAGACCAATTAGGAAACTACTTCAAGGAGTCTTCCAGTCTGTAGCAGTGGAGGGCACAGTAGGGGGATGCTTTCCGGCTGCCAGAAAGGCTAGCATGCAGGTTACACTGTATTACACTCGAAGGCAGCCTGGATGCAAACTCTCATCAGGACTTGCCGCTTTCCTGTAGGGATTCTGTGAAACACATATTTCAAGCACCTCAGGGAAATTATACTCAAAACATTAGTTCTTCAATTTTTTGACCCATGAAATGCATCAGATAAATTACATCCTCGATTTTCTTTCTCATGCGGCATACGCTTTCAGCGGGACAGCAACAGAGAGAATGGCCTTAACAGATTCTGCCTTGTGATAAGAAATGAACGGTTGTGTGGGTTACATTTTTCTGTGCTTAATTGTATGCTCTTACATTTAGCTCTACTACCCAAATATATAAAGATATAAAAATAATTGTGTGGGAGAGAGGGATGTTTTGAAGCAGCTTGTTTTAAAACAACAAAGAACCATATCACAAATCACCCTAGAAACATGCTTTTCTTTCAAAAACAAACAACTCCTGCTCCTAGAAAAGGCAGTATTTACTCTCTGTATCCGCTGCTGATCAGGTTCTTGACAGCATTATCTGCATTACCAGCCATTCTCCTACAGTACCTCACTATAGTTAACTGAGGACTTTTAGCATATACTCAATTATCCCATTACCACAGTATTGTGAAACCATGTGTGTTAGATGGGGTTCTCTAGAGCAGTGGTTCTCAACCTTCCTAATGCCACGACCCTTTAATACAGTTCATCATGTTGTGATGACCCCCCCAACCATAAAATTATTTTTGTTGCTACTTCATAACTGTAATTTTGCTACTGTTATGAATTGGGCAACCCCTGTGAAAGGGTCATTCGAGCCCCAAAGGAGTCGTGACCCACAGATTCAGAACTGCTGCTCTAGAGAAACAAAACCAGGACACTTATGATTTTATATATATCATGATATACATGTGATTTTATATATATAAAATCATAAGTGTGCTGGTTTTGTTTCAATACATACAAAATGAAGAAATAAACAGCAAATTAGTCCACAAAGCAGTGTAGAGGGCTCAGTTCAGCTAACTTCCATGAGACAGTTAATATACTGGCAGTCCTTCAACTCATGAGGGCTGCTGGGTGCACGTCAAGGAAGCAGACAGCTGAGTCTTCTGTAGGGCAATACAGGCAGTCTGGCCACAGGCAGCAAACAGCAGGGTGGGTCACCAACAGTCAGCCAGATGACAGGGTCTGATAGTCCTGAGCTCAAGTGATGTATACACCAGCAGTGTGGTGAAACAGGTCTCGAAGGAATCTCAAACTAGAGTGACATGGTCCACGGGTTGGGTGTCCCACAGGTAGTGTAGCTCACAAGTTGAAGCAGAGACTTGGCTAAGGCAGCAGCCGCACATTTGTCCGATCATCAGAGAGCAAGAGAAAGAAAGGCAAGGCTTGCCAAACCATTTATCTCTTTGCCCTTCAATTAAACTGTGACCTTATTAATCCCACATGTGTTTATTGGTCAGGTTGACACAATAAACCTATCATGTGCTTAGGTCTCAGTTATGTGCTATGTGAAAACAAATGTCTAAAACATTTTAGGACAATTTTCAATAATCTAACATAAGAAGGATCATTGGTGCCAGGCACCATAGAATCAGTCCCAACTAATGGCAAACTCAGGTGTATCTGAGTAGACATTTTCCAAACTCTTCTCAACTGTTAATTTTTCAGCAATAGGCCTTTTGTCTGAGATACCTCTAGGATTTAAGAGTGCCCCTGGATGGACTCAGACTGCCATCTTTTGATCAGTAGCTGAGGATCTTAGCCGCTTGACCATTCAGGGACACCAGGATTGCAGACAAATAGATTTAAAATAGTGGGCAGAACATTTTTGAGTTCTAAGGGTCCAGGAAAACAATCAGAATGGTTTCATGTATAAATAGATATTTGAAATTAAGGCACAGGATTTAATCACTGGATAAAGGAATGCCTGAGAATTGTTGATGTGGATATACGGTTCACTTTCAGGGAGTACAAGAAGCAACTTCTCATACTTTTCCTCACAGGGGATAAAAAGAGGAAGAATTCACTGAGATGAATTTCATCACCTACCACAAGAGCGGCAGTTGGTCTAAGGCAGTCACCACGGGAACAAAAGCATCCACAGATATAGAAATAGCACAAAGACTCTGCTCTCAAAGTTGACCTTTAAAGCAACTGCAGAGACGGAGAACTCCTTGCAACGCTGACACCCTGCTATAGGATAATGTACACGGGATCCACCCAGCATGAACTCATGAACTTTTGGAGAAGGTAGTTCGCACAGAAGGGAACCAGAAAAGGCTCTGTGGACAATGCAGAGAAGACTTAGTTCAATAGAACCGCAAGGGCCTGGACCAGAATGGTGAAATGCATTTCCTAAGCCACTCCTTTGCAAAGATTTAAAAAATCAATTCTTTTTTCTTTTGAAATCAATATTTCTAATGAAGAAGAGATGTGGGTAGGAAGGAATTTATTCTCAACCAAAGAGAGACTATTATCCCAGGGTTTGAACCCTTTGAATTTTCAAGAGCTAAAGGGAACTGCTACTTAGAGTGGGTTGCTTAGACCACACCTAAATAAAAAAGATGATAAAGAGGCAAGACTGCCTCACAGCCCGTGGAAAAGGACATCCGGCTTGGTACAATAGAGGGTCAGGGTAAAAGAGAAAGACCCTCAGCAAGATGGACTGACATAGCGGCTGCAACAATGGGCTCAAAGATAACAATTGTGAGGGTGGCTCAGGAGGAGAGTGTTTGATTCGGTTGTACATACATACTCAATGGCACCTACCAACAAAGCAGTAACTCACGGAGATCTCTTCAGGTCACGTGATATCAGCTTCAGAGTGGGGAGCTAGAGGTTGAGTTCAACTACAAGGATTCAAGTAATCAATTTGTCAGGCTTATGTAACACCGGACAATAAAGTCTTGTTGAGCTTCTCGAGGTTGTCAAAACGTCGTGGGTATTATTACGCACTGATGTCAGGATGACAGCTCATCCTGAAGATGGTGGAAGCTTTGTGTGGGCAGTCTTCCAGTCCGCCCAGTGTTTCTTCCTTTCATTGATTCGATCTCAGATCCTTTCCCTGTGATAAGCGTGCCTATTGAGGGTCATTACTCTCACTGCCCTGGAGTCGATTCAGACTTACAGGGACCTTGAAGCACAGAGTAAAACTGCTCTGGCTCTCCAAGCCTTGGGAGTACTACTCTACTCTTTCTGGGAGTAGACAACCTCACCTTTCTTCTGAGAAGTGGCTGGTGGGTTTGAACTGCTGACATTAGGTTGCAGCACAATGGCTGCAACAATAGGCTCAGATGTAAGAACAATTGTGAGGCTGGTGCAGGACCAGGGAGGTGTTCCGTTCAGCTGTACACAGGATTGCTTTGAATTGGAACCCACTCAACGGCACCAACCAACAACAACAAAATTGGATATAACAGATTGTAGTGAGTCCTTTAAGTACTACAAGGAGCCCTGGTGGTCCAGTGGGTGTATGTGATGTATGTGTGTGTCGGGGGCAGGGGTCTTCTAACTGGAAGGTTGGTGGTTCAAACTCTCCAGCAGCTGCTGGAGAAATATGAGGCTATCTGCTATGTGATTCTGCCAAGATGTACACCTTGGGAACCATATATAGACCTGATGGCACTGACTTCGGCTTGGGATTTGGATTGTTTATGAATTTTTGAGTTATTTTCAAAGCTGACTTTTGTATGAATAGCTTCATGAGTAACTCCGCCTGATAAGTACATGTCAGGTATTCAGCTGAACTTCATTTTACCAAATAGTACTGATTAGGCCTGCCTCCTTGGGTTTTACATGGATCATAACTTTTATTGTACCTCAAGTGGCAAAATGGGTATACATCAGCTCACCACAGTGGCAAAGAAAGGTTATAAATCAATCAAATGCAAACTGCTTCAGATGATCAGAAAGGAGAACTCAAGTTCTTCTGGTGGCTGAGCAGGATAAATCTGAAGGGGTTGGTGGCATAGTAAGTGGAAGATCAAGCATCTAAACATGCTCAGCAATCTTCTGAGGCAGAAAGTTGTAGGAAACCATGGGGGTATTGAATTACCTGCTGTTTCTGCAGTATTTTCTATAAAACTTTCAGAAACATGAACACAAGATGGTCTATGACCTGACTAACAACCAGGAGCGAAATGTTTAAATGCTAGAGACTCAACAGAAGTGCCACTCTCTTTCTCTGGATGAAGGACAAATGCCTACGGCTGCTCCAGCCTCACAAATACATCTCCAGAGCTTCTGTGTCATGGGGTCAAGTAAGCATTACTGGATGTGGCTGGGACATACAGCTTTAAAACCACAACACTTGGATATAAATGCAAAAATCACCTCTATAAATCGCCATGTGTATTTAGAACACCAAAAACAAAACCAAAACAGGATTAAGCCCCCCAGTTAGTAAGTGCTACCTTTATTAACTACTAACATATAAATTTTTAAGTAAAGGAACCGACTGTCGTTGAATTGGTTCTACCTCATGACGACACTACAGAGCAGTGGTTCTCAACCTTCCTAATGCTGCGACCCTTTAATACAGTTCCTCGTGTTGTGGTGACCCGCCCCCAACCATAAAATTATTTTTGTTGCTACTTCATAACTGTAATTTTGCTACTGTTATGAATCGGGCAACCCCTGTGCAAGGGTTGTTTGACCCCCAAAGGGGTCGCAACCCACAGGTTGAGAACCACTGCCATATAGGCTTTTAGAGGCTGTAAATCTTGATAGGAGTTGATAGCCTCCACTTTCTCCATTTTTTAATACACAATTTAAAAAAATCCTTAAGTGAACCATATATATCTATATACACTAAAGATGTAGAATAAAGCTCCAATCTAAGAATAATTAGTTCATATGGCATGGCCTGGCTTGATGTTCACTTTCACGAAGAGATCCCTGAAGTTATGGATGCTATACCTAAGTGAGGTGAAGAAACTAGATAGTTTCCAGCCATCAGAAAGAATAGCATCTTGGGTCTTAAGGCCTTGTCTTCAAATAAGCAGCCTTCTAAGTGAGGCATTAACTCAGTCCACATAGAAGAAGAATAGCAGCCTGTGTGATCCAAGGATTATAAATAATAAAATCCAAATCTGAAGGAAGAAGGCTCAGGTGGAGGGCAGATGTTTTGAGAATGATGATGGCAATGGGTGTGCAAATGTGCTTGACACAATGGATGGATGTATGGATTGTGATAAAAGTTGTATGAGTTCCCCATAAAATGATTAAAAAAACAAAAACAAACAAACAAAAGAAAATATAGTTAGGTTAAAATTAATATCTCATCATTAATTTTTTCCTTTTAGCCCATTTTCAATTTTTTATTTTTTAAATGTTCTGCCTTTGTAGGAATTGGATCAAATGTAAACAATGTCATTTAATAAAAATGGTATCAGAACTTAAATTGTGAACACCTGGTTTGCAGAAGGCGTGGATGACAGTGGGAGCCCAAAGTCCATTTGCAGGGTCCACACATGGAGTGAGTTTCCAGAGAATACTCTCTGACCATAGTTAAGAGACACGAATAGCCTTGTTATCAGACAGAGAACACTGTCAAGTAGGTTATGGCAGACATAGTTAGGTTAAAATGTAGTAGCTCAGCATTTGATCGTCCCTTTGAACCATTTTAAAGTTGTTTCAGTTAAAAAAAAAAGTAAAGGGGAAATACATATGGATTACGTCTCTGTTGAATTCCCTCTGACTATAGACCAGGGATGCAAACACCTTGCTATCATGAAGAATGCATTGGAATATGGATTATTGCAGATGCAGGTAGATTAAAATTTAATACTTTTATCATTTGGGCTCCCTTTTGACCCATTTTATATTTGTTCTAGTTTTTAATGTGTTCTGCTTCCATTTCACATGATGTATTTTCTGTTTTACTTTGTAATCGTTTCGAGTTGCTGCTGTTGTTTTAAAATGTTTTTTCTATATATTAAATCTTGGATAGGTAAATATATAGAGACAGTAACTGGACTAATGGTTCCTTGGGTTTATGGCAGGGACAGTTGGAGGGAAATGGGGAGCTGATAATAGTGAGTATAAAAGGAAGTAAATGTTCTAAAATTGATTGTGATGATGATTGCATAACTCTTCCTAATATAGCTGAACTATTGAATGGTATGATATGTAAATTATATGCCAATAAAACTGTTTTGAAATCCTTAACTGTGTCAGTGTATTAAGAGACTAGAGGTCTAAATACAGGCATGTACATATGTAAATATATTTACATATGATGATGGGATATAGATCTGTGTACATATATTTTTAGGCTTAGTATTAAGGTAGCAGATGGACATTGAGCCTCTACTCAAGTACTCCCTCAATGCAAGAAACCCTTGTTTATTAACCTGACATTCTATGATGCTCACCTTACTGACATGATCACTGAAGACAAAGTGGGTGCATAAGCAAATGTGAAGAAAGCTGATGGTGCTCAGCTAGGGTCTTAAAGCCTTGAGATAAACAAGTGCCCATGTAGCTGAGAAGCAACAAAGTCCACATGGAAGAAGCACACCAGCCTATATGATTATGAGGTGTCTATAGGATCAGGTATCAGGCATCAAGGAACAAAAAATCATATCATTGTGAATGAGGGGGAGTGCAGAGAGGAGACGCAAAACCCATCTGTAGGCAATTGGACATCCCCTTTCAGAAGGGTCCTGGGGAGGAGACGCCAGTCACAGTACAGTCTAGCACCAATGAAACATACAACTTTCCTCTAGTTCTTTAATGGTTCCTCCCCACCATGATCATGATCCTAATTCTACCTTACAAATCCGGCTAGACCAGAAGATGTACACTGGTATAGATAAGAGCTGGAAACACAGGGAATCCAGGACAGATAAACCCCGCAGGACCAATAATGAGAGTAGGATACCAGGAGGGTAAAGGAAAGGTGGAGGGAGAAAGGGGGAACTGTTCACAATGATCTACCTACAACCCTTCCTTGGGGGACAGATAACAGAAAAGTGGGTGAAGGGAAATATCAGTCAGTGTAAGACATGAAAAAATAACAATTTATAAATTATCAAGGGTTCATGAGGAAGGGAGGGGGAAAAAGAGGAGCTGATACCAAGGGCTCAAGTAGAAAGAAATGTTTTGAAAATGATGAAGACAACAAATGTTCAAATGTGCTTGACACAATGGATGGATATATGGATTGTGATAAGAGTTGTACGAGCCCCCAATAAAATGATTTTAAAGAGAGAGAAAGAGAATATACACATACTTAATAGTCTAGTTTCATAGGTAAATTTGGAATTCTGTAAGATAGTTTCTTAAAAAAACAAACCCTAAGTTTTTCAGTTAGGTTTCAAATAAAATGTAGACAAAGTACCTTTTCATAGATTTATATAGCATCTTTATTCTATTGAACTTACATGATTGTTAATAAAATAAAATAATAGCAAGAGCTTAACTGTATAGAACATATGATAAGAATTGTGTTGGGATATCCTTACATTATTAATTTAATTCTCACAATAGCTATGACAGTTAAGTTACTATATAGATTTTCATAATACTTCTCAGTAAGTGATGACCAGCTCATGACCTCATTGCTCTGATAAGAAAAACTGAGTTTTTTGCCTGGTTCTAGGTCATCACAAATGATCTGAATAAGAGTGATGGGAACCTAGTTTTCCTAATACCAATTCCAGAATTTTATTCCAATAAAATCACACCAGTGTGCTTTCCCAACTTCTAGGAACTTTGGCTATCAGGTAAGAAATAAAGTAGTTATATTCTCTACCATATATTCCCCTCACTGATAGCAGGATTATGAATAAATATGAAAAAATGGGTTCTGTTGAGTAGATTCTGACTCCTGGTGACTCCATATGTCAGAGTACATTCATAGGACTTTCAGAAGGTGATTTTGTGGGAGGAAATCACTAAGTCTTTCTTCTTAGACATATCTGGGTGGGTTCAAACTTATACTCTTTCAGTTAGTAGTCAAGTCTCTTAACCATTTGCTCTACCCACAGACTCTTCCAATATATAAGGGAGCATCATTTTTTTTACAAATCTCTGATGGTGTAGATGGTAGCTTCTAAACTGCCGCTAAACAATGAGCACACCCTGGTGTGATCCCTACTTACTTGTTTCTAACAAGCAGAATATGGGAAAGTGAGGAGACAACCTGTTGGTCATGAAAGATTGTGACTTCCATCTTTCTAACAATCTTGCATTGGCTCTTCTTTCAGGCTACCCTGATGTAGCAAATAATCATGCTGTGACCTTCCCTCTGAAAGGACCCATGTGGCAAATAATGAAGGTTAGCTTCCTTTCAAGATCCCACAAAGAACTGAATCTTTCCAACCATCACGTGGGTGAATCTAGGGACAGATCCTCCCTCAATTGAGCCTTGAGATAATGCATTGTAGCCTGGGAGAGTCTCAAAGTCAGAGGATCCTGCTAAATTGCCCCGAGTTAAATAGTTAATGGTATTTATTACCTTTCCTAGAGAATGTTAAAAAATAAATGGAATTTGCTTTAAAACATTATGTATTGAGATAATTTGTTACATAGCACTACATAACTAACATAAATCTACTGACTTCCATAAACCCATCTTGCTGACACAAGGACTGTATGATTCACTGGGATTTTATTTTGACCAGATCAGGGACTTCTATGTACCTAATTGTGCTCCTGTGAGGATTGAATATGGATTGAATGCAATAGCACCAGTATTTAATATTGAATGTAACACATTTTGAATAATAAATACTGTGTTAGACAGGATTCTCTAAAGAAACAAAACCAGGACCTCAGTTCAACTCACTTCTGTGACATAGTTAATACACTGGCAGTCCATCAACTCATAAGGGATGTTGGCTGCAAGTCAAGAGAGCAGACAGCTGAGTCTTCTGTTGAGCAATACAGGAAGCCTGGCCACAGGCAGCAAACAGCAGGGTAGGTAACCAACTGTCAGCCAGATGACAGCATCTGACAGTCCCCAGCTCAAGTGATGTACACACCAGCAGTGGTGAATCAGATCTCGAAGGAACCTCAAACTATAATGACAAGGTCCACAGGTTGTGTGTCCCACAGGTAGTGTAGCTCACAAGTTGAGGCAGAAAACTAGCTAAGGCAGCTGCACACTCTTCCAATCATCAGAGAGCAAGAGACAGAAAGGTAAGGTTCACCGAGCCATTTATGTCTCTGCCCTTCAATTAAACTGCAACCTTATTAATCCCACATGTGTCTATTGGCCAGGCTGGCACAATAAACCTACCTGTCACAAATATTATTTATAATTTTTCCCCAATATTCCTCCTACAGATCAAATAAAGTATATATTTTCCAGGAAAATTTCAGTCATATTCTAGTCTACAGGAAAGGAACTCTTTTTGGACAGCAAGTTACACATTTGGCAGAAGGTCAGCAGTTCAAACCCACCAGTTGTTCAGTGGAATAAAGATGAGGCTTTCTAGTCCTATAAAGATTTTCAATCTCAGAAGCCCACAAAGGCAGTTCTATTCTGTTTTGTAGGGTCACTA
>NW_022103928.1:41898021-41910125 GCF_000313985.2 Echinops telfairi
GTCTTCACATAACCATCCTCTCTGTGTGGCTGTACTCTTCAGAAAGAGATTAAGAGCCTACCTTCCAAAGCATATCTTCTTAACTATGTTTGTACTTGCCTTCTTTCCAAATAAGGTACATTCACAAGCACCAGAGGTAAGGATTAGACCTTTTTTGTTGTTTTTGAGGTGGTACACAATTCAACTCATAATAGGTTTGTTCTATTATTCTCAAATGAAATGAAATATTATTTTGCTTTTTTTCCAAGTAACTTTTCTTAAGAGTTCTTTTGAGCCCAATAAAACATAGAGTGGACCTAGTTATCAAGAACGTATTTGTGCATGTTCAAAAGCATCAGCCAAAGTATAGATTAGATAGTATTAGATATTTTTAACTATGCACATTGGCAGGATCATAATTCCTAGACAAACAAGGAGTTTTACTAAGCTGGTTGACAAAAAGTGTTTCATCCTCTCATTACTTAATTTTATCTCTGTATACATGGTGGAATTTCAAGTACTTATGATACATAATATCACTTGGCACCTGCTCCCATGCTAAAAGATTGAGAGAAGGCAATGCCACGAACATAACTGCCCATCACCCAAAATGTGCAGAATGGCCCTGTTCTAGATCCTGAGGGGTAGAAGTAGATGACAGAGAGGTAGGGCGCTGTCTTCTCCTGGACCAGTGTATCATGTGAATGCACAAAAAAAGACTAGTGTTTGCCAAATCACCGGGGAAGGAAACTACCGTATGTTGTAATTAGTGTGATGTTTAATAGCCCTTGTACCTTCCTGAGTTTCTCCATTCCATAGCCCACCTATCACTTTCACACTCATATTTCCTATTGCTGACGAAATAACCCAGTCACCTGAAATGAAACAATTCCAAACTAAACTCACGGAAGATCTTGTCCTTATTTTTACCCCGAACATGATGGGAAGGTGCTCTTTTCTGTCCAGGCAAACTATATTTCTTTATCCTGCTTATTCACCATGCACACTTCTGATTTCAGCTTAAGTTTCATTTTCTCGCGAAAGCCTCCCCTTATCTAGCAAATGAGGTGAAATCCCTTTACGTATGTTCCTCTCACTTGCCTTTGCAGCTCTTATCACAGCTGCACTGTCGGCAGTATTAGTTGATTGTATTGTACTGTGAGGTACAGTAGCGTGTCTGCTTTATACAAAATAGTTCCTGGGAAATTTTTCTAAAAAGAAGCACAAATGGAGACATCCTGTGTGTAAAATAACATTGAAATCTCCTGGGAAATGTGCTCTTTGTTTGAACTTTGGGGATGAATATTGGAGAGAGTGGGGACTAATGTGTATCACCTACTATGTGCCAGGTGCTATGTGAAATACTTGTGCCATCCATGGGAGCTGTTGGTATGTGAGCATGTGCCTCCAAACCTTGGATCAATGGACTCTGGACCCACCCGCCTGTGATCTACCCACTTCTGCTTCGCCTTCTGGCTTCCTAGGCCAGCAGGTGCTTGAGTCTGCAGAGGGCTCTACTTGGCATCTGACCCACAGACTAGAGTTGGATGGACCGGGTCACTTCATTAATATAAATTTCTTTCTTGATAATAAGTTCCTTCTTATACATATACTTTTTGTCACTGGTGTTGTTTCTCTAGAAAACCCAGCCTGTTGCATGTAGTAAGTTACAGGAATACACTCCAATCTCCTAATATTTTCCTTCAGCTAAGTAAACAAACTAAGCAGTTATACTCCAAAGGGTAACAAATGCTACATCCTATGGAGGGGTATTTCAAGGTTCCTATTCACAGCCAGGCAAGACTCCTACTTAACAAACTATCCTTTACCAAAGAGGCTATCATTGGCTCCCCGGGCAGTACTCCATAAGGAACACTGTGGGGAGGTAAATTGGGACAGGTGCTGTGGAAAACAGTTTGGCAGTTCCTCAAAAAGTGAAACACAGAATTAATTACCTCATATACCTAAAAAACTTGAAAGCAAAGACAGGAATAGAAACCTATATGAGAATGTTCATTGCAACACTAGTCACAACAGTCAAATGATAGAAACAGCCAAGTATCCATCAGCAGATGCATGGATAAGAAAAATGTAGTACATACAGTACATGGAATGTTATTCAGACGCAAAGAGGAACAGAGTCCTGGTTTCTACAACACAGAAAGCTTTAAAAATATTATGCTGAGTGAAATAAATCAGGCACAAAATGGCAGATTATATAATCCCCTTAACTAGCTTGAGCAAAACATGGCACAGAGACCACATATTAGTGGTTATTAGGGTCTATGGGGCTAGAAAGTGGGGTTTGTTGCTTAAGGGGTACTGAGTGTCTATTGGGAGTGATTAAAACTTTTGGAAATGGATAGTTATAATGGTAGCACAACATGATAAATATAAGTAATGTTTTTAATTTATACATGTAGTATGGTTAATATATACAGCTATACTTAAAGTATTTTTAAAGAAGTCTAGTAGATGGAAGAGAAATGGGTGAAGAATTTGATCATGCACTACCCACTGCTGTAAGGTTTTGGAGACTGTAAATCTTAATGGGAGCAGAACCAGTCTCATGTTGAGCAATCCAACTGTAACCGGCTCCACCACAAGGACTCTTTCTACCAATCACAGAAACCTAGTGTCTTTGATGTGGAGCTAGAAATGATCCAATGGAAGGATCGTATCTGTAACATTCTGGAGAACAAAGGGAACAAGTATAAAATCTTGTTTTGAGGCTACAAGGAATTGGATACCTGTTACCCCCTAAGGTATTCTATTCCTCTGCTGGGGTGGCCCAATTATTAAAATATCCTCTAATAACATGATCTGAAAGATTTCTATAATTTCTCAGTCTAGGCTGTGTTAGCTGTGCCTGCTGGGGCAAAACAGCACAAATTCACTTTATCCATGAAAGTCCTTCAAATAACTACTGAGTTTTACCTGTTACTCAAGTGTAAGGATCATATTTTAGGTCGTTCCCAGGTTCCAGTGGAGTTGAAATAGCCCATGATCCATGTAATCCATGTAATCCATGAAGCTTACAGAGCCCAGTCTAGAGCTTCATGTAGGAAATGCAGGTTTGTGACATTAAAAGTCCCCTTAAGAATGTCAAATCTCCAAGAGGAAAGCAAATTTTGAGAATTATGTGGGCAACAAATGTATAAGTGTGCTTTACAAAATTGATCTATGTATTGTGATGAATTGTATGAGCCCCGAAAATGATTAAAAAAAAATGAATGTCAAATCCCAGCTCCTTAGGTAGATACATATATCCAGTCAGTCCAAAGAACTTGGATGGAGAATATGAAGACTATTTCAAAACTGACAGGAATAAAAATAAAACCTACCAGAAAAACAGTAAACTGAAGGAAGGTAACAAAAAGAAGTAAACAGCAAAAACCTAACTTCCTTTGAAGTCAGTTCCAATCCTCACTGTCAGTGGGGTGATTCCAACTCCTGGCCACCCTATGAAGGTCAGAGTGGAACTGCCCTGGTGGGTTTCAGAGGCTGTACCTCTTTATGGGTTTGGAAACCATCCTCTTTCTCCTGCAGAGATGTGGGTGGTTTTGAACTGCTGACGTTAAGATTTGCAGCCCAATGCTTTGCTACTATACCACATCAAGCCAATGATGGTGGCCCTACAGATATTACTTACAAAATCAACACAGACTGAAAATTTGAACAGACGCATGGCAAAAAGAAATGATCAGGTCATTAAACAACTTGCAACAACAAAAATCTGCCCCTGATAACTTCACTGGAAAATTCTATTTCCGTGCAAAGAACAGCTCCCACCATTTACTCACAGGGTTCCAGGGTCTAGAAAATGATGGAATACCCCCAAATCCATTTTTTGAAGCAAGCATAACCCTGCTATCAAAACCAAGGATGGACATCACTAAAAAAGAAAATAATAGATATATATGAGGGGGTACTCCCCCCTAAAAGATTGTTTTTTCAAAGCTATTTATTTAATTTTTTTGTTTCACAAAACAACCTTATCACCTTCAAAGTACTCTCCATTATACTTAAGAGATCTGTCAAATCTGTGATTCCATTCTTGGAAACATTTTTCAAATTCCTCTGTTTGGATGGCTGACAGCACCTCCCTCGTTTTTTTCTTCACCTCTTCTATGTTGTCAAATCACTATCCTTTCATGTCCCTCTTCATTTGCAGAAACAAAAGGAAGTTACATGGACCAAGGTCAGGTGAGTAAGGAACGTGGGGCAAGAGAGGCATGCTGTTTGTTGCCCAAAACTGGCGTACTGAGGTGGCTGTGTGAGCAGGTGAATTGTCATGGTGGCAAAAACCACACTGCCAGAAATCAGGTGCTTTTTTGGGTCACACACTATTTTGCAATCTTTTCAGATCCTCTAAATAGAAAGATTGATTATCAGTCTGACCTGGTAGAATGACTCCAAATGCAAATGTTGACATTTTTGCCCAATTGGAAAGTTGAAGGACACCCAGAATGAGGTTTGTCATCAATTGATATTTCACCTTTTTTGAAATGAGAAAACCACGTGCACACTTGAGTTTCACCTTAGCACTGTCCTTGTAATCTGTGTTCAACATGACAACAGTTTCTGCAGTATTTTTTCCCATGCAGGAAACAAAATCTCACAGCTGCACACTGTTCTGTTAAATTTTCCATCACAAAAAATGAGGGTTGAGCCAAACTTTGCCTTTAGGAAAGAATTCATGTGAGCAGGTGATGCCACTGGGTACACTAACTCAGCGCAAGTCGCTGGCTGCAATCCTAATTGGAAAAAATTCGTACTATAAAAGCTTCGCAAAAAAAAAAAAAAAGCTTTGCCTAGAGGAGCTTTTTTCCAGTTTTGGTGGTGATGGGGGTGGGGAGAGAGGGACCGCCTCATATATAGATAGATAGATAGATAGATAGATAGATAGATAGATAGATAGATAGATAGAAAGAAAGATAGATAGATAGATAGATAGATAGATAGATAGATAGATAGATGATAGATAGATAGGTAGACAGACAGATTGACTGATTTTTTTTCCCAATGCCTAGAGCCCCTAAATATAGAGACTGTAAATGTTTAAGGACACAGACATTTTTCTCAGCTGAGCGGCTGGTGGGTTTGGATTGCTGACTTTGCAGGGATAGTATCCTAATGCTTTAACTCACTGTACACCAGGGCTCCTTAATTGAAGGACTGTGTGTGTGTGTGTGTGTATACCACTATGAAATATAATACTGAAGTCTACAATAAATAACCCAGTTGTTAAATCAACTTGTCAAAGAATGCATTTCAGGATTAGCTTTGAGTCCCTATGCAAATCACTTATTTGACCTGACCCCACCCCCACCCCCTCCACACACATACATACATATATATTCATCATGGGTTGTAAATGAAAAAGCTGGCCTTCTCTGGTCATGGGAAGAGTCTGTCAAATTCTCCCAAGAGCTATTCCTACCACATTTCAAGGCAGACCCCAGTAGCCCTGATAGAAGCTCTTGGACACACTAATTAGAATAGTCTCAGAGAGACAGTGGAATTCTGTATTTTATTTAACAGAAAACAAAGTCCACAAACGCACATTTCTGAAGTTTCTATCCTTTACAAATAGCGCCCTGCATCACATGTACAAATAAATCTCACTTTCTCGTTCATTTAAATTGAAAAAGCAAAAGGAATTTTAAAGCAACAGCATGGTAAAAAATAAGAACAAAACCCATGGCTTAGAAAGTGTTAAGCTGGCACCAATGACCAGACTGAGATTTTCTGGAAGATACTGGTGAGGTTTTAGAGGAGACTCAGACATCCAGTGCTAACAATAGGCCTTATATAGTGATGAAAGTGAGAGTTCAACTCCTAACCTGAACACGATGAATGAAGATAATTAATGTATTAGTCTAGTGAGAACCTTGCAGTCACTTTTTGTTCCTCAGATAAAATTTATAGTGTGATTACAAAAATGACAAGGAAAAAAATTACACTAAAGGGTAAGATAAATTGGTATAAAAACACAAGTCCTAACCATCACCCCAAGAAAAGTCTATAAAATAGCTTCTGAGATGAAAATTACGTGGCTCAGCTAGTGGGGAGGTTGTTTGTTATTCTGCCAAGAAGATTTTTTTTCCCTCTCCTATTTCCTGGGTGGCACTATGATATATAAAGGAGATTTCCTCAGGGCCCACCAAATATTTTAGGATTCAGTGATCACAAGTATGAATATTCAAGAAATATGCATAATAAAGCATCAGAATTAAGTAGAAGATATTTCATAGGCAGAAAAGAGAAGTACTCACAGGTTCCACGTTATATGAAAAAAGCGCATACTCTTTATCTGGTGATATTTCATATCTGATGGCTCTCAGTGATTCCTAAAAAAAGAAAAAAATTAAAGTATAGGTTATCTACAACATAACTCACCTATGTGTAATAAAACTGTACCTGTTAGAGACATTTCCAAATTTTGCTAATAAAATTTGGATGTGGCAAACTTGCTAAAGTACATTAAAGACAGTCACATGCTTTCTTTGCTCATCTGGATGATATTCAGATAAAAGGCATTAGTTAATGCCTTTTTCACATTTTGACTTGTCTTCTTTTTTTACATTTCAACAAAAATAATACTTCTATCTGCTGAAAAAGTCAATAAATATTTACATCTCTAACTCTTTCCCACAACATTCTTAATCCTTCCCTATCTTTTAGAAATACATATTTATATACATGTTCATGGCAGTGAGGTATTTGATATAGCACACAATGACTGAGTCAACCATGCAAATAAGTTATATGGGACCTGTGCTGGTTGGGGTTATGTGTCAACTTGGCTAGGCCATGATTCTTAGAATTGTGTGATTTCTCTCCCATTTGTAATCTATTCCCCATTATATGTGTTGCAATTCCTGACCTGTATACCATATTGACTTGTAGGCTGTGGTCAATGATTTAGCTGAGTGATCAGGGAGCATGATTTGAAAATTGGTGATAAGGAGTTTGAGGGAGGATATATTTGGACAAACATCTCTGAATGGACCAAAAGAGTGAAGTTATTTTTGTCTCACCTGAATGCTCACCAAAGAATTAAGACTACTGAAGAGGATTTTTAACAACTAAGTATATAAAATGGCATGTTCTATGGAGATCAGTCATTCTCTTTCCCCAACCACTCCTACCATTGCTCAATGGACCCATGAGCAATGTAATTTTGGTGGTTAGGATGGACGGCACGTGTGGGATCAGCAACATGGTCTTTAATCCCCAAGGTTGACTTGGTTACTGCCATTTCTGAGTACCTAATCTGCCAGCAGCAGAGATTGACAGTGAGACACAGAAATGGGACCAATCTGGTAGCACATTGATTACATGGGACCACTTCCATCATGGAAAGGGTGGTATTTTGTTCTTATTGAAACGTCAGACAGGACAAGATATGACAAAATAACAATTTATAAATTATCAAGGGCTCATGAGGACCTAATGACGGGGCTTAAGTGGAGAGGAAATGTTTTGAGAATGATGAGGGCAATGGATGTACAAATGTGCTTTACACAATTGATGTATGTATGGATTGTGATAAGAGTTGTATGAGCCCCTAATAAAATGATTAAAACAATAATAATAATAATATGGGGGGGGGAAGAAATTGACATATATGGATAAGGATTTACCTTCCCTGAACACCTGCTTCTGCCAAAATTACCATTTGTGAATGTACAGCATACCTTATCCATTAACATCATGGTATCTCACATAGAACTGCCTCAGATTAAGAACTCACCTCACAGCAAATGAAGTGTGGCAAGGAGCCCATGCTCCTAGAAACCATTGGTCTTAGCATGTTCCTCATCGTCTTGAAGCAGCTAGCTTGCTAAAACAATGTAATGGCCATCTCAAGACACAGCTAGGTGGCAATTCTTGCAGGGTTGGGGAAATGTTCTCCCGGAGGAGGTCATGCTCTAGAACCGAATATGAGATGGTGGTGTTTCTTCAGTAGTCCGGACTCATAGGTCCAGGAATCAAAGGGTGGAAATAAGAGTGGCATCACTCACTATTACTCCTAGTGACCTACTAGCATCATTTTTGCTGCCTGTCCTTGCAACCCTATAATCTGTAGGTCTGTAGGTTTTACTTCCAAGAGGCACACCACTGGTGGCATGTAGTTGATTATTGTGTATCAATTAGTGTGATTGATCCTTATTACCAAGGGTAAATTGGATTGGCATTACCTAATGGAGGTAAAAAAAAGACCATACTTGGAATTCAGGAGATTCCTTAGCTTGTCTCTGTATTATCATGTCCTGTGATTAAAGTAAATGGTAAATTACAGCAACTCCATTTTATATGACTACTAATGGCCTAGACCCTTCAGGAACAAAAGCTTGGGTCACTCCACCAGATACAAAACTAAGACCAGCTGAGGTGTTTGCTGTGGGTAAAGGGAATATGGGATGGGTGGTGGGAAAAGGTACTTCTAACTACACCAGTTGCAGAAACAAGGACTATCTGTCATTGTTATGAGGATTTCCTCTTGTTATGCATGCATCAGATACTTTTGTTTCATTCATTTATAAAGCATAAGATGTAAATGGGTTAGAGCACTTTCATTTGTATGTGCGTTATTTCTGTCATGCTAGGCACAAGTATGAGTTTATGATTAAAGAGATGTATACGGTTGCCAAGTTGACAAGGATAGGAACTGTGATAGTAACATTTTGTGTCAACTTGGCTAGGTTAGGATCCTCAGTAGTTTGGCAGTAAGATCTTCCCTATAAGTTGAAGGTCACAGCCTGATAGCATCTTGAGGGTGTAGCCTAGTTCATATGTATACACGGACTCTTTCGAGAACTCGCTGCCTCTCTCTTCTTGCTGGTGTGGATCCTGAATCTTTCACATTGCCTGCTGGTTCTTTGGACTTGGGTCCACCATATTGCCTGGTGATCGTGGGTACTACCAATAGCTTGCCATAATAGCTGATCTTCCAATTTTGTCTGCATTCACCAGTCATGGTCTTCCTGCTTCATCCTCCTACCTCCTGGTTTGTCTTCCAGCTTCCTGGTGCCCTGGCCCCAGAAGCCACTTGGGTCAGGAAAAACCTCCAACTTAACATCTGACACCTGGACTTGAAGCAAACGGAACCTAACCATTCTACAAGTGTGTGAACCATTTTTCCAATATAAATTTCTTTCTTTATCTACATTTACAAGTGCCACTGTTATTTTTCTCTAGAGAGCCCAGTCTAACAAATGTGAAAACAAAAACCCTTACAACTGGACCAATAAGTAACATCATGATAAATGGATAAAATATGCAGTTGTCAAAGAATCCATTTTATTTGTATTCAAAAATCAACGCCCATGGAAGCAGCAGTCAAGCAATCCAATGATGTATTTCATAGGGCAAATCTGCTGCAGTGAAAACCAAAACGTCACTCTGAGGAAAATACCCAAGCTGTAGTCGCCTTCAGTCGCCTCATCTGCACGCAGAAGCTGGATCATGAATACGGAATCATCGATGGCTCTGCATTACGCTGTTGGAGAAGACTGTTTAATATATCATGAACTGTCCGAAGAAGGAAAACATCTGTCTTGAAAGCTCCTTAGAAACAAAGATGGCTGGACTTTATCTCATGTACATTGGACATAGGATCGGAAGAGTCTTTCTCCTGGAGAGGGCCTTCTAACTTCAAAGAGGATCAGCGAAGAGGAGGAGAGCACTCAGCAAGTGATTGCGAAGATAGCGTCCAACAAAGCACCGGTGTGAGAACGGTGTAGGAAAGGGCAGTGTCCATTCTTGGTTCCTCAGGTCACTGAGAATCAGAACACATCTGACAGCAACCGTATGAGTAGGCCGTATACGTATTTTTAAGCTTGTGCTTTTTAAATAAGGCTTTGCTTTATCTTTACCTTTTTCAAATCTTCAATAAGGTTTTCTAGCTTGCTGTTTTCTAAGTCTCGTACTATTCTTATACAAAGTATTTAAGGTATTTTATACCTTTTGCTTTTATTGTGAATAAGACATTTCCCCATTTCCCTATTTTCTTTTCTAGGTACTGATATGGCTTAAAAGAAAAGCTATTGAATTACTTGTTCATTTCTGGTATAAGTATCTCTTAGGAAATTTTCTAGTTATTCAAGTAGGGTTTTTTTTTAACTAAAGTCTTTTATATTTTCTAAGAACATAATTATATTATCAGAAAAAGAGAAATTGTTTTATTTTCTTTAGAGTACTTATTCCAATCTTTCAGTTGGCGGATGGCTTCATTTTCTCCTGTCTCCAAGAATATATTAAATATTAACAGTCACAGTGTGTTTTCCTGCCTAATTCCTGGTTGAAATGGAAATGGTTTATTGTTTGCCACTTAGGAAGGTTTTCACTGCTGGATGCTTCTCCGTAAATAGTGTTTATCTAAGCACTTTATTTTATTCTTAGTGTACCTGTTGATGTTTGGCATTGTTGAGTTGGTTATGACTCACAGCGACTGAAATGTAGAAGACAACGACATAAAACAAAGAGTAGAGAGCATCAATAGCTACCTAATCTATTTTCTGAAAACATATATACCCAGTACACATGAGAAGTAAAAGTAATGATAAGACAAGACATGAAGATGATAAATGATTTAGGGGGAGCGACTATGTGGGAATCAAGTAAACAGACAATCCTGTCTGTTCCCTTAGTCAATGAAGAAGTATAATATGTTAATCTTGTCCTAGTCTTAATGAGTAGGCCCTAAGGCTGCTTAACATTATTTCATGGAGTTTGACAACCCCAGTGCCATTCCCAGTACGTAATTACTGGTTGTGAGAACCAGGGAAAACTTTAAAATTCCAGTTTTTATAGAAAAGGGTGAAAGCATGATTAAACACCTACCATTAAAAAGAGTTCCTGGATGATTTCATAGCTGAATTCTTTCTAACCTTTAAACAGATCATTTCACAGGACAGCTATTTCAATTTTCTTTTTCTTTTTTCCTCCGCAATAGGCAAAGTGATTCAATGTTTTGTATCTTTAATCCTTGTTATTTTTAGGGCAATTATAAGGGGTTTCAAAGAGTCATTACGTGATTCTTAATGGCACAGTGGGACGGTCTGAGCAGGTCTCTAGGGGACTAAAATCGTTTGTGCTTGATTACTAGCCAAAAGGATGATGATCTTAACCCATCCAGCGGTGCCAAGGATGAAAAGAATCCAGGCATCTGCTTCTGTAAAGTTGAAAACCAAACCCATCACCATCAAGCCATTCCGACTTACAGGATCTCACACAAAGTTTCACATACTGTAACTCCTGACTGGAGCAGTCTCTTCTCTCTCCCACTGAATGAGTGGCTGATGGATTCAAACTGCTGACATTGCCGTTTAGCAACACAATGCCTAGCCTACTAGAGGCCAATCAAGAAAATCCTATAGAGCAGTTCTACTCTGTAACACCTTGGGTCACCGTGAGTCAGAACATGCATTTATTGCCTATATTCACCAGGTATGAAGAAAACATGTGCAGCTGCTGCACCTTCTACAGCATGTGAAATGATGGATTCACCCCATCCAGGTAAATTTATGTAATCCTTTACGCACCTGAAAATAATTTAGTTTGGAATTAGACAATCCGAATTCAGGCCTCATTTTTATCTACCTTGCAGTTGTACGATTTGGGAAAAGTTTTTCAGCCTTGTGTCAGTTACATTTTATTTATGTCAACTTGTGTTTGTGGTGGTGGGGGCGGGGTGGGGGTGGGGGGAGTCCAGCCTAAAGATGCCTCCTGTCAGGTGTAGCCTTTTTATAAGAGAGACACTGGGGACCCCTCCCATCTCTCTGTCCTTAGCTTTCCTACTTCCTGGCACTCTGTTGCCCAGTGATGGCAACATGTGGTCCTCCTGACCCAGAGGGCTGTCTGTGCCCTGCCATTTTACAACCAACCTCGGACTCACTCAACTCTGCACCTATTGGCCTGTGACGTTCCTGCATCCTGTTTTACCTTTCTGCATCATCGGCCTGCAGCTATGTGGGTCTGCAGAGGGCTCTGGATAGCATCGGGCCTATGGACTCAAAGTTGCCCTGAACTGGGCTGCCTTCTTGATATAAAGCCCTTTCTGATACATATCTGAGTGTCACTGGTGTTGTTTTTCTCGACAACCCAGCCTAACACAA
>NW_022103928.1:41910772-41915206 GCF_000313985.2 Echinops telfairi
CTTCCCCCTACCCACATGGTGTCTCTATTCCCATTACTGTTTCTGAGGGAATAGTTTCTGTTTCTGTCCTGGTTTCTGTGTGTTGAAAGCTCCTATCTTACCAATGTACATACTCTGGTCTAGCAGATTTGTGAGGTAGAACTGGGGTCATGAGAGTGGGAGGGAGCAAGCATTAAAGAACCAGAGGAATGTTGCGTGTTTTGTCGGTGCTATGCTGCACCCTGGCTGAATCATCCCTTCCTTGTGACCCTTCTGTGAGGGGATGTCCAATTGTCTACAGAAGGGCTTTGGGTCTCCACTTTGACCCCTCTCTGACACATTGATATAATTGTTTTTGATCTTCGGATACCTGAGCCTGTTACACCTCATGATCACACAGGCTGGTGGGCTTCTTCCATGTGGGCTTTGTTGGTTCTCTGCTAGATGGCTGCTTATTTAACCTCAAGCCTTTAAGATCCCAGGTGCTATATCTTTTAATAGCTGGCCACCATCAGCTGTCTTCACTATATTTATTTATGCACCTATTTTGTCTTCAGCCATCATGTCAATTTATTAAACAAAGGTTATTAGAACAAAGTGCTCTTGCGTCGAAGGAAGACTTAAGTAGAGGCCCAAAGTCTATCTGCTACCTTAATACTTTAACATATAAATACATGTACATAGACCAATACCCCTATCTTTATATATTAATACATTTGCATATATATGTGCTTATATTTACACCTCTCTATATAGCCTTTGCCTCCAGTGTTGCTTCCTCTTGTTCCCACCAACATGCTGGAGTATGCCCACACTAAAATCAAACAAAGAGGGTCCCCACCAGCTCCTAGGCATTTATCACTCCTCCTTCCATTTATCACTGAGGAACACTACAAAAACTAAGAGACAATGACAAGGAAAAGAAGATAAAAGAAACAACAACAAAATGAGATCCAATGAGACACAATGGCAGGGAAACCCACAGGACAAGGAGGGCCAAGAGATTTAGCAATTCTAAAGCAAAAAATAAGGGCAAAAAAACTAAAGTGACTGTTTGTGCCATGATTTTTATGGTATCCCTGAGAAAGATCCTTTTGCTCCAGGACTAATGGGGCTTTGAATTCAGAGGCAAGTCATGTAACACAGCAGCCGATGTGGAATGACTGGCCCACGTCCTGCCGGCTGCTCCGGGCCACCCACATTTCACTCTGCGTGCTTTGTATGAGAAACGCTGTGTGGCTGCCAGCTCTCCCCACTTTAAAAGAGAAGCCAGAAACCTGAGTGTCAAGTTCGCAAACAATTGCTCTGTGAACCAAACACAACACTTCAGTGGGGATTGTGTGCTGCCAGTTTTGCCCCGTGAAAGGTAGAATATAAATAAATATTTTCCCTAACAGTTATTACTTATGGTTACGTAAAGTTCTGCTTAGGTTAAGGCACTGCAGGATAGCCATTACAAGTTCCATTCTCGATGGGAATATGGCAGCTTCCATATGTGGATGCAGTAAACAGGAAGCAAGACGGAAATGGGATCCCAGCTGGGTGACTGCGCTCTTGGTGGTAGGCAGTCTAGAACACAACTCTGAGGGAGAGCTTTGTTGCCTGTACAATCCTGCCCTGAGCTCTGTGAGAAATAGGGAGGGGAAGGATATGGAGAAATGTTAATTTCCTTCTCAACGCTTCCCATCTAGTTTGGTTGAGAGGATGTGAATTACTTTAATCGAAAGGAAATGAAACAGGATGACATGAAATGAATTTATCATCTAAAAGTATTTTTGAGGACACTGGACACAGTAAGAAAAAAGTAGTCTCGGGTTTCAGAGGCCGTAGCTCTTAACATGAGCAGCCAGCCTCATCTTTCTCCCCCGAGAGCAGATAGTGGATTTGAACTGTTGACCCTGCAGTTGGCAGCCCAATGCCCAAGCTGCAGTGCTAGCAAGTTCCTTCAAAAGTACAAAAACCAAAACCAAACCTTCTTTTATTGAATACATTCCATCATCCAGCAACTCTCTAGGACCAAGTAGAACTGCCTTCAAGTTTCCAAGGCGGTAAATATTAATGGGAGCAGAAATCTTCATTTTTCTCCCTTCAGATGGGTTCAAACTTCTGAAGTTAATGTTAGCAACCCAACTCATAACCCACTTTGCCCCAGGGCTCCTTCTAAGCACCAACCAGCAAGACTCACCACCACTGAGTGGATTCTGACCCACCGTGTTCCTCTAGGACAGAGTAGAACTGCCTCCGGGGGCTTTCTGAGGCCATAAATCTGTATGGAAGCAAAAAGCCGTATCTTTCCCCAACGATTAATTTGACATTCTTGTTTTATATGGTTCTTTGATGCTCTTAAACCCTATATGTGTAAGTCACGTGTAGTGTGAATTCAGATGCCCTAATTTGGCCTTGCACCTATACAATATGCTGTGATTAAAGAAACTGCAGTATATAGCTAAATATCTGTACATTGGCCTTGAAACATACATATGTCATAAACAACCTCCCTCATGTCTGATTCTGAAGGGAAAATGCAACATACAGCTAGTTTCTGATCCTGAAAAGAAGATATAATATATCAGTCTTTATTGAACATGACATCACCTGGCATTCCATGCACAAGTCCAGATCAGAAAATCAGATATGAACCTTGGACTTGTGATCACTCAACAAGGGAAAGTAGTCTCTCAGACTCTGAAGACTGGGATCTTGCCTGATGTCTGAGATGATGAGTACACAGCACCAAAAGCTCCTTGCTGGCAATGTCAGACCCCAAGTACAAGGATGACCACTGAACATGAGTCATGGTCAGACCTTCCTCCTGAAACAATTCATGAGCAGAAGCTTAAAGATTTGGGCTGTAATAATTGCATTCACTTGATAGAGTCCTTATTCAGTCACCCTAGTCAGGTACCTTGCTGTCTTACTTGTGGGCCTTGTCCTGACTACCGTGCAACAAACTAAATGAGTGTCTGCATCTATTTGCTTATTTTAAAATAAAATCCGGCAACACACTTGATTTTGGAAAGGGTTTTTTAATAATTGCCTTTTTTATGGCCCTCTCTGTGAGGAGTGAGGATTAATTGAATTTTAGAGAGCAAAATCATTCCAGTTCTACAGTTTAAGCAGCATGGCCGAGTTTCTGTTGTACAGAGGATTGTTACGTGTTGGAACTGACGGCACAGCACCTAACAACATCAACAAAGGTTACATAACACAAAAACAGGGACCTAAATTCGAGCAAATTATTACCTAAATATTCATCTTAACAATTAAAACTCGTCAGCACATCAAAGTGTAGGAGGCTGACATAAGCATAAGAGCAAGTTGCTTTTGTAAATATAGGCATTTTCTCTTCCAAGTGTTTCCTGGAATATTCTACAACTCTTAAATATTCATCATTGGAGGAAGTCTAATCTCTTTAAAATCTGAAGTTGAATTTTTAAAATTCTGATTTAAATTATTGAATAAATGGCATTCAAACAGCTATTATGGAAACTACCACTCTGAAACATAACATAAATTTTACCAACCAATAATCAGAGTTTCATGTTTACTTCCTATCCTTTTCAGTACACATAAGTGGTGTTTATTGGCCACTCAAAGTGTAAGTATTAATACTGTATTCTTCTGTCTTTAATATTATAGCATAAACATTTTTCATATGACTATACCCCCACAATAATTATTATCTTAATGACTATATCATATCACATTTACTTATTTATATTTATATGTCTACCTGGAGAGAAGCAAAATGCATATTTTCATTGCTTGTGAAATAGATGACCAAGTTGCCTTCCAAAGACCTAGAGCGATTTAAGTGACACAACGAAGGATGAGATCAACCTTAGCACTTCTTGCTACCATGTGTGTAAGCCTCACAGGGCATGGCCATGATTACTTCCTAACTGGTCTGTGAGGTACGCAGCACCAAAAGCCAGAGCACTGAACCTAGAGATCACAGCAGGTCCTGTCAGTGGACCTTCTTTTTTCTCATTGAGAAAGGAGGGTTTGGGATAACATCATCTTGAACATTTATTCCAGCTGTCTACATATAAATTCACCAGGAGGGTAGAGGGAAGGGAGGGAAGGGAGGGAAAGAAGGGGAACCGATCACAATGATCAACACATAACCACACACACAGCCCTCCAGGGGGATGGACAACAGAAACTGTGGGGGGAAGGGTGACAGCAACATGAAAATAATAAGAATTTATCATGAGGCCCCAAGGGTGGGGGCGGGGAAGAGAGGGGAAAAAGAAGAGCTGATGCCAAGGACTCAACAGCAAGTAAATATCCAGAAAACGATGATGGCAATATATGTACAAATATGCTTGATGCAATTGATGTATGGATTGTTATAAGAGTTGTAAGAGCTCCCAATAAAATGATCTTTTAATAAAAAAATAAAGTATGGTACATACTAAGAAAAACATCATCGACAATGATAACTACCTGATC
>NW_022103928.1:41917649-41933493 GCF_000313985.2 Echinops telfairi
TTTCATTGTGCTCATGTGGATCCTGTGCATGTATCAAGAGATAGTTGTGCAAACAGAACCAATGACGACTGCACAGATTAAAATTAGAGAAGGTATGTGTCAGGGTTGTATATTCCCACCATAATTATTCACTCTGTATTCTGAGCAAATAATCAGTGAAGCTGAACTCTATGAAGAAGAATTGGGCAGCAGGATAGGAAGGTGGTTCATTTACAACCCGTGATAAGCCGATGTCACAACCTGGCTTGCTGCAAGTGAGGAGGACTTGAGAAAACCAAAATCCTCGCAAATGGACCAGTCGATAACATCATGTTAAACTGAGAAAGGATTACAGTTGTCAAGGGTTTAATCTTGCTTGGATCCACAATCAATGCTCATGGAAGTAGCAGTCAATAGATCAATGGACACATTGCTTTGGGTAAATCTGATGCACAAGACCTCTTTAGAGTATGGAAAAGCAAGGATGTTACTTTGAAGATTAGGGTGTGCTTTACACAAGCCATGGTATTTTCATTCATCTCATATGCATGTGAAAGTTGGACGTTAAAAAAGGGAGACTGAAGAGGAGTCGATGCATTTGAATTATGTTGTTGTATTGCAAGTACCATGGACTGCCAAAAGAACAAAGAGATGTGCATTTGTAGGAGTACAACCAGAATTCTCCTTAGAAGCAAGGATGATGGGACTTCCTCTCACATACTTTGGACATGTTATCAGGAAAGATTAGTCCCTGCAGAAGGATATCATGCTTGGCAGAGTAGAAAGGCAAGGACAAAAGAGGAAGGTGCTGAGATGATAGACTGACATTGTGGATGCAACTATGGGCTTAAACCAGTGGCTCTTAACCTTCCTAATGCTACGACCCTTTAGTACAGTTCCTCATGTTGTGGTGACCCCCGAACCATAACATTATCTTCATTGCTACTTCATAACTGTCATTTTGTTACTCCTATAAATTGGGCTCCCCCTGTGAAAGGGTTGTTAGGTGGCCCACAGGTTGAGAGACGCTGGCTTAAACATAGGAACAATTGTGAGGATGGTGCAGTAAATTGGGTCACTATGAGTCAGAACCAACTAGACAGCACCTAACAAACAATGAAAGAATGACAAAATCAAATAAAGAAAAGAAAGAAAGAACAAAGAGAGGGCTGGAAGAACAGCCAGTGTTCTACAAAGTACACAAATTATTCATGTTATTTTCCAAAAACACAGGTAACCACTGATCAGATAGGATTTGATTACAGATCAGAATCTGCCTTTGATTACAGAACAGCTAAGCCAAAGCATTCTTCTATATAGTTCATTCTCTATGGAAACTAAAAACCAAAACGAATCTCACTGCCATCGAGCCCATGTTGACTCATAGTGATGCCCTATGGGTTTCCAAGACTATAACTGTTTATGGCAGTAGAAAGCCCAGTCTTTTTCCCGGGGTGATGTGGATCGCAGCCCAATGTGTTAACCACTACACCACCAGAGCCCCTAAAGATCACCTGAAAATATCTAAAATAAAAACATTTTGACAAATCTTTTCTAAATAATCAATTTTTATACACTATACAAAGGAATCCTGGTGGCTTAGTGGGTTATCCTTTGGGGTGCTCCCCTCAAGGTCAGCAGTTCAAAACCACCAGCCATTCCAAAGAGAAAGATGAGGCTTTCTACACCCAGAAAGAATTACAGTCTTGGAAACCCACAGGAACCATTCGACTATGTCCTAATGGGTTGCTAATGAGTCGAGATGGACTTGATAGCACAGAGTATACTATACATATGTTCTAGACTGTTAGATAAGGAAGCCCTGGTAGCACAGTGGTTAAACCACTGGACTGCAAACCAAAAGGATGATGGTTAGAAAGCATTAGCTGTTCTATAGGAGAAAATATAGTAGTCTGCTTCTATAACGGTTTACAGCCATGGAAAGTCTATGGGGCAGCTCCATTCTGTCCTATAGGGGCTCTATGAGTCAGAATTGACCAGATGGCCGTGGGTGATTAAGTATCACGATTTGAACACATCCCACTTTAAACAAAGTGACATTTAAAAAAACCCCCAAAATTAAAAAAACAAAACAAACTATGATGTTATTATCATAGAATGTTAAAAACATATACACAAACTCAAAAGTTAAAGTGTTCAGGGTATTCTGAAATACTTCATGACTGACTTCTACCATCTAGAGGGATGATAAAGGACAATTAAAGGGAACTTTTGGTCAGAGAACAATGTTTGTGGGAGGCAGGGTGAGTGAGACCATCATTTAACTACAACACTTAGCCTAAATCCTGCATTTGCATAATCACAGATTATTTTAAAAGCTTTCCCACTGGCTTGGCATAGCCTTTGCATTCATTTGCATCCCTTTCCATCAGCGGATTTCAGGCAAAAGTCAATCACAGTAATTAAAGAGGCCTGAGGAAAATGGAATCAAATAAATGTGGCTACTTGGGGGTACAAACAACTAACCCACTGGACTCTTCTCCAAAGTTGTGGCAGGGTTTATGACCTTTGGGTTATTCTCATGACTGAGTCCCTTATCTGAAGATAGAGTTAACCATATGATAACACAAGTCTAAATAATTTTGCCTATACATGTTAGGCTCAATAATAGTACAGCACTATATTATTCAGCCTATATATCTTGGGAGTACATTTATATGGGAGGTTCAGCAGGGAAGTAATAAGTAAGGATTTGAAAGTGTCTATTCTACTTTCTTAGATCAAACAGGGTCAAATTAGAATGCATTAGAAGCTCTTCTCTCCCTATGGTGCCCCCATGTATGTTGGAGTAGAGTTTTCCATGACTGATTATTCAGAAGTAGATCCCTGGACTTTTCTCCTGAGATGTATTTCTGTAGAAATACATCCAACCTTTCTGTTAGTAGCCAAGCATGGCATTTTATGTAAACTTCAAGACCAACTTAAAACAACACATCACTCACCTGCTTTATTTTTATTCTTAGAGATAAAGATGTTTTATACTAAAAGCAAATGAAATACAAATATTTAACTATTAGCAAATTAAATTTTCCTCAGGAAAAGCAGGGAAGATTTTTAGGAATCTAAAGATGAAGAGGCACAACGATGAAGTCATCCATCCTTTTCACAAGGACATTGCATGCTAGCCACCTCCTGAGTTTTTGCTCTGTCGCCAGTGATCTGCAGGACTGTGACAAATTATTCTCTAACCCTCTGCACTCAGAATCCTTATCTGGAAAAACCAGCGAGCTATGTTCTTCTAAGGTCTCCTCTAATCCCCAGATTATAGGCGTCTAAGATTCTTATTTCCTTGGTTCGTACCAGAGCCAGGTCATGATAGTTTTGTCTGGGCATATGACAAGCTATGGCCTGTTTTAGTTCTTGCTTCTTACATGGATTTAGCCTCAGTTTCCTCTTTTGAGTTCCAAGTTTAACAGACAAAAACAATTAATGCTTTATATTCGTATATTTAACTTTTCTACTACTGAATACTAATATAATGAAAAACAGAAAAATAGAGATTGTTGTGAAATTGTTTTTTCATCGATTTCTTCAGTCAGTATTTTAAATATTGCTATCATGTGCCCTCTGATGGTCCCATTTCATAGAGACTGTATGTACAGCAGAAAGAAACCCTACCGGGTCCTATGTCATCCTCACAGATGCTGTTCGTTTGAGCCCATTTTTGCAGCCACTGTGTCAATCCATCTCTCCGAGCATCTTCCTTTTTTCCTCACCGACCCTCTACTTTATCAAGCATGATGTCCCTCTTTAGGAGCTGATATATCCTAATAACAGTCCCAAAGTACATGAGCAGTTTCACCATCTCACTTCTAAAGAACATCTGGCTATACTTCCTTGAAGCATATTTGTTTGTTCTTCTGGCAGACCCTGGTGCTTTTAATATTCTTTGCCGAAACAATAATTCAAAAGCATCAGTTCGTTTTCATTTTCCAGGTTTCATATGCATATGAGGCCCATAAAGAAAGCATAGCTTGAGTCAGGCACATCTGCTTTCCTGAAACTGACATCTCTGAGATGTAACCATTTAAGGAGGTCTTTTACACAAAGATTTGCCCCAAACCATAATACATTTAAGTTGTCAACTGCTGCTTCCTTGGACAATGATTGTGAATTCAAATGATATGAAATCCTTTACACTTTTAATATTTTCTCCAGTTGGCAAGATGTTATTTATTGACCAGGTGTAAGGCATTTGGTTTTCTTTGCATTGAGTTGTAGATGACATAGAGAGATGTCGGCTTTGATCTCCATCAGTACGTGCTTCTGGTCTTCTTCACGTTCAGTAAGCAAAGTCGTGTCATCTGCATTTTGCAGGTGGTTAGCAAGTCGTCCTCCAGTCCTAATACCACATTCTTCTCCATGCAGTTGAGTTTCTTGAATTATTTGCACAACATAGAGGTTGAATAGGTATGATGAAAGGCTACCACCCTGATGAATACCTTCCTGAATTTAAACCATTTCATATCTATTCCAAAGACTGCCTCTTGGACTACGTACAGGTTCTATACGAGCACAATGAAACGTTCTGGAATTTCCACAGTTGTAATGATCTGAGATAGTTAAAGTTTATTGTGCCAACCTGGCTGATAAACACATGTGGGGTTAACTGAAGGGCAGAGAGATAAATGGCTCAGTGAGCCTAGCCTTTCTAGTTCTCTGGTCTCTTGCTTTCTGATGGTTGGACCAGAGTGCAGCTGCCTTAGCTAGTTCCCTGCTTCAGCTGGCAAGGCTCACTTCCTGCAAGACATCCCTGAAGAGAAGCCACATGGACCTACCCTGATGCAGCCCTGTGCAGCAGCCGTGTGCAGACCCCTGCCAGCGCTGAGATGCTTGCACGCTCACTGATTCAGCTTTCCTGCTGCAGTTGGCGTCATTGCGTGTATTTTGTGAGATGGAGGAGGACTTTGTGGATGGTGTCGGACATATGGGCTAATGTTGGACTTGTGGGCTTGGGGAGCATTGGGTTGGGATGTTTTCTTGATGTGTACTTACCCTTTAAATAAAACTCTGTCTTATACATATGAGTTTCTGTGGATTTGTTTCTCTAATGCACCCAGACTTACACATGATCCATACAGCTGAATGCCCTTGACATCCTCTGCGTTCAGCCAAGATCTGTCTGATGTCAGCAATGATTTTATTCCTTCTGTGTGTTCTTTTAAATCAGGCTTGAATTTCTGGCAGTTCCCAGTCAGTGTACCACTGCAACCATTTTTGAGTTACAGTAAACAAAATTTTACTTGAATGTACGTGATATTTACGGTTTGGTATCCACTTGGCTGGGCCAGGATTCTCAGTGGTTTGGCAGTGAATCTGTAGGGACTACATAATGTAATCATGTCCTTAATGAGATCTGTCATGAACAACTAATCAAGTGAAAAGAAGTTTCCTCAGGGATGTGATCCACTATGGAAAAACTCCCTTGCTTTTTGCTGAGTCTGACTTGTTCACATCTGTCGCATCATTCAACCTCTGCTCCTTCGGACAGGATCCAAGGCCACTGTATTGCCTGCTGCTCCTGAGCGTCATCAACACCCTGCCATCTCAACTACTGACGTTGGGTTCATTCATTTCTGCAGCCAGAATCCTGCCCTCTGAACTGCCAATCTTGGGTTCATCAGTCTCTACAAATATGCCAGTCAAGAGAAGACTGCAGCCTGCCAGTGAACTGGCCAGGTAGCTGTTTTCCAAATATCTTGGTATAGACTAGTGAGTGTTCCCCATACTGCATCAACCTGTTGGAATATTTCCGTTGGTATTTCATCAATTCCTGCAGCCATGTTTTTTATTAATGCCTTTATTGCAATCTGGACTTCTAATTTTAATGCCATTGGTTCTTGATCATTACTACCTCTTGAAATGGCTGCATTGTGACCAATTCTTCTTTTGATACTTCCTGCACCGTTTGGTCTTTTGCTAAATTGATTTTAAAAGAAATATTGATTTCTTCAGTCAATATTTTAAATAAGTACCTTGAATAGTCCCTGTGCATGTGAACATGTGTTTTTACATCCAGATTGAGCACGTCCTCCTGGAGTATTTTATGGGCATTATTGCAATTGTTCTGTAAATGTGTAAGAGCCTTAGGACGTTATCTTTCAATTATATAAGATATGCAACACTTGTTTCCAACACCTGCAGAGAAATTTCCCGTCCACGGAAAGAAACTGTGCTTTCATCTTATTAAATTAGTGTGGTTTCAATTTCACATTATCTTTAGTTGCTCAGCCGGTAGTATTACAAGTTTATTGCTGCTGCTTGGCTATACTAAAAGTTGAAACCTAAAGTCATTTTCTGCTTTATTGACTTGAAGGAGGAAAAATTGAAATTATCTTGGCCATTAAAGAAAGTACTTACAATTTTTTTGCCTTCGATTAACACTGTAGACATATTTGTTTCAACATTTCGCAGTACCACATCTCCTTTCTGTTCTCTATAGATGAATTCTTTATCTGCAGGAGAGGAAGAAAAGGAAGCACAGAACGTCAAGGAACTCACCTAGACTGCAGCTGGACACTGACATAAAACCAATGCACTCGTTCTGGAAAAACACATCCCACTTTTCATCAAAGGGCCCTTTAAATGTGGTGAAATATGCCCAGCACTTTTTAATATTACCTTGTTTGAAGCCTCTCTCTGATATGTTTCTACTAAATAAAAGGCACTAACACCTAAGCACTTTGGAGCATGCTGGAATATTCTTTGGGACAACACACAGTGTGACAAAAGAAATCTGCTACCACAGGAGGCTCAAGTTAATTAGCTGTATGACACACTAATTTGATTTTTCTCATGATCATCTTTTCATTTTTAAAAGATTACTAATGTTTTATATTTTGCCTAGTTGTATTTTAAAAAAATATTTTACTTCTATTGTTTATTTATAATCTGATAGCAAATAGGACACAAAATATTTTGTATGATTAAAATAAATAAAACAAAAACAAAACCCTTACTTCCAGTCTGTTGATTATAACTCATAGTGACCCTATAGGACATCGTAAAACTGCCCCAGTGCTATCAATCTTTACAGGAGCAGAACGAATCACCTTTCTCCTATGCAGTAGCTGGTGGATTCAAACTGCTGACCTGGGGGTTAGCAGCCCAATGCATAATCCATCATGCTACCGTATTCACCATCCATAAAATTGTTTTCAAATATAAGAACTAATCTTTCGTTCCACCACCCAACATGTAGTCTAGAAATACTACTTCCCACCCAATGAAACAAGAGCCCTTGTGTAAAAAGCTGGCCCCAGGTCTGGGGCGGGAAATGCACAAGAGAGCAAGGAAGTATCAAAATCTATCAGGGCTATGCACAAAAGAAAGCAACTTGGGGAAGGACAGGACATGCAAAGCCTCAACAAGCATCGTAAGTACAACATACTGAAGATTCATCAAATATGTTTAAATCTATGAACTTAAAAACAAACAGTAACTGGTTACCATGAGAAGATGCTAAGGACACAACCCATCCATTTAAAGCTGGTAAACCCAAGGAAAAGAACCAAGGTGTCCCTCCTTTCCATTGCCAACTATAGCTTTGTGTCACCAAGTTGAAGATAGGGAGAGTTTCATTTGAAAAAAGCATTTCAATTATCCAATGAACTAAAAAGGATGACATTTGAAAATCTTTGCTGGGCAGCTTGTCATGAAGTCAGGTAATTGTCATCCTTGGCTTGCTTCCAGCAGGACAAAAGCAGCAGCTATCAGCAGTAAGCACCTCTTTGTGGAAGAAACCCCAAACTCTTATGCTTGCATCTATTGGAACATTTAGAATTTTCAGGAAAGACAGAAGCTATAGGAACATGTTAACCCATGCGGAAAGGATACAAAAAGTAGAAATTCCAGGGGAAATGGTCTAGTTTCTTCAACTACAAAAAATGAGTTCTAGGTGACAATTGGAAATTTAAACATGAATCAGATTGTTGATGTGATAACGGAACGATTGCTTTTTCCTTCTCCATTTATCTTGTGCTTTGTTGTGTGGATATGAGCGAGTGATCATGCTTTTCTACTTAGTAAGTCTTTGTCCCTTAGCGATTTCCTGTCAACGACATAGAGATGGATGATATGATGCCTGGGATTTGCTTCTGCATGTGAGAGGACTGAAAAAGAGAGAGAAGAAATAATAATCGTCTTTTGAAAACAATGGATTTTATTGGATTATGGATACATTGAGGTTTATGTACTATTCTTACTAATTTTGTTTAAATTTAAATTTTCTATAATTGAGAACAAACAAAAAGTTGACATTGATTTAAAAGTCAAGGAGTTCTAAGAAAACAAAAGGAACTTACATGAGAATAAAGCTATGGTGCTTCATTCCTTCATTGAATCCTTGCGGGGCTTTTTAGGGCATTTGGGTTGTTGGGATCATCTCAAGTGCTGATTGGTGATTGGGCTTGCATCGCTTTTTCCTTCAGTAACTACAAACCATAAACTTATAAATCCTGAGGTATTTCCCTCCAGAATTAACAGACAGAGATGGAAACTTGTAAAGGACAAGTGATCAAGATTTAGGTAGGTACCTGGCCCCTGGTCATAAATGAATTTCCATTTGCCTCTCAAACTGTACCTTTTGTGTGGTGAGTTATAGGAAGAGATAAGGATTAGACATTATTCCCGACATGAGAAAATGCTAGTTTATTTTTGAAAACGTCATGTGCCAATTTTAAAACTGGATTGTATTTATAAACTATCTAGAATGTGGTGCCAGAAGTACTCTCATCCACTCTGGAGTGTGGATGATTTGCATAGGAAAACTGGAAAATGCTTCAATTCATTAAAGCACATTAAATTTATAAGATAATTCATAAATCAGTGTTTTTTTCTTTCATTGTTTTTTTTCTTCTCCCTCCCCCCTAGTTTGCATCACAAAAAAAATTGTCAGAGGGAGGTAGTGTTGGCTTAAGAGAGGTAAATAGTCTTTCAAAAGCCCATTGTTTAATCTACTTGATGGCAGTGAGTTTGATTTGGTTTTGGAAACTCTAAATACAGTACCAATAGCACTCAATGGCCCTGCCAGCAAGCATTCACCCGTCTGGACATTTGCAAGACTGTATCCTGAGGCCTCATGAGTTCCCAGTTTCACTTCACCACTAACTGAGCTGGAGATGCTGCTGGAATCACTCACTGGTTCATTCATGCCCGCCTGCTCCAGAGCCTCACAGTGCTCTTGATCTGAATTTGTGCCAACGACTTTACATATGTGGCAGGCCTACCTTCCTGGGAAATTAGCTGTGTCTTATTTTCCTGAAACTTTTCAAAAGGAGAATCTATTAGAAAAATGACAAGGGATGATTTCCTTCTCTGTTTCAAGATTATAGTAATGCTGTTGTTTTCTGCCAGGGTGAGCACTCCCGGATGCATGTGCTTTAGGACACCTGAATCTCAGAGACAAAGAGTTGAATTGTCTAGGGCGGATATGAGTGGGTGGATATGAAGGGATGGAGGGTGATGGGTTATTAAATTCTATGGGATTCAAATTATGGCAGATTGATGCCACATAACCACTTTTACAACCCGAGTAATTACATAGACAAGTGACTTCAAAACAAACCAAGATTTTAGCTCAGTAAAAAATTTGGAAAGTCACTATATCTCTAAAAGGATTTTATGGGCTTTAAATTTCACTTAATTTTCATCATATATTGCTTAAGATCTGAGATGGCCTGATTTTGCCTTTGATTAATGGACTGCCCAAATCACTTTAAAGTTTTTTAAACACTTCCTTTCTTCTTGTGGGGAAATATTATGTGTCTTTATGGAGTCATGCTTAGACTAGTAAACAGTGTATGGTACAGAAATTCCACTAACAAACAACAAAGCACTGCTTGTATTTAACATGGTCAGATACATGCAGTTTGGCTAAGGCAAGAGCAATGTATTTGTTGAATTAAGATTTTTTTTTGTAATGTATATGTTCACCCAAACCTTTAAATATGACAATACATGGATGAATGAATATGTTTTCAAACAAATAACTAAATGGGTGAAGAAAGTTAAATCCTTTCTTGCTCCAGGAAAGATATCTCTCCTTGCTCTTTATGCTGTAAGGAAAATCCTAAAACGGAATTTTAATATTTAGAAGAGAAACTGGCACACTACCTCATCTCCACGTACTTCCTCATTCCCAGAATGCACCCATCCATGAACCCCTTCCTCCTTTACGAACAACCTTCTCTGCACTAGAAAGCCCAACCTAGTCCACTTCTGACTTTACTTGTGGGTGAAAGCTACACATACCCAACATTCAGGACCCAGATCTTCCAGAATGCTGGTTCCTCTGGGTCACCAGCTATGATAGTTAGGTTTATTGTGCCAAGAAGGCCTCCATAGGAACATGTGAGCGGAGTCTAATCTGGTCACAGCTTGATTGGAGGGCAGAGAAATATTTTTGATGGTAGGCATCCCTCTCTTCTTCCCTGGTGATCTGACCAGCATATCGCTCTTTGAGCTCATTCTTTGCCTCAACCATGTGCTTCACTACAATGGGCTGAGCCAACCCATGGATTATGTTGCTAGAGCTTGAGTCTCCTTCAAGACATTCTTAGCCACACTGCTGGTGCATACATTGCTTGAGCCCAAGGCTGGTGGATTGTGTTGCCATGCATTGCTTGAGGTCGAGATCCCATCAGGGCCTGCTTTGCTAAGCTCCGCACTATTTATTATTGCTTCCCATTCTGCTGCCTGCTGCCTGCAGGCTGACTCTCCCTGTCTTGCCTGTGGGAAGACTCTGCTGTCTGTTTCCTTGACCTTGGTCCAGCAGCCTGAGTGAATTGAAGGATCTTCTTTATATAAACTGTTCCATGAAAGTGAGTTGAACTGAGCCCTCTGTACAGTTGTGCAGACTAATTAACCATCATACTCCTTCTTACTGTATAAATACACACACACACACACACACACGCCTAACACACTAGTGGTTTGCCTAGGTATATCCTTGATGGAGGTCAGCATTTTGGGGTGGTACAGGGGGTCACACAGTCATCAGTCAAAAGTTGTATCCTATCAGTATCACCCTGTTTTGGTCAGATGTCCCTGAACCAATCTTGTAAGCAAGTCTATGTAATGATGTACATGTCCCAACCATAGTCCCATTCCTGCTTCTGTAGTCCCAGCTGTAATTGTGATGTATTTATCTGCCACCAGTCATGTTTTATCACAGTTTCCTTTGCACACACACCCCTCATGCCCTATATATCTTGGATCTCAATTATGAACCCTGGGAAACCATTTTAACCTGTTAATGGCCTCTTTCATCCAGATGATATGTCTATGTCTATATCTTTGAGTCATCTTGATCTCTTTTAAGACTTAATCAATGTCCTCTTTAAATTACATTGGAAATGGGGTCTCTTTTGTACCCTAAGACAGAAGGGGCTGAGAACTGTTCGGGTTGGAAGCTGTCCTGATTGAAGAACTATGTCCTGTCTTCAGTCTAAGCTATTTCCCAGGTGATCTTGATCCTGAGTTATTTCTATGACTTTCAAGTTGATCTGTTTACATTCCCAATAAGCCATATAAGAGTGAGTATTGTCTGTGAGTTCTGTGTGGCTACTGCAACAAATTATGGGACCAAGCATACACTAGAGAGTACCATGGAAGGAACGGATGGTGTCTTAATTGGTACTAAGTTTGGAGAGTGAAAATGTCGTACCTCCACTTAAGAATGAGCTGTATACCAATGGTGTTTTACCACCGCCACTCCTAAAGTTAGATGGCTTTTGATGCACTACATTATACCTCCTGACTTAAAAACAAAACAATCTGAAGTTAAGCCAATACCAACTACATAGTGAAGACCATCCCTACATAAAACAACTTTGTCTATTCATTAGAGTGAAAAACAGAAACAAATCAATAGAGGATCTTTCACTCTACAAGGAATCAATTACTGCTCCAGGATTGTCCATCCATGTCTGCCAAGCTTCAGACTGTCTGGTTATATAATATAAATGGGTGAGCTGTTTTGTCCAGGGAAGGCAATTTGGCTAAAGAAACAAATGGTTATCAAGGGAAGGCAATTTGGCTAAAGAAACAGATGGGATTCCTTGGAATATGTGATGCTTTGGTCTACCTGCTTTAGCAAAATGGACCATTGAACTATGGCCTGCATGCCAATTTGAACAAGGAGATACATTCTCCACCATTGAGTTGATTCTGGCTTGTATAGCTGCCCAAATCGAGACCAGTTGTCCTTTGTATGGGCACTTGCAAACTTTTAATATTGTATGAAGTACACAACAAACTATGATGCAGAACAGAAGCACAAAGAAATATTATTAGATGTTCTCTAACATCAAATGATAATGATATCTCTAATGTGAACCAGAGACATATATAAGCCATAGATATATGAATAGCTTTGGAGCTTGCATTGAATTCTAGCCCCATTCTAAGAACAATCAGTTCTTATGATATGGCTCTGCTTGATGCCCACCCTTATGCTATTGTTCTTTTGTTTGTCTTGTATTATTTTTCTTTATATGAAATCAGGGATAGGTAAATCTATATATTTTTTCTATATTGTTTTCCACAACAGTATCATTTTTCATTCCCAGCAGCAATAGGGTTTCGATTCCTTTAGACCCTGCCCAATATTTGTTATTTTCTGAAATTTCCTCTTTTCTTTTTAACTTACTTGCTTGTTTTTTTAATCATAATGATATTAGTGGAAATCAAATGATATCTCAGTGTGGTTTCAATATGCATCTCACTGATGACTAATGGCATTGAATATCATTTTATGTGTTTGGTGGCCATTTGAATGTTTTTTTTTTAATGACATGTCTATTCAATTCCAATGCCTATTTTCTAATTGGGTAATTGGTCTTTCTGTTATTAAATTGTCAAATTTTTATATATATTGATTATGAGGTTCTCGTAAAATATATGGTTTCCAAAGATATTCTCTGAGTCGGTAACTTTTCTTTTTCTTTTTCTATAAAGTCTTTTGATTAAAAAAGTTATTAATTTTTGTGAAGTCTTATTTCTCTATTTTGCTTTTGCTTTTTGTGCTTCTGTTACATGCTATTAGATAAACCCTTGTTGAAAATGAAGTCCAACATCAGGATCCCTGCCTATCCTTCTAAGCAAGCTCCATCCTTCAAAAGAAGAGGACCCAGAACTCTCTTCAGGTGCTGAAGAAGCACTGATGGCCCTCGGGGAGCAACCGGAAACTATCATGCAGCACGTCATTCTACAGACCAGTTAGTTATATGAAGCAAACTTAAAACTGCCATAAGACAGCTTGGCCAAAACAAACCAAAGGAATGCAAAACAAAAACAAACAACCATAGAAGATCCCTAGATCGAGTCTAAAGTTCATTCGATTACCACTGGGTCAGAGAAAAAAGACTATGTAGAGAAAAGGAGAAAGCTAGTTGATTTAGCAGATACCATGGACCCAGTCTGGTAAAGCTGAGTGCTTGTGATCATCGGGGACAATTTACATCGAGACCTACTGCAGTTGGAGGAGACATGGGTGCTACCTAATGTATTCATTTATTTATTTGACTCATAAAAAGCAACTCAGAAAGATTAAATCCTCAAGGTCAGGAAGTCAATCCGTGGTTAAAGAATAGGATGTGGTGGTCTTGCCACGGCACCTTCTTGTGTCTCCTCTCCCTGGGTGCTCTTACAGCTCTAGAAAGCGCATCAGGAGGACACGACCGAACGTTTCCAAGGGGAAAATGGAATAAACTGTTCCTCTAACCACAAACTATAAATTTTCAGTGAAAGTCCCCCTTTAATTGTCTCCAGACCATGCTTGTTCTTATGTTTTGAGTAACAAGCTTTTGTGTTTATTTGATTGTTTTTTTCCCTCCAATATTTGATCCTATAAATCTATTCATCTTTCAGGTTAGCTATCTTCCAACACAGACCTGCACCCTCTCCGTGCGACAGTCATTTCCTGATGAGTAATGGACAAACGCCCTTAGATGCCCTTGTCCTTTTAAATTCCGGGGCCACCTGGGAATACCACTCCCCCTATGGCCGCCAGTGAATTCCTCTCGGAAGCGCAGCAATCACCAATCTGTTTTCACAGGCCGTGGTTTGGATCTGACTCCCGCCTCATGTTCTAGCTCTTGTTTTCTTATCCCTGGTACGAGCAGACATCCCGTCTCATAAATAAGAATGCTTAAGGCTGGTGAGCCAGACAGGTTTAACTTTAACTACCACTCTGAAGATGGTTTCCATGGTAGGCTAGCTCTCCATAATTTCAAAACGCGCATCGGCGCCCAGCATCTCATGTTTGTATAAATCATTTAAAGACCTATGCCTCATTACTGGTTCTCGTCATCACACCAAGGGCGACAGACTCGGGGGGAACACACAGGTGTCCATTACTCAGAGTCAAAAGTTATTTCAAAATCTTTAGAACAGAAGTCAGGCTTAATAGTCGTTCAGCCGATTTGTTTTTCTTGTATATTCTTAAATCTATTTTCAGAAGTAATACCTGGGAAAAAATGCCTTGCTAAAAAAACATTGAAAATACCTCTTTGAATTACTTTAAGCTTATAAATGAGGAGAAAACTTATTTTATGGGCAACATTTCCCCCTTTGTATTATTCACAAAATAAGGTGTATTTTTTCTTTTTTCTTTTTCATGTATTAAGTTTATTCACAAGCATAACCAGCATGGCATTAAGTTCAATAGAGCTTGATCCAGTTTTCAGATGTCAGACCTCTTAGAATGCTCTTCTCACCTGTCTCACAGATGAACTTAAGCATCCTGCTTTCTTAAGGGGTCGGTGTCTTATGAGAAAGAAAGGAGCAGCAAACCCAGACTCAAAGAACATGGTCATCATAACCAGTAACCGCCACTCTTTTTCCACAGAAAATGGCACAGTTTTCGCAGCACCCTGCTCTTAGTGGCTCCCTCAGACCACAGAGATGGTCAACCTCGGATGCTCGGCCCCACCAGGGCGCTGTGGGAGGCTCCGTGATTCACAGAGAGTGACCACAGAAGAAATGGTGGAGCCAGTTCCTGCTCTCTTGACCTTGTTCCCGGTGCACAAGGAAGGTGTATCGTTTAATCTGTATTTTCTTAGATTTGATGGTATTTATTATGCATTTATCAGTAACGAATGTGACTTTGTTTAAAGTTCTCATTTCGGATCTGTTGTAGAAAACAAATGATCGTCACAGTTCACTATAAACTTAGAATCTTTTAAAACTATTCCAACAATCGAAGAACCAATTCATAAGTCTGGGGTCCATTTGAGTCCTGGATATGGGTCTGACTGGTTCTTGGTTGATTCTGGACTCGGTCATCCTGATGGTGCTTTCCCCAAATCTCAAATCTCACAAGAGATTTGCTTTCAATAGTACAATTGATCCTCCAGCACCGTACGATATTCTCTCGCTTTACTCAAATCCTATCAAGAATGCGATCAAGGGTAGATAGAACCCCGATGCATACATTCCTGAATTTGAAGCCATGCAGAATCCCCTTGCTCTGACTGAATGGCTGTCTCTTTACATGCAGGTTCCACAGAAGCACAATGAAGGGTTATTCAGAGTGATTACCAGTCTTCGCCACGCTCTCCATAATTTTCTATGGTCCACATAGTCAATTGCCTTTGCAAAAAATCAATAAAAAAGAGGTAAACTTATTTCTGGTATTCTTTGAGTGCGTCAAGATTCACATGATGTCCGCAATGTAATTCCTTGTTCCATGTTCTCTGAATCCAGCTTCCATTTCTGGGAGGGTCTTGTTGACACGCTGCTGCAACAATATCTGGTTTATATTTAGCAAAGAGTTGCTTGTTCCACAAAATAAGTTAGTGGAAAATGGAATTAAAAGATATTGCAATCTTTTCAGGATTTCGGG
>NW_022103928.1:41933850-41936447 GCF_000313985.2 Echinops telfairi
TAGGAAATAAGACTCTGGTGATCTCCCTCTATCCATAAAAGGGGGGTGGGAGGAAAGTGGTTACTAAACAGAGGGATGAGTAGAGAAGATCAAAGGGATAAGCCTGACCTGAACGGTTAAAACGTTGTCAGTTGATCTCCACTCTCATGCAAGCTAGACCTGATCTGGATTTCAACATTTCCATGAACTTTTCGATGCTCTTTCATCTAATACTAGCTAAGCTTGCCGGCATAGCTTGAAAGAACCTTCCCCTATGATAAATTAGCATTAATATCCATGATGTACCTGAGTCTGAAACCCAGAGCACAGAGTTCCCTATGGGAGAAGCAGATTAATTTTTAATCAAAGCAGCAATCCAGGGATCTGCTCTATGACATTTGTTTGCGGATACAAGATGTCTTAATTCCCGTGCTTGGCTTTCCAAATCAGCCAGCTGCTGGGCTGTTCCGGAGGATGGTGGCTAACCTTAGCAGGTGCCCCACCAAAGCATCAAAAAGGGTTTTTTTGGTTTTATCATGATACTGAAACCCAAACCCAAACTCACTGACATTAAGTCAATTTCAATTTACAGCAACCCATTCTAGGGTTTCCAAGGCTGTACATCTTTTAGGAAGCAGACAGCAGCATCTTTCCCTGCTGTGTTAGTCTGGGTAGACTAGAGAAACAAATTCATAAACATGCATATGTATATAAGGGAGAGGTTTATATACAAGAGGAATTGAACATTGAGAAAACATCCCAACCAAGTCCAGTCCAAGGCCATATGTCTGATATTAGCCCATAGGTTCCATACCAATCTATAAAGTCCTGTTCAGACTCATGAGATGCATGCAATAAAGCCAAACGCAGGATGATCACAAGCCAGTGGGTAGAAAGTCTTTGGGTTCAGTAGCGTTGTAAGCATCTCAGTGCTGGCAGGGGTCTCTGTGGCTTCTCTGGCTTCTGAGATCTGGTTGCATCCATGTGACTTGTCTCCCAGGAAGTGGCAGAGAAAGAGACTGGTGTCTTCTGCCTCCAAGAAGGAAGTCCCAGATTTCCTAGAATTATGAGAAGGCCATGCCCACACAGACATCTCATTGGCTACCTCCAGATCGACGGCCTTACCTCCTACATTCTTAATCCTCAAATTGACATCAGATTAGGTGACTCCCACACATGCCAAGGAGCATGCCAACCCTTTTCCTGCAGTGCCACCAAGGCTCCTTACTTGTCTACAGTGACTTCCTAGATCAGGTAATTTCTCCAGTCCCTTTTTCATGTAGTGGTAGACTAACAAAGATAGTTCTTCTTGAATTGAAAAAATGAGAATTATGTCTTATTTTTCCTTTAGTATAGCAAGCAAATTTTTTCTTTTCTTTAGACCTAACTTCTTAGGTAGTAATGACAAGCAGTGTTGAAGCAACCATGATCTCTTTGAGTCTCATGTTCCTTGGAGTGATTTCTGGAGGCAGTAAGGGTTTCTGAGAGAGAATTGTTTGATGTACAGTATGGAGGAAAAGAGAAAGTCTGAAGAAGCCATTTATTTATGCTTTCCTACTTCCATTCAGACCCCATGGCTTATAGTGATATAAGAAACATTTACCAAGTCAAGCAATTATTTACTTGATGAGGCTTACTTGAAGGGGCTCTGTTGGCTTGGTGAATTAAGTATTGCATTGATAACCCCATGCTTGGTGGTTCAAATCCACCAGCTGCTCTGTGGCAGAAAGATGAAACTGTTTGCTCCCATAAAGATGTACAATCTTAGAAACTCTACAGAGAAGTTATGCTGTACCCCATAGAAATTGTATGATTCCTGAATTATAAGCCAATAAAACTGTTAAAAATTAAGAATTGCTTTGTTGCTTAAAAATGACATTTATTTTTTTAGAATAATAAAAAAGTAATTTCATAATAAGAAGGCATCTCAGCACAGTCCAACTTAAGTCCATAAGTCTGATACGAACTGGGTTCCTTTTCAGACTATGTAGCTGCAGGCCAAGGATGCAGAAAGGGGATTCAGGAAGATCAGAGGCCAGTGGGTTTACAGTCCAGTGGATCTATGTTTGGTGGCAATATGGCAAGGCTCTGACAGCTCTCAGGGTTGGGTGGCCCACATGAGGTCACCCCTGGAGGAAAACACAAATATCCATGAGGAGGAGGTGGGGGAGATAAAATGGCATAAAGAGATGGAGAACTCCTAGTTTCTCCCTTATAAAATGGCCACACCCCCAAGAAGATATGCGCAGGCTGCGACCTAATTGACAGGTTGAATTCTGCCACTAGGCAGGAGGGTCTTGTTGACATCACATATAACCACCATAGGCATTTGTTGGCATCCCCAAAAAAGGTTTGTAGCATTGACCAAGTAAGGCAGAAGCAAGGTCCCGAGGCTGAGGGCTAGAGACAGGCCAGCCTCCTGGCACAGCAGAGAAGAAACTGCCTTGAATGAACAACTCTATGCTAATGAATTGTAACCTGTGAACATCCGCGATAAGCCCTATAATCACAAACATTTCTGTGAGTTCTGCGTGGCTATTGCAATGAATGGACAAACCCAGCTGAACAGTAGAGAATGCTGTGGGCCACAGAACCCTGTGAATATGGGACCTTTGTTG
>NW_022103928.1:41940338-41960230 GCF_000313985.2 Echinops telfairi
GTGGAATGGCTGGTGGTTTCAAACTGCTGACTGTAGTTAGCAGCCCTCCTTGTAACCAGAATCTTTGGAAATTCTGAATCATGTCTCTGATACACGCATTAGGCAACTGTGTTGAGGACAGCAAGAAGAGCAGGGATAGAAAGAACTTAGATGCTGTCTCATTAACTACCAATTCAAAAGAATTCTTTCCGCAACCTTGATTATGCCAAGGCATTTGAGTTGGTGAATCATCAAAAAACGATGAATAACTTAGAGAAGAATGTGAATTCCAGAACATTTCATTGGGCGCCGGTAGAACTTGTCCAAGGAGCAGGAGGCTGTTGTGAGAACAGAATCAGAGAATACTGTCTGGCTTACAATCAGGGAGGCGTCATAGGGTTGTGTTCACTCACCACATTTGTTCAATCATTATGCTGAGCAAAAAAATCAGGGGAGCCGTCTTAGATGAAGAAGAATGGGGCGTCAGAATTTGAGAACATTTTATTGACAACATGCAGTATGCAGATGACACAACCTTGCTTGCTGAAAGTGAGGAGGACTTGAAGCAGCTGATGATGAAGATCGAGGACAGCCTTTAATATAGTTTAAAATTCAATGTAAAGAAAACCTAAACTTTCACAAGTGGGCCAGTAGGCAACATGATGATAAATGGAGAAAAGAGTAAAGTTGTCAAGGATTTCATCTTGCTTAGATCCACAATCAATGCTCATGGAAGCAACAGTCAAAAGATCAAATGATGCATTGCACTGGGTAACTCTGCTGTGCAGGATCTCTTTAAAGTGTTGAAAAGCAAGGATGTTACTTTGAGGACTAAGGGGAGCCTGAACCAAGTCATGGTATTTTCAATTGCTTCATATGCATATGGAAGTTGGGCATTGAATAAGGAAGACGGAGGACGAATGGAAGCATCTGAATTATAGGATTGGCAAACAAGAGTGAAAGTACCACAGACTGCCAAAAGAACGTCTATGTTGGAAGAAGTACAGAGAGAAAAGCTCCTTACATGGAAGGATGAGAAGACTTGTCTCATATATTTTGGACGTGGTATCAGGGAGATCAGTCCCTGGGGAAGGATACCACGCTTGGTGAAAGGGAGGGCAGTGACGAAGAAGGTACCGACTGAGAAGGATAAACACAGTGGCTGCAACACTTGGCTCAAACATAAGCAGGATGGTGACCTGTCCCCGGGCTGGCCAGTGTTTCATTCTGCTGCACGTAGAATTGCTCCAAGTCAGACAAACCAGACAACACTCAGCAACAATAACAACCTAATTTGTGCCCAGACAGTCTTTCAGACCTGATACAAAATTCACTCTACAAAATCTTCGAAGAGTAACCCTGCTCGATATGCGCACCTTCACTATGAGTTTAAATGTATTGTTTCCTTGGATTTCTGCATTTGAATTTGCTCCCACTAGGTTCTCTAGTTGCACCAAGATTCAACCTTTTCACATTTTTTAACATTGCCATCATGTCATACGTTTCCAGGGGCTCCAATCCCTCAACTAAATGCTTATTTTATTATGAAGGACATACAATTGGAAATACTGAGGGGTCATCAAAGAGAAAGCCTGCTCAGATATATATTGTTCTTTAAAAGTCAGTTTCTGCAACTGTTGAAGCTTTGGCAAGCCAAAAGGGTCCGGAGCTAGAAAAGTAAGAGATAAACCTCTCAGCTTCTATTACAATAAATACAGAGCTCATTTTAAAAAGAGAGAAATGAAATAGCATGTTTTTCCTTTTCATGTATTATGATTCATGATTCTCTTTATGCTTTTAGTATTCTATACAGAAAAGATAAAAGAAAAAATGCCTTTAAATAGACCACTTGGCAGAATTTAGCGAAACACTGTGTACCACATTCATTTTATATATTAAATAAATAAAGCAAGACAGCATGCATTTTATTATTCAAAGGATGATCCCTTTCAAAGCATTAGCTATTTAAATACTGCTGAGAAAATGTGTCAATGTGATTTTTCCCAGTTAATTGTGTTGTTGTATATTTAAAAAATACTGCCATTGAACCAATTCTGACTCACAGTAACCCTGTAGGACAGAGTTGAACAACTCCTTCCAGTTTCCGAGTCTGAAAATCCATAAGGAAGGAGATGTCTCATTTTTCTTCTATGGAGTGGCTGGTGACTTCCAATCTGCAGTTAGCAGCCCAAAGAGTAACCCCACTATGGCACCATATTGCTCTAACACATTCTGTTACATAAAAACAGGATAAATATGGTTTATATATACTCAAGCCTCTCACCCAACTCCCACAGACCCCAGTATCACAGAAAACATTAAAGTCTTCCCTGAAAATTCACAGAAGCTTTGAGAAAAAAGTATTCTTCTTAGTAGCATCCAATACTTAATGTTTCCGAGTTGCGACAGAACCCATTTAGAAAACTGGAGAAAAGAATGACTTGTAAAACTTTATAGAAGGAGGAAACTTCATCAAAGAAGATTGATGAAAATCAATGACTTATTAAAATAATTAGCCCCATGGGACACTTGAACATTAGTCTCCAAGACCCCAAGAGCCAAAGAATTAGGTGGTACCTGGCTACCAATACCCATTCCCCTGAGAGGTATCACAATAGAAATTTCTGGATTAAGTTGAACAAAAAATCAGAAAAATAGTGGTTAGATCGAGACTGGTAGAACTCTAAAGAGATTTGGGTCATTCACTGTTGTAGCAGTTACATAATTTCCTGTCACCTTGTGAAGGGGTGGAGTCTAGCCGGTCAATCAGGTCATAGCCAATGAGGCCTCTTTGTGGGTATGGCCTTCTTCCAAGGATTCTGGGAACTTGTTTTCATCCCTAGAGGTAGGGCACACACTCTCCCTTTGCTTCGTCTCCCTGCAAGACATTCCTGTTGACAAGCCACGTGGGGCTATGCTGATGGCAGCCAGAGCCTTGGAGTGGGAGGAGCGAAGTGGAGGCCCACACCAGCTTTAAGATGCTTCCACAGCCACTGGATCCACAAGACTTTCCACCCATTAACTTGTGATCTTCCTGCATTTGGTGTCATTGCATGTGTTGCATGAGTCTAAAGAGGAATTTTTGGGCTAGTGTTGGACATGTGTGCTTATGTCTGGACTTATGGACTTGATCAGGACTGGGCTAGGATGTTTTCTAAACATACAATTGCTCTTTTATAGAAAGCTCTTTTTTATATACAGTGAACCCTCGTTTATCGCGGTTAATCGGTTCTAGACCCTACCGTGATAAATGAAATTCCACGAAGTAGGATTCCTTATTTGTAAATCAAATATTTTCGTAGTTAGAGCATAGAGGACATGAAAAAACACTCTTTAGTCACCATTACACTCGTATGACCCAATTTATTAAACGAAAAAGGGAAAATACAGTAAAACATTTTGGACGTTACAATTATCATTTATTATTTATTATATTATTTATGGCATCAAGCGTGCACAGTATGAGCCAATCAGTGGCAGTAATGACAGAGCATGCGCTGTTACACAAAAACCGCGATAGAGTGAAGCCGCAGAAGTCGAAGCGCGAAGTGGCGAGGGTTCACTGTATGTATGAGTGTCTATGAATGTGTTTCTCTAGTCAACCCTGACTAACACAACTGTCATCTACAGCTTTCTACAAACCGGGTCTTCACAATTTAAGTTATAATAGCAGTCCCTCCTTCAGATTTGGGCTTTATCGATTATAATCCTTGGATCACACAGCCTTGTGCGCATCTTTCGTGTGGACTTAGTTGATGCCTCATTTAGATGGCTGCTTGTTTTAAGATAAACCTCTGGGACCCCAGATCTATTCTTTCTGATGGCTGGCATCACCTGGTTTCTTCACCACATTTTTCTATAGCATCTATATCTTCAGTGATCTCTTAATGAGGGTATTGCATAGGGCCATGTCCTAAGACTAATTGTTCTTAGATTAGGCCTAGAATTAAGTATGAGCTCCAAATGTGTATGTGTACACACACACGTCTCTGGTTCACTTTAGAGACATCGTTATAATTTTATGATAGAGATCATTATAAATCATCCCCTTTGGTCATATAATTCTGTTGATAGTTTAGTTAATTTATCCAATAGTATAGAACTTAAAGCATTGTTGAGAAAAACAAATTATACAAGTCTGCTGGCTTCAGACCACAATACAAACTGTTGATTTGTACAGATTAAACTCTTGTGTTAGGCTGAGCAGTCTAGAGAAACAAATCTAGTGATACGCATATGGACTCATGAAGAACCTTACTTTATATCAAGAAGCAACTTTAACATCAAGAAGGAACCCCTGACCAGTTCATTTCAAGTGCATAGGCCCATTGCTAGTCCCTAAGTCCCTCTTCAGATTCACATAACTGCATGCTGGTGACACAGCAGGGCGAAGCAGGAAACAGAAAGATGACAGGCTGGTGGATGCAGAGTCCTGCGGATCCAAAGTCCATGGAAACATGGTAGAATGCTGATGGCTTTCAGGGTCAGGTGGTCCACAGGAGGCCACTCTTTGAGGTTGGCAGAGTTCCAGCAGGCAGGAAGGTAAGACAGCACAGAAAGATTTTATCTGTGTTCACTTTGCTCTTATACAAAAAGCTGATGACATCAAGGAGGTATCATTAGCCTGAGACTTGATTGACAGGGTTAACTCTACCCGTAGGTATCTGGTTGATATAATCCCTTACTATTAAAACTCTTAAATGACTAGGCATAATTACACAAACAATGGGGGTTGTGGATAGGGCAAAACATTCAATAACACTCATTCAAAAAGGCAGAACCGACCATCATATTAATATATGTCATAAGAAGAACATTAAAATAGTAACTCTATGGTAGTCCTGAGCCACCATTTATTGGACACCCTCAGAGCAAAGTATCTGAACCAAAGTCCAATGACTTCCAATTCCATAACCTTGGGAAAACAGTCACCTGCCTATTCTCACACTAGGGCATTTCAGCTGTAAGTCCAAGAGAGTACGTATGTTGGTTCCTTAAATCTACTACAAGTGAGCTTGAGGTAAATTTCTGTTCCTTTAGTGGGGTTTGCAAATCGAATCCTTCTGGTGTGGCCTCTAAAGGCTATTGCATACGGACATTGCATACATTGAAGGATAGAGTCTAAAGTCACAGCACATGGCCTGAGTCACCAAGAGCGGAATCGAGACTAGATCAAAAGTGTTCATTTAGGAAAATAGTGCTGGGAGTATTGTCCCCTTGGGTTCTATATAAATAGTTAAGTGCTTTTTCCCCCTGGTGAGAGGTTGCTCCAACCATTTACCCACCAACAAAAATGAAATTGCCTTCCCTGACACATACACACACCCCTTTGCCCAACTGGACCTGTGCTGCCAGTAAAGCTTGCTTATCATCGTTCTCGATGGAATGTCAGCTGATTTGGGCTTGACCTTAGCACAATGTTGTATTGCAACAACCGAATGGTCTCCATCTCACTCCCCTTTGACAAACTGACCCCAGCTGAGGTGGTCTTCTCTGTCAAAGTGGTTTTTAAGATGTAAAGGGGGCAGTATATGGTTTTTGAGCTCTAGGCAGGCTCTGGACCTCATTGGTACCTGACTAGAGAGCAGAAGCCTGCCTTGTTTTGGTGTTTATCCTTATAGAAGTAGACCGATCAACAGTTGTCCTCTGGTGGCACTCATTCAGCACAAAGGGTTCTAGGCCCATCCATGTCACGAGGTGTTTCATCACGATTTTTTTAGGCATGCAAAGTGTTCCATTGTGTTATGGACCAGGGTTTCTTTATCCATTCTACAACTGAGGGGCATTTGGGGCTGGTTCCAGCTTCTTGCTGTTGTGAACTATGCTGCATCGAACGGGAGAGAGCATTTATTTGTTCATGTTCTGTCTCGGACTTCTTTGATTACCATTATCTTTTAATTCCTTCTTTCCATACACCTTTTGAAGCCGCCCTTACATTTAGTTGAGAAGGGTCATTTGAATCAAAAAGAAGGATGGGAGTTGGGCAATTTGTCATAAAAATCAGGCTCCATATGTTGATCCTTTGACTTATCTATTCTGGTGCTCATCTCTCTTCCAAATCCTACCTAACTACATTTTAAACATTATTATTAAGGACCTTGGCTTTGGCAGAAAGCAATGTTCTTGCTCAAATGATCATATGTCACATCGCTAATGTTATTAGAAATGACAGGCAACTAAATTTACACTCAGGGTAACTATCAAGAAGCAAATTAACAGGTCAGGGATCAAGAAATCACACAGCCAGTTAACAACCAAATCGTGGCTGTCTTTGTGCTTATTTACTACTCGCGTACAATATACACATCTGCAGCCAGACCATAAATCTGTTTAAATTCTGGCTTTAGAATCCATTCTGTAGCGAGACTGAAACTAGCTCTGGGATAGTGCGATGCTCAGTGTCTCTCTTGCCACTGGAGGGCACTGTTTCATAAAATGCTGTCTGCACCCTTGAGGCTGTTGAGAAAACTAAAATAGTGAGTGTAGGTAAGCAGGGACAATTTAGATAAAACAATATCTTATTATTTATATTATGGACTCATAAATCTGAATCACTGGGTTTTCATATCAGTCTTTTCATTGGGGACTGATGGATCACCTTAGTAAGCCTTAGAACTTCTGTATACCTCAATTTCCTTGCCATGCACAACACAAACATTTGTGAAACCTCTTCACAGCACATGGGATTTTTTCACAAAATAGGACTCTTATCCTAAAATATTGTCGCTATTAGTCTTACCATTTTCTTGCAATCCTCCTTTACTGATAAGTATTTATTTGCATAGAATTTGATCAAATGCTTAATTAATGTCAAATGGTATCACCGGCTCCAGAGAAAGAGTTGTATTTTATTATCCTCTGCTACCCACAAGGTCAGTAGTTTGAAACCACCAGACGCTTGGTGGGAGAAAGGTGAGGCTTTCTACTCTCAAAAAGATTTACAGCCTTGGAAACCCACGAGGGCAGTTCTACCCTGTCCCATAAGGTCATGAGTCAACATGGCATTGAGTTTTGGTTTTGGAGTTTGGATATATAATACTTAACAGTGGATAAATAACCTCATTTGCAGAGCTTTCGACCTGCTTTTTCTGTTGAGTTCTGATGTTTCTCCTCTCTGTGCTGCCGTCTCTACTTCGTCTTTGCTACTAAATTCTTCCTCACCTAGCGTTTTGATAGTGTAGTCACATGCTCAGAATGTCCTCGCACCATGTCAGCTCTCACATGCTCGCAGAAAAAAATGTACCGTTTTTAGCCGACCACTTACTTAAGTCCTTACACAGACAAAACTATGTAAGCCATGGAAACTGAGGCCATGTGTTTCTTTCTCTACGCAGTGCCACAGGGACTTACCCAGGAAAAAAGATGTCTGGTATGTTAAGTCATCCCTCAGTGACCTCGTAAGACAGAGTAGAATTGACCCTGGGGGTTTCTGAGACAGTAAATCTTTACAGTAGAAAGCCTCATCTTTCTCCTGCAGAGTGGCTGGTGGTTTCGAACTGATGACCTTGCAGTTAGCAGAGGATAATAAAATGCAACTCTTTCTTTGGAGCTGGTCATATTATTTGACTTTAGTCCCCCTCTCTCCCCCCAACCCCACCCCCGAGCTCTTACAAGTTGGAATTACTCAATGGCCGGAAGTGAGATAGGCTAAATATGGACAACTATATCCTTCCTTAACTCCGTTTTTTTCTCTGTTTTGAATGCTCTTCTCTCTCCCATTTTTAAGCTCCTTGTCGAGTGCTAGGATTTTATTAAATAGTCTTTATTACAAGTTTCTCCCGCCCCCCTTTTCGTGTGTGGCAGAAAAGCTTTTCTGGTGGCCATAGATTTCCACTAAGACCATGACTGGCTTTGGGCAGAGCCCAGCCCCATCCTGCTGTGCGGACTCATCCCAGGACAGTGGGCGTTCAGCCCATTTACCATAGAAATGATTTGCAATGAGTGCATGCTAAATGTCAGGTAAATAGTTCTTTGACAAGGCGAATTGAATAATTTACATCAGTTGGAGTGTATGTTTATTTTCTGAAACACAAAGTGACTTTTAGAGTGAGCACCACAGCTTTCCTGGGGAGGGTGTAGGTGGGGGTGGGGGTAGTGGTTAATGGTGATCAGAGGAAGCATTACAAAATATGCCCGCAGAACAGTCCTGTAGCAGTGCCCTGGGGGCGGACTGGGGGCACTGGCATTGTTATAGTCACTTGGCATTAAGTTATAGTCACTTGTGTGGTTTGTTTGCTTTAATACCCCATACACGACACACACACAGAATCCAAGACGTCATTTGTTACACCCCTAAACCAAACCCCCGTCCTAGAGTGGATGCTGACACCAGCAACATTAGAATGACCCCGTAGCACAGGGTAGAACTGTCCCCTAGGGCTCCAGAGGCCATTGTCTTTAAGGCCAGAGACGACAATGTCCTTCAACACAGAGTGGTTGCTGGTCTCAAGCCGTCAATCTTTACAAGCACCGCCCCACACTCATCACTAGCTGTCATTCACTCCGCAACCCTTCCAGAGGGCGGGGTGTGAAGAGGGGGGACACATTCATGTGCTCACTTCCCTACACTTCTTCCACTGACCGAGATGGGAATTCCAAGATTCAAAGGTAGCGTTGACATGGAGGAGACCTGATGGCACCGTGGTTTAAGCATTTGGCTGCTAATCGAAAGGTCAGTCATTCCAAGCCACCAGCTGATCTCTAGGGGAGAAAAATAAGACAGTCTGCTTCTGTATGATTTTGCAGCCCGAGAAACTGTGGGCAGCAGTTCTATTCTGTCCTATGAGTGTCTCGGATTTGGAATGGATTCAATGGTAGCGGGCTTGGGTTTTGTTATTTATTTATTTGCCATTAAGTTTATTACCATTTCAGGAAAATAATGGAAGGGAATAAGAGGGGACATAGTCTGTGGGTAGTTTACATTTATTCATGATCTTAGGGAAATGAAAAAGACTCATCATTTGAATAGCAATACACCAGTTTACAATTTCCTATTCTCTCTCTCTTTCTCTAGAATTTCTCTATTTCCTCTCTCTCTCTCTTTCTCTAGAATCCTTTCCTATCCAGTCAGCTACCACTTGAAACAGTGCTACTCATCCCAGTTTGAAAGTATCTCATTGCAAATAAACGGATGTCTCTCAAACAAACGAACTCAATGCCATTGGGTTGGTTCAGACTGACAGCGACCCTACAGGGCAAGGTAGAACTGCCCCTGTGGGTTTCTGACACTGATTCTTTATGGGAACAGAAGGCCTTGCCTTTCTCTTGTGGAGCTGCTGGTGGTTTGCAACTGCTGACCTTGGCAATGGGTAGCCCAATCTGTAACCACTATGCCACCAGAGCTCCTAAAGCCCCTTACTTACTGTCTGTAGCTTCAGACTCCCTGCTTCCAGTGTTCTCCATACCCTGCTGTTATGATGCATTCCTCTTACCTATAATAAGAATCCAGCCTCCTCCCATGGGTAGAAAACTCACTTAAAATCCACCATTTAAGCCATTTTTCAAGTGTCCAGCTCTGGTTTATAGCATATTTTCCAAACTGCATAATCACATCCACTAACACCAGAATACTTTTGTCACCCCATAGATAAATATGCACCTATCATCAGCCCCCCACAGCTGGGTGTCTTCTGACGGCGGGCGTATCCTTTCCTCACCTACCTTCATGCCTCACATTGTTGCTTTTGCTTTGTAGGAGGGTGAGTAAAAAAGTACTTCCTGGAAAGCACAGAACCTGTCTGAAACAAAAACTCCTAAATGCGAACCTTTTGTTTCTTCCACTATACACACGATCTATGTACTTCTGAAGACAAGGCTTCCTTTTCTTTAACTCTTCCTCAAAGAATGTCTAGGACCTTTGACTTGCACCACTTCCAAATGGCAGTTTGGGCATCCTCAAGGGATTCCAATGGGACCCTTTTCAAAGGTTCTTTTAAGTTTGCGGGATAGAAAGAAATCTGAAGAGGCAAGATCAGTGTAGTGCCATAAGGTTTCCCAAAGAAATCTTCATAGCACAGCCCTTGCCAGCCTTGAAGACTGAGCAGGTAGATTGTCATTATAGGAAACAGTCCCTTGGTGTAACTCTCTTGGCTTTTTCCTTATCAATGCATCGTTCGATTTTCTTAAAATCCCCATCTGATAAGGCTCTATAATTGTCCCAAATCTTTGAGACGATAAACCAAGATTACTGCTTAGGAATTAAAAAAAAAGTCGCCATCAGCTTCTGAGGTGACCTCTTTGCTTTGAAATTTAACTGGTCTTGCAGACTGCCTGGGAGAGAAGCCAATGTTTTGATTGGACGCTTTTTTGAAAGCAACTTAATGAGATGAATAAAGTGCTGAGAGTCCTTGTCAGCTACCATCCAATGATTCCAAAGACATGTTAGACATATTTTGTTTGGAATAAATGCATGCATGTATGACCTGGAACCCTAGTAACAATATTTTTGGACTCACTTCCATATATGTCCCAAGTTTTCTGATGGCTGGATCAGTCTCAATGTAGTAGGTCATATTTTCCCTGACCCCTGTCCAAAACACCATCCCCTCCCATGGTTTCCCTGGCATCTTGTCTGTGATGCCCCATACATCGACTTCTAGAGCAGTTAACATCATAGAGACCGTTGTGACCAATTTGCTGACACTCTGGAAGGGGAGATAAAGTAAAAGTGGACCACACTGCCAAATTGGCACACACGTAAATTGCCAGGGGCAGAAGTAGAGAGATATCCTCTAGAGCAGTGGCTCTCCACCTTCCTAATGCCACCACACTTTCTTTCATACAGTGCCTCTTGTCGTGGTGACCCCCAACCACAACATTACTCTCCTTGCTACTTCATCGCTGTCATTTTGCTACTGTTGTGAATCGTAATGTAAATATCTGAAATGCAGGATGTATTTTTACTGTTGCCAATTGAACATAATTAAATATAATTAAAGCATCGTGATTAATTACAAAATAATATGTATTTATATATTGTCAAGTATTATGTGTTTTCCGATGGTCTGACCTGACTCCTGTGAAAGGGTTGTTTGGACCCTCAAAGGGGCCGTGACCCACAGGTTGAGAATCACTGCTCTAAAGTATGGTAGTTACCCAAGGTGCAATGAGCTCCTAGACTCGGGGAGGTCAGTTAGGTAGGATGGTGAAAAGTTATATATTTTGAAGGAAGAGCTGATGAGATTTTCTCATAGATAAATTGAGATATGAGGAAAATGGAATCAATGTACAAAAGCCTCCAAATTATGACAAGGTTCCATTCCCAAGACCCTACCATAAATTGGTTCTAATTGGTTTGCATTATAATTACCTTTTTACAAATCAGTATCTTTAAAAAAAAAAAAGGTGTAATTTTCAACAGTAAACCACAAAATTTCACATCTGGGAGTGAACATCTGGCCTTGATCAGGTCAGCAAACTACACTGTACAACACCGTACACAGTACAGATTACTGACAACAAGTGTGACTTCTTGTAACGTTATAAGGTGGGGACTACCTACATCACCATTATCCCTTCAGGTGATAGCGAGTTATAAGAATGGAGCTATTTTTCAAAAGGTTAACATATAAGGGATTGATGAATCTAGGCAAAGAAGGAGGGCCAGAGAACTCCTTAGAGGCAAGGAGGGCAGGACTTCATCTTCCATACTTTGGACACATTGTCACGAGAGCTCAGTCCCTGTAGAGAAAGATCAAGCGTGGTGAAATACAAGGGCAGCAAACGAGAGGAAGGTCCTCAGCAGGATGGATGGACACAGTGATGCAACAATGGTCCCAGCAGTGGAACAGTGGTGCAGATGGCACGGGGCTGGGCTGGCTTTTGTTCTGTTGGCATAGGGTACCTATGGGTTGGAACTGACTGGATGGCATCTAAGAACAACAGGCAAAGATTATCAATAGCTGCTAGCGTCACAAGAAGCCCTCAAGGAAGAGTGGGTGGCATGCTGGGTTGCTAACCACAAGGTTAGCCGTTTGAAGAAAATGCTAACACTGGGGGATGAAAATGAGGCTTTGTTCTCCTGTAAAGCTTTATAAGCTCAGAAACTATATTCTGTCCTATAGGACTGCTATGAATAGGAATCGGCTCAATGGCAGTATTTCTCTCTCTCTCTCTCTGAGCTAGTACCATAAAATTAAAGGCATCCAGAAATAAGTATTTCTTTATGGAAACACCACTCATGAAGTGCCAAAGTACAATATGAACTGAACGAAGTCCTTGATCATATTGACGACCTATAGAAAACACCTGAAGATGTGTTTATATGACACCAAAATCCCCCTGGGGAAACCTTGTCATGGTAAATAACCTACATTCCTTAAAAACAACTACAAGCAAACACTTAGAAGAAAGAAAAAGAGTGATGTGGTGAAATACATAAACTAAGAAAATGAATCTATCAGCATATTACAAATTTAAGTAAACAATCATAGGCTAGGATGTGATGATATGAAGCCATTATCATAGTTTTTTAAACATATTAGTAATGTAAAGAGGCAGATTGTGCAGAAAAAGGGTTAATACTGTCGGTTTTTGGAAGGCTTGCTTGTTTCTGGCCAGCATTCCAGAATTTATATTTTTGGGTTGGGAGAGTTCCCACCATTCTACATGACCATGGTAGCTCACTATGCTGAAACTGTACAAATGATATGCATTATACTGAACACCTGCTTTCCTTCAGGAAGTCTGTAATTCTGGTGTTTAGGAGCTGCCTGGTGGCAAGCCCATAAAACCAAACCAAAACAAAACAATAAAATCTTGGGAACCGAATCCCTAATGTGGTTCCCTGGGACACGGCATTTCAATAGCACAAAAATGCTACTGGCATCTGATAGGTAGGGGTTAGAGATGCTGCTAAACAGTCAACAGTATACAAGGCAGTTTCCATCACAGAGGCTGAGTCTCCAGATATCAACAGTACTGAGGTCAAGATACCTTGAACTAGAAGAAGCACATATATTTGCTGACTTGCAGCTGTGAAGCTAGTCATTGTCTGTCTAATCCTGTAGGGAAAGGAAAGTTAATTTCTTATTTGGCTAAGCCACTTTATCAGCGTTTCTATTATCCCCAGTCAAACACAATCCTAATGATTCACTGCCCTTGTGGGCTAGCTGGTTTATGACATGAATTTAAGGTAGGGAAGTCCAGTCATCAGGGATGCTGCTCCTCTTGGGGTCTTGGGGTCCTTGCTTGGTAGCTTGACCCCCAGTGAGCCTAGCATTTCCTACCTTGTTTGTGACTTAATTTCATCACCAGGAGGCATCTTACAGGCTTTTACCTGCCAGTTTCTTCTATATATTGGTGCTAGTGCCATACCTGACCAAAGGAAAGCTATCACCTCTTTTGGGATGTTGGAAAGTTGTGACTTTAGAAAAATCTCTACACCAATGCAGGAGATTGTCCACTATGCCCATCCCATCAGTCAAGAAGGCAAAGATTATTTCAGTTACAGACTGGATTTGCAGGTGGATCTGTTTTGGAAGGTTAAGAAACTGCATTGGTCTAAATGGTATCTTGTCACCAGGGATTCAAGATCCTTGGCTAAACCCTATGCCAGCAACATGAGCTGTGTCTTTGTGCGAAGTGACTGTTAACTTCTCTCAGTGAAGAAGATTCTTAGCAGATAGGTTGGCAGCTCTGTCAACTACAGAAACCTCCCAGTCTAGACTTCTCCAAGCACAAGTATCACTTTGGTATTGTGTCTTTTTGGTTTGTTCTTCCTCCGGAAGAAAAGGCTTTTCTGTCTGCTTCCATTTTTATTCACACTGTTCAAAAGAGGTGGATAACTTGGTCGTTGGAACCTAGAAAATTTAAGTCCAGCAGCTAGATCTTGATAACTCAGCAGCTAAACTTTAGGGGGAGAGGCCACACTTCTTCTTCAGAGAGCAACATGAGCACTGTAAGCATTGGGCTAGCCCTAAATGGCACAGAAGTTCTTGAATAGATCTCCTCTCCTAAATCAGGTCAGAGAGCCTCCCGTTCTTTTTCCATGCCCACAAGAAGAAGCATCTGATGTTTTGATAGGATGAAGTCCCACTACTGCTGACCATGAACATACGAGGCAGTATAGTACTGAACGGGCTGGTCTTTGGAGGTCTAAAAGAGAAGTAACTCTGCTACCAACTTATTGGACCCAAGGTTGACACCTTGCCCTCTGGTTTCCTCTGTTCTTTGTGGAGAACACTTGATAAATATTGCTGCTATCCCATGTCCGAAATTTTATTCACTTTCTTCCTTAGCCAAAGGACTTTCTCCTTTCGTTGGTCTCTTTAATTCCAACATCTGAAAACAATTATGAAAATTTAGACCAAGAAATTATAGACACATCATTTCTGATATGAAGAAACCAAATATGTGAAAAGTACAGTTACTTTTTTAGAGAACTATTGTATGAGAACACTGCTATTATATGAGAATCTGCCGAGTTTATGGCTAATTTAACTGAGTTTCTTTTTTATCTCTTTGTGACCCAGGGCCATACTACAGGTTGCCTGGGCTTTATAGATCTTGTCCGTTCAAGGCATCCAACATATTGCATAGGCCAGACCAGAAAGATATATGAGTTGGAAAGCCCACTAAGTGAACAGACTTCACCTTAAACACACCTGTTGCAGATTACAGGAACTAATGTACTCTTTTGGATAGAAAGCTGCAATCTCTAATTAGAGACGAACTGGAGCTTGAATTATCTGTCTCTTGAAAGATCTTATTTGTCTTCCTGTGGTGGCTTGTATGTTGCTGTGAGGCTGGAAGCCATGACTGGTATTTCAAATGTCAGCACTTTTACCCAAAGTGAACAGGTTTCAGCGGAGCGGCCAAAGAAAGAACAGACAACAAAGGAGGACCTGGCTCCCCACCCCTGAGTTAGAGACCACTGAAACCTTAGGCAGATCTTTGAAGAATTTTCAAATACAGAAAGCCTAAACGAAGGAAGCTAACATTGTCAGACATATTGCTGGAGGGTGGGCCCCTCAGGTCCCAGGGTACTGGAAATGTGAGTAGAGCAGAGGTATTTTCTCAGAAAGGAGTTGACTGTGGCCACATGAGTTGGGTAAAGCCTGTGGGATCGGAGTCTTCGGGAATCTTCACTTGCTGATGGAGCATGACCCAAGGTAGAGAAACAGCTGCAAAAATCTCATGAAAAGAACTTGGAATGTGCAAAATATGTATTAAGAAAAATTGGAAGTGGTGAAAAATGAAATGGGACATATGAAGATCCATATCCTAGGCATCGGTGAACTGAAATTGACTGGTATTGGCTCCTTTGAATTAGAAAATCATATGATTTATTATGCCCGGAAAAATACAATCAAGAGGAATGAAGTGACATTCATAGTCAGAAAAAGGATCTTGCTAAATCCATCATGAAGTGCAAGGCTATCTGTGATTCGATCATATCTACCCAGCTTCAAGGAACTCTAATCAATACAGATATTATTGAACTTCATGCATCAATTACAAAAGTTAGTGATGAAAATAATTAAAGAATTCTATCAGTGACATCAGTCAGAAATTGATCAAATATTCAATCAAGATGCATTGATAATGATTTGTGATTGGAATGCAAAAGTTGGAACTAAAGAAGGAGCAGTAATTGGAAAATACGGACTTTATGATAGACACTCGAAGCTGGAGATTGAATGATGCAATTTTGCAAAACCAATGACTTGTTTATAGGAAATATCTTTCTTTCTTTCAGCAACACACAAAAAAAGTGACTCTACACATGGACTTCTCCAGATGGAAAACACAAAAATCAAATTGACTCCATTTGTGGGAAGACATGATGGAGAAGCTCAATATAAGCACCAGAGGCCAACTGTGGTACAGACTATCAATTGCTCATATGTAAGTTCAGGATAAAGCTGAAGAAAACTAAAACAAGTCCACTACAACCAGAATATGACCTTGAGCCTGTCTCATCTGAATTTCAAGAACATCTCAAGAATAGAAGCATTAAACACTAATGACAGACAACCTCATGAGTTCTGGGAGGACATCAAGACCATCATTCGTGAAGAAAGCAAAAGGTCATTAAAAGGGCAGGAAAGAAAGAAAAGATCAAAATAGATGTCAGAAGAGACTCTGAAATTTACTCTTAATCATAGAGTAGCTAAAGCAAATGTTAGAACTGATAAAGTCAAAGAGCTGAATACAAAATTTCAAAGGGCAGCTCAAGAAGACAAACTCAAATATTCTAATGAAATGTGCAAGGACCTATAATTAGAAAACGCAAAGGGAAGGAAACACTTAGTATATCTGAAACTAAAAGAACTCAAGGAAAAAAAAATCAAACCTTGAGTTGTAATTTTGAAAGATTCTAGGGGAAAAACATCGGTTGATGCAGGAAGCATCAAGAAAGAGTGGAAAGAATATAGTCATTGTGACAAAAAGAACTCGTCGACAAGCCATCATTTCAAGGGCAAATATAAGCAAGAACCAATGTGCTCAAGGAAGAAGTTCAAATCTGCACTGAATGCATTAGCCAAAACCAAGACTCCAGCAATTGATAGAAGAGCCATTGAAATGTTTCAGCAAGATGAATAAACACTGGAAGCCCTCACTCATCGATGCCAGGAAATTTGGAAGACAGCTACTTGGCCAACTGACTGGAAGAAATTCATATTTATGCCCTTTCCAAAGAAAGGTGGCCCAATAGAATGCTCAAACTCTATGATGATATCACTAATATTGCATGCAGGTAAAATTTTGCTGAAGATCATCCAACAGTGGTTGTAGCAGTACATGGACAGGATGCTGCTAGAAATTCAGGCTGGATTCATAAGAGGTCATGGAATAAGGGGTATCATGACTGATGTCAGATGGATCTGGGCTGAAAGCAAGGATGTTTACTTGTGTTTCATTGGCTATGCGAAGTCATTTGACTGTGTGGACTACAATAAACTATGGATAACCTAGTGAAGAATGGGAATTCCGGAGCACTTTATCATGCTCATTTGGAACAGGCAGACAGATCAAGAGGGAGTTGTGTGGACAGAAAAAGAGGATACTGCACAGTTTAAAATCAAGAAAGGTGTGTGTCAGGATTGTATCTTCTTACCAGACATGTTTAATCTGTATACTGAGAAAATAATCAGTGAATCTGGATTTTAAGGAGAAGAATGTGGTGTCAGGACTGGAGGTAGACTTATTAATAACCTGCAGTATACAGATGACACACAGCCTTGCTTTCTGAAAGTGAGGAAGAATTGAAGCATTTGCTGATGAAGATCAAGGATTATACCTTTCAGTATGGATTACAACTCAATGTAAGGAAGAACAAAATCCTCACAACTGGACCAATAGGTAACATCATGCTAAATGGAGAAAAAAAAGTTGAAGGTGTCAATGATTTTTGTCTTGCTTGAATCCAAATCAATGCTCATGGAAACAACAGACAAGAAATCAAAAGATGTATTGCATTAGGTCAATCTTCTGCACAAAACCTCTTTAGCGTATTGAAGAGCAAGGATATTGCTTTGAGCCCTAAGGTGTGCTTGACCCTAGCCATGGTATTTGCCATTGCAGCATATGCATGCGAAAGTTGGACATTGAATAAGAAAGACCAAAGGAGAAGGGGTGGATTTGAATTGTGGTGCTGGAGAAGGATATTGACAGTACACACACTGCTGAAAGGACAAATTGGTCTGTGTTGGAGGAAGTAAGGCCAGAGTGCTCCTGGAGGTAAGGATGGTGAGACTTTGTCTTACTTACTTTGGACATGTTGTCAGGAGAGACCAGTCCCTGGGGAAGGACTTCGTGTTTGGTAAGATGGAAGGGCAGTGTAAGAGAGGAAGACCGTCTGCCAGATGGATTGACACAGTGATTGCATCCAGGGGCTATGGCATAGGAACAATTGTGAGGATCGCACGGGACTGTGCAGCATTTCCTTCCCTTGTGCTACGGGTTGGAGCTGACAAGACGGCCTTTAACAACAAACAACACCTTGACATGTATCCTATTAGCTCCAAGTTTGTCCTGATCCTAGTTGTAGCCTGCTGCTTTACTAATTAAATCACATCATCACCAGAATGGACTGTTGAGTATGGTCTGACCAATGCAATGGATTTTCTAATCACAGGAAAGGGATTCTGCATTGGAAAGAACGGCTGGTATCAGAATTAGAAAGAAAATTAAAAGAAGTTGGAGAATGAAGATATGCCTGACCTCTCCCTACCTCACAGCACTAAGTTTTGTGGTCCTCTTCATTCTGCCCTGGCCACCTCTGGTGAATTTAAAAAGAATGATGGTTTCAAACACCCACAGAAGCAGTTCTAACCTGTCCTTCTAGGATCACTATGAGTCAGAATCCACTTAATGGCAGTGAATTTTGTGTTGAGACTCTGCCATATTATAACTAGTGTTTAAGGTGAGCTTCACAAGTCGGTTGACAAAGGTTCTCTTCCACTCTCCCAGAGAGTGAGCTTTCATAGAAACGATTTGATTTTGAAAGAGGAAGCAGCTTCCTGAGAGAAGGGTCTGCTCTTCTTCAGGTCTTTACCCACAGCACCCAAAGCAGAGCCTGGCACATAGTAGGCGATCAGCACAGCACAGTGTGGACTGAAGGAATACACGGATGAACAAGAGAAGAGAGTAACCTCTCCGAAGTTGGGAGGACAGATTTTCCTTCATATTCTTTCTCTGAACGTAACGCGGGCTGAACAATTAATATAGAGCCTGCACTCCAGCTGCGGTCATAGACAGTCAATGTACAGTGGGTACTTAACAGGGCGTCAGGTGAGCCTTTCTCCATTTTGAGGTGGCATAAAGGAAGGCTCGTCTGCTTTTTCCTAACATACACGTTGAGTTATCGCAAGAGGCAAGTTTTAGGTCTAATTGTGTGAGCCCGGAAGCACTGCAGCATGATAAAGCTGGATCCGATCTAAATGGTCCCTTTCTCATTTCCTTAAAGAGGCCCCCTCCTCAAAGCATATCATAGAGATGAAAAGATTTAGGGGAACTGTGATTTTAAATGAACCCTCCCTTCCCTGCTGGGTTTGTCCTTGTGAACAGAGCCTTCTTAGGGCTCAGGGGACACGTGTTCTTGAAGAATCACCTTCTGGTACAAACTACAGGATAGACTATACCTGAACATGGGCTATCCTCATACAGGAAAACCTGTTATCTCTGGGCTCAGATACCTCCCTTTGGGTCAAGTTAATTATATTAAGTGAATCCTTATAATGTTCATGTTCATAACGCCTTTATGGTACTCTTCAAAATTTAATTCTAGGCAAGAGATTTGCAGGATCAGATTCTGAAAAAAAGGATTACATTTAGTGCATGTAAGAGGTGCACTCATAGCTGGATTTTCCCAAAAATAAATTAAACTCACTGGTGTTTATTCCAAAGAGAAAAGAGAATTTTTAAAACATACCCTGGCTATCTCATTAAACATTAAGGCATCACAATTGTGAAATCTCCAAATCATTGGAGATGCTTCTTGATGAAGATTGAAGGCTGGCCCACGAAATGGCCCATTACAACCATGTACCCAGGGCTGGGTGCTTCCTATTGAATATCTGTGGAGGAACCGCCCTCTGCGCTGGCAGGCATTTATTGAATGTCCATTAACAAAGGCCACAGGAGGCAGCTCCAAGGGTCCTATTCTAAATTCACTGTTGGGCCAAATATTCCTGATTATTTCACCCTGTTCCCCTTTCTACACTGAGCTACACACTAGAGCTGCTGTTGGACACAACTCACTATCCGTATTGGATTTCTTTTTTTTTTTCCTATTGTTTTTTTTTCTGCTTTATTTTTGTAATCATTTTTATTGGGAGCTCTTACAAATATCATAATATCCCATAGTTCAGTCACATCAAGCAGTATTGTATAATTGCAACCACGATCGTTTCAAAACATTTTCTTTCTTCTTTTTTTTTATTTAATATTTTCTGGTTTCTTTTCATTTT
>NW_022103928.1:41960813-41963540 GCF_000313985.2 Echinops telfairi
GGGCCCTGCACATGCTTCCCTGCACGTCCCAGTTCCCGGATCAAAGAAAGCCTCCAGGAGTCCACAAGCAACTCTCCCAGTTTCCAGACCCCATATTCTAATTGCCACACATTTCTCACTACTCCTTTAAAAACCCTCGCCCCCAGCTGCTGAGCACGACTTCCCTGACCTGTTGGCCTAGGTCACGGAACCTTGTTCAGGAGCTTCCCTAACCCCTAATAAAGCTCTTTCTGCTTCTGCTCTCCCTTGTCCTGTCAGTTATGTCCGTCTTACACCCTGTTCCTCAGTTCCGCCTTTACAGTTTCATCTTGCAACTTTGCTTAAGTCAAGCCTATTTTCTTCACTGTGCTCTTAGACGAACATTGTATGTTGAAAGTGATTCATAAAAACCTACACACATGTCCTTTTCCCAACCCATTATCAGAATCCTACCTTTGTCATCTCAAGAAGTACAGTGGCACATGTCAAATGCCAGCAAGGTTGGCCAGGTCTCAGCAATGCTTGCAGATTACGATAGACTAGAATGAATTGCCTGGTGGTATACTTTATGCCATATGGTTTTCATTGGCTGGTTTTCTGAAGAAGATGCCTCTGGTTGGATTCAAACTGTCATCCTTTTAGCTAACAGTCAGGGTGCTAACCGTTTGCAACTCACAGGGAAACAGAGGAACAGGCCTGGGAAAAGATCTTTTTTAGTGTGTCCTGAGGTCCTATCTTAGCCTCATTTCCCACCAGTCTCCTGATTGTCCTAGGGGTAAGCCAAACCACTATTGTCATCCATTTCTGGATATGCACCAATTCTGTTTCTTTTTTTTTTTTTGCTTCTAATATTCCAGTGTTCCAAAACAAAATTTGTATGCCTCCTTATACTACCAAAAGTTTTCATCTGACCGAGTCTTCTTTATGTTCAAGTGTCATTTTGGCTCATGTCACTTCCTTAGGGATGCTTTCTGAGCTTCGGTGGCAAGGTCGGTTGCTTCTTTGTACTCCCATTCTTCCTTATGTTTCGGGAATGCACATGTGTTCGCTATAATGTTTAACTCTTTCTCTGACTTCCCACAATTTAAAAGTATCTGGGGGCAGGGGGGAATTCTAGGTCTTATTAATCTGTATGCCATTTTTTCCCTACCACAAATTGAATGCATGAACGAAATCAGGTGATTTTGAGGAAGAAGAATCGTGGAAAGTGGAATAGTGCAAAGAACAGTGACCTGATAAGCAAGAGATGTGATCATTTGGATAAATTATTCAGCCACTACGGGCCTTAATTTTCCCATCGTCATAACCTATGAATTCTAGTAGATGGTCCTCATGGTCTTGGGTTTAATTCATATGATTAATTCTTGGGGAAGCCCAATAACTTGATAGTGCAAAGGACCCCCAAAGTTAATTTTCTGTGCAGATAGTTAGACTCCACATCTTGTTCTTACATTAAAAAAACAAAATGCAGCAATAGCAATAACAAAAAACTTTCTAGCATTCATATAAAAATGAATTTATATGCATCTCAATCAGAATAGAGGCCCTTGTGTAATTCTAGAAATTCTAGCTAGTACCTAACCAAAGAAGGGAAAGGATAGGGGGTGGGGAGAGAACCACATTATTGAGATCAAAGAAGATGTTAAATGTTGAGGCAAGGGGGAAGAAGCTGCCTTTGTCTATTCCAAGTCAAGGAGTTTTTTGGGTTTTTTTTTCAGAGTAATCCGAGAAATGAACTCTTTGAATTATTTTACAATTAAAACTTAATACACCATTACAGAAAGACAAAGAACAAGGCAATTTAGTGTCAATTAAGTATGTCAGGAATCTTTTATTTCTTAAAATTAGTAAGATTTCCTGTCTTAAATTACATTAAATACAATGAGAGCATTGTCATTTACATAAGATCACTGTCATCCAGAATTATGCCAAAGGTAAAGGAAATCTATTTTAGAATAAGATAACAAATATTTTAGTTCTATTTTCTATATTTTTAACTGAAACTATAGGCCATAAAACCTCCATTGCTTCATTATCAATTTAAATGAAATTTCTCTATAGGACCTCAGTGAATGCAACCTGTCCTGGGTCCCAGGTTCACTGACCCATAGATCACAAAACATCAGTATGAACAGTGAATCATATTTATGCTGTCATTCTATTTATTTGTAAAGTGACACATATCCGATTAATAATTCATTCACTAACACTGTGCTCAACCCCAAAGCACAACCTGGCCTTAAGCGAGGTAGTGCGGCTTGGGCTTCAGAAAGACCTCCTATCTGGCTCCTGGACCATCTACAACGGTCATTATCCTTAGGATGAATGATAGACTCACGTTAAATTCTTCACTGATTTCCAGGCTGCTTCCCTCAACTCTCTCAAAGCACTCTCATCTAAGATTATCTCAGATTTAACCTCCAGACTGAGGTCATTGGCTTCATTTTAAGAGAAGGAAGATACAAGCTTCATGAATTTTAAATGGTTGGTTACAAGTCATTTTCCCATTAGGAGATACATCTTAGTGCTGGGTTAGTCTAAAACGCTAGATGCACAACTAAAGTCCAGAATGACGTTTCAGATGCAGTGGGGAAGCGGAAGATGATAACAAGAGTGCTTCCTTTCCTGGTTTAAAGCACCACCTCCCTGTAGAATGGGATAGAGACCATACATAGGTCATGGAGAAACATGTGAAACCACACATCCTTGGTTTAGGACTATGTAACTATGATTACTGACATGAGATGT
>NW_022103928.1:41963961-41968355 GCF_000313985.2 Echinops telfairi
ACCCAAATTTTAAAAACTGGGTTGAAGTGGTACTATCAGTGAACTGGGGGAAAATTGTGGTCTGAAGCCTTATCATGGGAAATTTGGAAGAATCTTAGTGAGGCCTTTCTGAGTCTGATGGAGGAGCCTGGATTATTGACAGGACAGTGGGGAGAGGGATACAGTCGAACCAGCACAGTCAGCCACCATATTGGAGCGGGGTACCACTGCTTCTGACTTTGCCAGTCAAGAGATTTGGTTGCTGTGTAACACGAACACAGTTTTGATTTCTAAGAGGGGGAGAGACGTTCCCAGCAGGGAACAGACTCATTTTTGTCTTCATTCCAATTATAGTTTCGGCACACCCACATTTGACAAAATTAGGTATATTCCGGGTTTACTACACTGGATAGGACTAAGCAGGGAAAAGGAGGTTTGAAATCCTAATCACAACGTGTTGCTGCCATCGGCTTATATTGCTTGCATTGATTTATATTGTTTGCATGGTCTTGATCAAAATCCTTTCTGGAAAGAAAAAAAGTGACTATCTATATATTAATCTAACTAACATTTATTGGCCACTGTTCTAGTGTTCGCGAGTGCAGGTGGCATAGTGGTAATGTGTTGTGCTGCAATCAGAAAGGTCAGTAGTTTGAAACCACCAGTGCCTTTGAGGCAAAAGACAGAGCTTTCTACTTTTGCGAAGAGTTACAGTACACAGGGGCAATTCTCTCCTGTCCTACAGGGTTGCTATGAGTCAGCATTGACTCCAGAGCAGTGAGTTTGTTCTCTTGTTAGTTTGTTGATGCTTCTAGCAGTAAGGAGGCCTGGTGGCATTCTTCGGTGAGCATTGGATTTTGAACTTCAAGGTCAGTGGTTTAAACTCACCAGCTGCTTCTCAAGAGAAATGCTATGTGCTCCTGGAAAGATTCACAGCCTAGGAAATCCTATACAGGGTTGCTATGGGGCAGAATCAACTTGATAGCAGTAGATTATTATTTTTTCAGGGAACGGAGTACTTGGCTCCAGGTGTTAAGGATACAAACTCCAATATAATCAAGCAAATAAAAATAAATTCATGTACCATTATTTCGCATTTAAAACATGCCTAACATTCTCCATACAATTACAACATTTATCCTGCGTCTCTTGATGATCCTCAATTATCTAACAAATCAGAATTCTAAACAAATGGTAGATACCCCATAATATTTATGAAGTGAATGGAAGATATTTACAGATGCTACTTTCATTTATTTACATTTTTATGCAACCCAATGTATGGCTGGATCAATACCAGGCTGCCTTCTAGCAGCAAGTGACCTTGAGTCTCCCCCACCTATGCGGAGCTGACCAGAGCTGGCTGAAACAACTAGCAGCAAGTGGCCTTGAATCTCCCATACACATGTGCGCAGCTGACCAGAGCTGGCTAATGGCCCGCTTTGTTCTCGACCTGCCGCTCTGCACCCGGCACCGGCATGGCCCATTTGGCTCAGTGCCCGCTTTGTTCTTGCCCACCCCTCTGCACCCGGCACGAATACACCCAGAACCAGGAAGACACCTTATATTCCAGAAACCGGGACATACCTGTCCATATAAGCAGCAGCTTTGTAGTCTGCAGTGCAACTCCCACAGCCGGGACATTGTGGACTGTGGGACTTCGCCCAGGCTGGGGTTTTTTCTCCTTAATAAAGCCTGTTTGTTCTAATTCGACTGATTTGGTTTCTGGAGCCTCTCGACTACCTTACACCCAATCCACAGAAAACTTAGTCTTGTTTGGTATTATGATGGCATTTTTGAGCTGATTGAAGTTTTAAGATCTGTTGGAAGAGATTGTTACTATCAAGAGAAAACAGTCATGAAAAGGCATTGTAATAGAAAACATGAGAGTTAAGAGGAGGCAGGAAAGTGAGTTTCCAAATGCTTCTTGGGAGTCCCAAGTCATAATTCCTGCCTCATACCAGGAGCATCTTTGTAGCACCTAGAGATGTGTTAAATGCTACAGGCAATGATGCTGGCAAAAAATGCAAGATCCCAAAGGTGGCATTTATATAATCTCCTGACAACTTGAGTGAAGGGGTGTAGTCTAGCCTGTCAATCGAGTCGCAGTTTGATGACCTCATTTGGAGGCACAATAAAGATAAATAGCTCACTGGAGGCCAGACCCAATTTCTCTGCCTTCCCTCTCCTGCTGCTAAGACCCGTAGAGAGCTGGAGGGGACATTTCTACTCGGACTTTGCCAGTCAAACGATTTGGTTGCTGTGCAACCCAAAACACTCTTGATTTCTAAAGGGAAATAAAAGTTTCCAGCAATGAGATGGAGTCACAAGACCTACCCACTGGCCTGTAGTCTTCCTACACTCGACCTCATTGCATGTGCTGCGTGAGTCTAAAAAGGAATTTATGGTCTAGTATCCGATATATGGACTAATGGACTGATCTGGACTGGGCTGGGATGTTTTCTCAATATACAATTGCTCTTTTCTATAAAGCTCTTTCATATACACATGGTTATGAATTTGTTTCGCTAGTCAATCCAGACTAGCACACCAAGCGAGCATCATAGAATGACTTGGCTTCCCTGTTCACTCATTTTCTCCCATTCATTTCATCAGACATGCCTGTCGGTGGGGTTGGAAGATCAGATGGAGGTGTTCTTGTTCTTTTAAATTCTGTCCACTTTGGTCTCAAAAAGTGAAGAGACATATATTCTGTATGTGAACTCAAAGCTCTAAGGCAAAGGAAGATGATGGAGCGTGCAAAGGTGTAAATGGGGCTTACTTGGGAGGAACAACGAAATGGTAATTTTCAGTGTGTTGCCGCCTAGGCATTTGAAGACCTACCCCATCCCCCACCCCCAGACCTGACTCTGGAATCTATGCAGTCAAAGTGAAAAAGAGTTTCAATAGGTTACATACAAACCCCTCAAGAGTTAAAGTGGACATTGTTTAGAATGTCCATAAGCAGGGAAGTTAGCAGGCACTGATTTTATTTTCAATCCTTTTGTTTAATTTTACTTATTAGAGGATCTTATTACTTGTAAGTAATTTTAATACTTACAAAATTAAGTATTAAAAGCCCAACTTGTGGCTGAAGGGTGAATAATCAATACAGGCACTTTATACTCCATAAGGATGTATTTTAATGTGATGGGACACTGTCATCAAGAAGATAAGCATCCCACAAGACACTGGTATTTTTGTATTCTTATTCACACCCCGATTTCAGCTGCAAAGGCCCATTCCCACTACTGGGCCAAAACATGGTCTACTCCAACTTATCAGATTGCATGTAGAGCTTAGAGAGTAACTGAAATGGGATTTCATTACTTAGGTAATTTAGCTGTAATATTAAGTAATTAAAGTGATTTCAAAAAACTTGTTACCAGTGGTGAGAAGTAGGCAGCAAATAGCCAGTATCCATATCAATTTGCCCCATTAGGATTCCCGACGTAGAACTTCTCAAGCATCAAGGAAGTAGCTAGCGTGTCTTTACTGTAAATCCACCAGCAGAGGATCATATTAAATAAAAAAAAAAAATACAATAAAAAACTTCCGTTAAGTCCTCCAAACAGTTATCTAATCACATTATGATTTTCAGGTGCACCAGTCTATTTCTCAGGATTTGTCCTGCCAGACCGCAACTGCACGTGGCCACACTCTGGGTGCCCAGAGTTGTTTGACATGGGACTGAGAAGCTAACATAAAAATGAGTCAAACCATAAAAACAAGTACATACACAACATCTGGTGGGAATAGGGAAGCTCACATTCCCTCTGCTGCCCTACAGAGCCTGAGGAGGCCAATGGGCACTGCGGACAGACCACCTCTTACACCAGCAGCCATTCTGCTGCGGTCTTGGGGTTACCAGGCGCCCAAAAAACACACAATGAGGGAGGGGGAGTGGCATTTGGACATGGCCATGGTCCACACTAAAAATCTAGGGTAGTTTTTGAATTTGGATAAATCGAAGACGTGGGATTATAAAGAGACTTTCCCCCATCTTTGTCTCCCCCAAGACATGCCAAACATTAAAGGGTATTTGCCAGCATATGGTGGGAGGTCAGATGATTAGAGACATCCTCCCTGAAGGCAGTCAGTTGCCAGACTATTGTCTGGTCCCACCACAGGTAGGCTCTGCTCCCTGCCATTAAGGACAATGGGCTACATCTCCCTAAAGGCTTCTGACCATTAGCTTGGTTCCTGTAGGTGGGGTTTACACCCTATAGATAATGGTTTCTATGGAGATCCAGAGAAGGGTTAAACCAGCTCAGTGACATCCAAAGTTAGGCTGCCATCCTGAGTCTAGGATCCGCCTATTTTGTCACATGTACACCCCCAACCCCTCCTCTTTCTATTGCATGTATTTTCCTACATTGTCCCCCTCTCATTGCATGTATTCCTAGATCGTCCCC
>NW_022103928.1:41969620-41971690 GCF_000313985.2 Echinops telfairi
GGGATCAAAGCCCTGTCTAAAAATGTGATTTGAGATTCAGTTAAGGATGGATGAACCTGTACAGACATCAAGTAGAGTCAGGTTTCTGGGGTTTACAGCAGGGAAGTGGGGCAAAAGGGGGCTGATATCACAGAGTTCAAGAAGGAAGGGAATATTTTGAAACTGATTGTGGTAACAATTGTATAACACTGGTTGGTGTGATTGAACTATGGAACAATATCTGTATTAGCTCCCAAAAATTGGTCTTTGGAAAAAAAATAAAAATAAACTGGAAAAAAAATTAATTGAATTGTTGGTTATTTGCTGTCAAAGGGTAGAAATCCTGGAAATACCTATAATTCAGACATAAACCTGGCTTTTTTTTTCTGTTGTGGTTGATAAAGACTGAGTTGTACCGATGGGAGAAGGACTGACCACAGAGATATTTAAGGTACTCAGAGAAGTTACTGGAATCTGGGACTACTCTTGAGCAAGATTTTGTAGGAGGTCCAAATACCCAGTATATGGTTGGTGGGAAAACGAGGTCTAATAGAGAAGGGATGACTACAACCCCCGAGACAGCCAGGCTGCAGTTGGCATTTATTTTAAGGAATTGAGTCTATAAAGCCAGAACCTACTCAACATTTTTTAAAAAGTCAATGCCAATGTGCCTATTTTTATCAACTTATACCATTTCTACTGCAAGATACAAGAAGAAAGAGAAAAGGATGAATTTCACATCAAGCATATATGGGTCAGCAGATCTCAGGAAGGGATGCTCTCTTGCTTAGAACAGTATCTTTCTAGAAGTGGTGCAATATGTAGAGACAACTCATCAGAAGGAGACTCAGGGGAAAACGTATGTGCGTCTGGGGGGTAGGGGCAAATAGCGCAGGACGCTTCTTTGCTGACTTTCCAGCAGAGTGGCGTCTGCAGCATTGGAAGAGTGAACACAAGAGTCCTCGATGTTAGCAGACAAATGTCAACAGATTCTATAACCCTTAAGAGAATTCCATCCTATTAGCAACAGCAAGGGGTAGAGGATAGGACTGGGGTGGAAGAGGGCAAAATGAAAGGTTCTAGGACTGAAAACAAGAGTAAGAAAGTAAGGTCAGTCAGGTTGTAGAAGAACAACAACAAAAGGAAATCAACTTTGACAATTCCCCGGCAAGAATGCTGAGGGGCTTTAAGAAGAGTGATGTGTGATATTCAATTTTAAGTTGCTTCATTTCCCATGGCATGTCATAGTTCTCCTCTGTTATTCTATGATTTCATGTAGTGACAGTGTCTGATCTTCAGTTCAGGGTGTTGGGAACTGTGAAATAAATAATGGCGATGGTTGCACAACACGCTGAATGTAATTAATGTCACTGAATTGCTCAGGTAAAAACTGGGGAAGTGGTGAATGTTTCATCACACATGGACTCACCACCACTACCACAGTAATAAGAAGACCCACAATATCTATATGTGGAGCAAAGTAGAAATATGTGAACTATGCTTCTGGGAGATGAGATGGTGAAGAAGGACAGAGGATGTCGGAGGGATGGGGCCTCGGGGAGAGGAAAGACTATTTATTAAAGAGACTTTTTGCAGAACATGGGTTTGGATTTATGTTTATGGTTCACTACATAAGGTGGAAAGGTTTGTGGATACTTAGCCAATGTGGATATATCACATTCCTTTACAGGGTCATAGGAGGATGAAAACAGATAATATATGTAAGGAATTTAACATAGTGTTTGACCTATTTTATATATGATTGATAAGTGGTAAGACAATTAGGAGGGAGTAAACACCAGTAGTCCTGGTGGCTTCATGGTTATTCATGGTGTTAGTCCGGGTAGACTAGAGAAACAAATTCATAGACACTCCTATGTATATAAGAAAGAGCTTTATATAAAGAGCAGTTGGATATTGAGAAAACATACCAGCCCAGTCTAGATCAAGTCCATAAGTCCAATATTAGCTCATATGTCCGATACCAATCTGTAAAGTCCTCTTCAGACTCACGAAACACATGCAATGATGCCAAATGCAGGAGGCTCACAGGCCAGGGGGTTGGAAGTCTTGAGGGTCAAGTGGCATTGT
>NW_022103928.1:41972808-41975003 GCF_000313985.2 Echinops telfairi
AAAACTGTTGGTGTGAGCAGTTTCAGGAGGCAGTATATAATCGAGGACTGGTGGTATTGAAAAGAGAAGTCCACGTTGGACAGAGGACTTTGGCATAAAACAAGTCTCCAGGAATTGAAGGAATACCCATTGAGATGGTTCAACAAATGGAAGTAGATGCAGTGCTAACTTATCTACACAAATAAATGTGCAAAACAACGACCTAGATACTTGATGGACGAAATCCGTATTCATGCCCATTGCAAAGAAACAATAACTAATGGGATGCAGAAAGTATTGTACAATATCTTTCATACCATATGCAAACATAATTTTACAGAAGATCATTCAAAAAGGATTGCCCCAATACATAGATAAGCAACTGACAGAAATTAAACCTGGACTCAGAAGAAGATGGAAAACTTGGGATATAATTGCTGAGTCCAATGGGTTGTGTCTGATATCAGGGAATATCAGAAAGATGCTTACCTATGTTTCATTGACCATGCAAAAGCATTTGACTCTGTGGATCATAAGAAATTATAGATAACATTGTGAAGAATGGGAATTCCAGAACATTTAAGTTTGCTAATTTAGAACTTATACCCAGAGCAAGAGGCATAGAGCAAGGGGGTAATGTGTGGCTTTAAATCAATAAAGGTGTGGATCAAGGTTGAATCGTTTCATCATATGTATTCAATCTGTATGCTAAGCAAATAATCTGAAAGTCTATGAAGAAATTACAGAGAAGGAATAGAATGTCCACTTCTAAAGAACTGGTCATTGGAAACCTTATGAATATTGTGCAGGAAAACAAATTCCTCAGGTCCGAAGGGAATCAAAATACAATTAAGGAAGAGCTACCTTTGCAAAGGAGTCAGTCATAATGACATGAATGGAGTAAAGCTTTTGAAACCTCATTTGCTGATAAAGCATGATTCAAAATGAGAGAAAAAAAAAAACAAATCCAGCTGCAAACATGTTAAGTAAAATGTGGTATGTTTGATGTATGAATCTAGGAAAATTGGACGTCATCAAAAATGAAACAATATGTATAAATATCAGTATCCTTGGCATTAGTGACCTGAAACAGACTTGTAGCGGCCATTTCACATCAGACAATTACATATGTTACATAAACCACAATGGAGACTATGAGAGGAAGGACGTCACAGTCACCATCCAGAGAAACAAAAACTCCAGATCTGTCTTGAAATACAATGGTTTCTGTGATAGGATAATATCTATACACATGCAAAGAAATCTAGTTAATATAATGATGATTCCAAATTAAACAATAACCCCTACGGCTAATGATGAAGAAATTAAAGAATTCTGTAAATTTATTTACTTTAAAGTTGACCAAACAAGGAATTAAGATGCATTAACAATTAATGGGGATTATAATTCAAAAGTTGGAAACAAAGAGGAAGAAAAGTAGTTGGACAATATGGCCTTGATGATATACACGGAGCGAAAGATCACCTGATAGAATTTCTCAATACAATGTCTTTTTCATTGCAATGATATAAATGGCTACTATACACCGGTCGTACCAGATAAATACAAAGGAATCAAATTGACCACATCTGTTGGAAGAGAAACTCACTGTCAATCAAAGCAAGGTTAGGACTAACCATGGAACAGACCATCACTCACTCATGTGTAAGTTCAAGAACATTACAACAAATCTTCAAGTGCCAAAATATGACCTGAAGTATATACCACCTGAATTTGGAGAATACTTCCAGAAGTTTGACTCATGGCACGCTAATGACCTAATGCCAGACGAGCTTTGGTATCACACCAAGAACATCATACATGAAAAAATAAAAAACTCATGAAAAATGAAAGAAAGAAATGATATAAGGGAATGTCAGAAGAGATTTAACCTTAACACTTGATCATAGAATAGCTAAGGCAAATGGAAGAAATGGTGAAGTCAAAAAGCCGAATGGAATATTTCAAAGTGCAGTTCGAGGAGACGTAAATAATTGTAGGGAAATGTGCAAAGACCTGGAGTTAGAAAGCCAAACAGAAAGAATATTCTCAGTATACCTCAAGTGAGTAAATGGAAGACATAATTTCAAACTGTGAGTTGCAATTTTGGAAGGTTCTATGGGCAAATATCAAGTGATGCCATAAACATCAAATGAAAATGGAAGGAATACACAGTCAGTGAGATAGTTAAAAGTTTATTGTGCCAACCTGGCTGA
>NW_022103928.1:41975371-41977406 GCF_000313985.2 Echinops telfairi
GGATTGGTGTCGGACATATGGGTTAATGTTGGACTTGTGGGCTTGGGCAGCACTGTGTTGGGATGTTTTCTTGATGTCCACTTACCCTTTATATAAAACTCTCTCTTATACATAAGAGTTTCTGTGGATTTGTTTCTCTAAAGAAACAAATCAGACTAACACAGTCACTGTAGCAAAAAGAACTAGCTGATGTTTAAGGAGGTAGCAAATGATCAAGAACCAATGGAACTGAAAGAAAGATTCCAAGCTGCATTGAAGGCATTAGCAAAAAACAAGGCTGCATGAACTGACAAAATACCAATTGAAATGTTTCAACAAGTTGATGAAGCACTAGAAACATTCATGTGTCTACCCCACAAGAATTGGAAGACAGCAGCTACCTGGCCAACCAAATGAAAGAGATCCATATTTGTACTGCGCCAAAGAAAGGTGAACTAACAGAATGCAGACACTATCAAATAATATCATTAATGTCACATGTAAATAACATTTTACTGAAGATCATTCAACAATGTTTCGAGCTGCTAGAAATTCAAACTGGATTCCCAAGAGGATGTGGAGTGAAGGGTATCATTGCTGAAGTCAGAGGAACCTTGGTTTAAAGACTTTTTACTTCTGTTGACTATACAAAGGCATTATACTATGTGCATTCTAACAAACTACGGATCGCATTGAAAAGAATGGAACTTCTTCAATAATTCTTTGTTCTTATGTGGAACCTGTATACGGACCAACAAGCAGTCCTTAAAAAAGAACAAAGAGACACTGAGTGGTTTTAAATCAGGAAAGGTATGCTGAGGGAATGTATTCTTTCACCAAATGTATTCTATCTGAATGCTGTGTAAATAATCTGGACTGTGTTTAGAAGAATACAGCATCAAGATGGGAGAAAGGATGACACAACCTTGCTTGCTGAAATTGAGGAGGACTCGAAGCAATTGCTCATGAAGATCAAGGACTGAAGCCTGCGGAAATTGTTCACAAATGCACCATTAGACAGCATTCTGATAAATGGAGAAAAGATTGAAGTTACTAAGGATTTCATCTTGCTTGGATTCATGACCAGTGCTTCCTGCTCCATGTAGCAATGGAGAAATCAAAGGCCATATTGCATTGGGCAAATGGACTGCACAAGATTTCAGCACAAACGTGTTGAGAAGCAAGGATGTCCCTGTGGGGACCAAGATGCGCTTGGCCAAGCCATGATATTTTCCATTGCATCAAACGTATGTTAAAGTTGGACATTAAATAAAGAAAATCAAAGAACAGATCTGTGTATTTGAATTGTGGTGCTGCTGGAGAATATCGAAAGTACCACGGATTGCTGAAAGAAATGAGCAAATTGGGAGAAATACAGCTAGAATGTTTATCTCTTACCCCAAGAAAGAAGAACCATGGCCTCTTTATGTTCAGGTTGTCTCTCCTTCAGTGAGACTGGTGGGGTCCTCGGGCCAGACTCCTGACGGGCCAGCAACTTCTCAGTCAATGGAATGAGGTATCTCCTCTACTCCTGACTTTCCACTAAATATCCAAATTATGCCTGTCTGTCTGCTCCAACCTCCAGGAGCTCATGACTCTCTCCTTCTGCCTGAAATGATAAGGAAAGCCCGAGGAGTTTGGAGCTTCTCAGCGGAGCTCCAGGCAAAGGTTGGCACCCTGGGAGCACTGCATCAGAACCAACTGGGAGCCTTAATCAGGCACCCGTGGGAGGTCTCCATGACCAACTGGAACTAGAGAAGCATTTCTGACAAGTTCCCATGGCCAGCTGCGGGGTCCCACTTTGGGATCCACTGCCTTTGGGTAACGTAACCCTGGTCGAATAGTGAGCCAAGGATGAGCTGCTAATCATAAGATCAGCAGTTCAAACCCACCAGCCAGTCCATAGGAGAATGATGAGGCTATCTGTTCCCCTTTAAGATTCACAGTCTCAGAAATACTATATAGGTCCACTATGACTTAGACTCAATCTGATGCTAGTGCGTTTGGGGTTTGGGGAAAAGAGTTGGTAAACTTTCCCTGTAAAGAGCCACATAGT
>NW_022103928.1:41978064-41991295 GCF_000313985.2 Echinops telfairi
GTGATGACTGCGCAACTCTTCTTGATGTGATTGAACTATTGAATTGTATGATATGTGAATTATATGCCAATATAATTCTATCTTAAAAAAAAGGAATCTATCACATCTTGGAAAAAATTAAAAACAACAAGCAGTTGACATGTAGTTGGGCCCCATTCATGACGCCCCTGGAAGAAAGGAATATTTAACACAAGTGGCTATTAACTGAAAGTGTGGAGATTCTGTGTTCCCAAATGTGCTTAGGAAGAAAGGTCTGGCAAGCCATTGCTAAAAACGGAGTCATTGATAACCCTATGAGTTCTCTGACACACAAGAAGTAACCTATCACAATTACTCCTGATTTATATTTGCTACAAAGTACTATTCCTTCGATTTTTCTCTGCAAACACTCAAATACAGGAACCAATCTTCGCTTGCTGGCTATATGAAAGAGGCCACTCTGTAATCTGGCCTTGGCCGCAGCCCCTGCTGTCTGGAAAAGGCTGCCGCCGCCGTCGATGAAGCAACCCTTGATTTCTACAGCTGACTGTAGAAACAGCATTCACCGTCTGCAGTATACTTGATGTAGTGCCTACAGTCAGACTCGATGGCACGCCAGCCGAGTCAGACTCCCCTCACACACACAATGAAACCTTAGTGCTGAGGTCCCTGCCTCTGAAGAGTCTTACATTCTTGGCCTGGCACTTTCTTTTTTTTTTTTTAACATTTTATTAGGGGCTCATACAACTGTTATCCCAATCCATACACACATCAATTGTGTAAAGCGCCTTTGTACATCGTTTCTCAAAACATTTTCTCTCCATTTAAACCCCCGACATTAGGTCCTCATTTTTGCCCTCCCTCCCCGCTCCCCCTCCCTCATGAGCCCTCGATAGTTTACAAATGGGTATTTTGTCATATCTTGCCCTGTCCAACGTCTCCCTTCACCCATTTTTTGGTTGTCTGTCCCCCAGGGAGGAGGTCACACACAGTTCCATGTAATCGGTTCCCTCTTTCCTACCCATTCTCTCTTTACCCTCCCTGTTTTTGCCACTCATACCACTGGTCCTACAGGGCTCATCCGTCCTGGATTCCCTGTATTTTCAGTTCCTATCTGTACCAGTGTACCTTCTCTGGTCTAGCCAGACTTGCAAGGTCGAATTCGAGTCATGGTAGTGGGAGCGGGGAGGAAACATTTAGGAACTAGAGGAAAGTTGTATTTCTCATCATTGTTACATCGCACCCTGACTGGCTCATCTCCTCCCCGAGACCCCTCTGCAAGGGGATCTCCAGTGGCCTACTCATGGGCTTTGGATGTCCACTCCGCACTCCTCCCATCATTCACTATGGTAAGACTTTTTGTTCTGATGATGCCTTACACCCGATCCCTTCGACACCTCGTGGTTGCATAGGCTGGTGTGCTTCTTCCATGTGGGCTTTGGTCTGCCACTTTCTTCACACTCTTCCTGCTTAATTGCCTTGGCTAATGACATTACCCTTTTACTGATTAAACCGCTCTTCGGGGGCTGTTCGTCCCATGTGACTGGGTGGTCATTTTCCTCTGGACCCTTCCTGTCACCTACTCATTTCTCACAGAGAAGGGACTGAGCTAGCATATCTCGTGGAGAGGTCCCCTCCCCACACCCGGACACAGTCGTAGTCACATATGTACCCTTCTGTCTTTCAAAATGCTGGGATACCAGCTGTGTAGGTTCCATGTGGAAGGAGAGGAAGTGACTTGTCCTTTGGAAGTCACTCCTCAGGGCTTGGCTTAGTCAGACTCTCAGTTGGGTGAGTACATATATTTTTGGAGTAAATATCAATCATTCCCATTTTGTGTTTGACGTATAATTAAAATTAAAGTAAAAATCCAGTGGATGCTGTAAGTTCAGTGAAGACAACCAATAAGAATTCTTATGCAAATGATGACAGAGCGAGAGTCGGTACGTTTTGCTTGTTTGTTTCTGTAAGAAGCTAAACCCAAACTTGTTGCTGATGAGTTGACTCTGACTCATAGTGACCCTATATATAACAGAAGAGAACTGGGTCTTTGAGGTTTTTACCGACTACAAAACTTTAAGAGAGCAGACATCCTCATATTTCTCCCAAGGAGTGCCTAAAGGGTTTGAACCACCAACCTGTGGTCAGCAGTCCAATACTAACCCATTATGCCAGCAGAGCTCCTTTTGGAAGAAGCTGCTTAGCAAATATCTTTGGCTTTTCAGGCCACACAGTGTTTATATCAGCTGCTGCAACAGAATAGCAGTGGCCAGAGATGAAGCATACAGCTGGTGAGAGGCTTGGTAAAAAGACATTCACCAAATCAGTCACTGGGCTAGAGTAGGTCACCTCCACCTCTAGAGTCCTAGTTCCATTTTTCTTTATCCTACTGAAAAATATAACATCTACTAATACCTCCCCATTAAGACAGGAAAATATATTTAAGTATATTTTCATAATTTCCAAGGTACATTATTTCTTTTTAAAAAAAATTACAGAACACAAAGAACCTGGTTTGTGCACAGTCAACCAGAAATTATTATTCTAAATTATTATCTTCCTCCATGGATATTCAAGTTTCACATTCATTGTGTCTCCCATCTAGTCAATAAGTATGTATGGAGACTCTATTAGACATCAGACACTCTAGTCTGTGAAGGAGCTATAGGAATCACTAAGATGTATTGATTCCCTTCAAAGATGGATTGACGCAATTCCCTTCGAGCTAGATTAATACTAAATGTACGAATTCCCTTCATGATAGATCGACACAGCACAATGATAGTCTCAAACATAACAACTGTGAGGAGGGGCAGGCCTGCGCAGCGTTTTGTTCTGCTGCATACAAGGTCACTATGAGTCAGCACTGACTCAATGCACCTAAGAACACCAAGATTTATGGGTGACTCCTTAAGATCTCACTGTCGAGGAAAACACAGAGAAATAACCAATAACGTCAGAATATAAAATGAGATAAGCTGTGGTTAAAGAATCAATGGGTCCAAGGGGATGTTAATCAATTATGGATAAGATCAAATGATTGTTTTATTAATTAATAGGGTTATCAACATTTAAAAAAGCTGTCAGTGATAATTAAGGAGGTCCCAAGAGATGGGACATTGTGAAGGGTTGTGTGGAGCAATTTAACGGAAGCCATAAATGATAATGGCAGTGCCCTGTGAGGGTCACCAAACCATAGAAGCAGCACTTCCATTTAATGTGCTACCAGGTTTGCTTAAAAAGACTACTGGAGGAAGAGGCTAGAGGGAAACTTCACCCCCACTCCGACCAGGCCCCAATATATTCCCGAGTTCACAGACAATACATCCAATACCTCCCGAGTGTATAGACTCTTGATGTGAATGAAACTGAAATAAAACAGAACTTGAGATGCTTAGTCTTGTAAACTGTTGCACAGAAGGCATTCTGGATGTTACTGGGCTGGACAAGGCAGCTGACTCAGTAGTCATCAGCCTTGATCCCTGACCTGAATACAGACCTCACCTAGTGCATCAGGCCCCAGGGAAGATATTGCTTCATTGGACAGGAAGCACTGAGGGGTTGTGTGCTGCGGAATCCTCAGGATAATTCCTTAAAAGTATGGGAATCCTGGAAACAACCAAATGAGATATTTTCAAAATCTGTCTACTTTACTGAGGAGGGAAAATTAGCATGGAGGGCTCACTTAAGGTCCCTTTGCTTAAGCTAGATTAGATTAGATAGACAGACAGATGATAGATAGATAGATAGATATACACATATATATTTGTGTGTGTTTATTTCCATAGAGTAAAACAAATGCATAACAAAAACACTGTTCTTCTGTAATTAAAATGCAGAAACGAAGTCACAGTGGGATTTCACCCCTGGCAAGAGTCTGATCTTGAATCACCAATGATGGCGGTTGTGTTTAAATCCACAGCAAAAGCGATACTTGTCAAAGGTCAAGTAAATTAACGTCAGAACACACCTCTCTCTGCTAGAAGAGGATTGGCCCAGGTGAGGGTGCAGAGAGGGGAGCCTAAGGTGCAGGTGCTTCTCAAATCATTGAGAATTACACAGTATCTCAAATCATTGAGAATTACACAGTATCAAAGCAGGGCCAGCAGCATGCAGCCATTTAGGTACATGAGAAGGTTGACAACGTCTTGGTGCCCTGAAATCCTCCTCTCATGGACTGTTGAGGTGGTTGGAGCACAATCCATCCTCTTAGAAGGGGTGCATCCTTCAAGTTCTGCTGACCCTCCGGTCACATTCTTGCTGAGGATCTGAATGGAGTTTTCCAGTGGCCTATCACAACAGGGCCAGTCCTTGGGTTGTGCAAATAGCAGACCTATTTGCCTGTTAACCAAAAGGTTTGAATCTACCTGCGGGCACCTTGTTAAAAAGCCCTGGGGATTAAATGGAAGTGATGGTGAGGCGGGAGCAGGACTGGGCAGTGTTTCCCTTTGCTGTGCATGGGGTTGACCAACCACAACCACAGAGGCTAACCAGTTCTGGCATCACGGCCTGGATCCACACGCAAGTAATTCTAGTCTGGGAAACTCAGAGATACATTTATTTTGGATCAAGCCATGAAGGATGAATGAGGGTTTCAGAAGAAAAGTATTAAAGAAAAAGTTTTCAATAAAAGAGAAGTACAGAGAGAAGCAGCAGCTATGATTAGGGACCTGTTGCTAGCAAGAAGGGAGGGAGGTAAGAAGGTAGGGAACAAAGGAGAACTGTGGAGAAAGGCAAGAGGTATACTGGTGGTAGGGGAACCTGGACTTCCTACCGTCCACTTTGTAACTCCCAAAGAGCTAACTCAGTCCTTTGTGTGTTACTTTCTTTATGTCTAAAGGACAGATAAAATTCCTGCCTCATTGGAATTAAAACAATAAAATGGTTCACTCGATTCTGACCCCATTCACTCGGTTCTGAGACTCATGGTGACACCATTTGTAATGAACGACTCCATGGGGGTTTGTTGATTGTAATCTCGATAGAAGCCGCTCACCGGGTCTTTCTTCCATGACACCACTGGGTGGGCCTGAACTGCCAACCATTAGCTTAGTAGAGGGCAAACCACACCACCTTGTACTTGAGGGAGGGAAGAACAAAATGAAGTAACTGAGGTGCTGCCATAGCTACTATGACTATATTTTACTATTGTTATGATTCTTATTAATACCACTGCTTCTAAAGTGCGAATGTCCTTTTTCTTTCTCTTATAGGGAACTCATAGAAGATTCAGATAGGAAACTTGTCAAAAATTCTCAACGGGCAATACATGTAGCTCAAGGACCAGGAATGTACACGGTTCATGCAAGGACAGAACAACTCATTTGGTCCATGTTCAGTCTTGGTCTCAGTCATCGAGAGCAATGGTGGAAGCATGTTCTGTGTTGAAGTGGCTGGAAGCAGAATTGGCCTCCTTGGTGCCCGACAACTGAGGCTCTCCTTCTCAGTGGAAAAAAGCATATTGTTGACCCGAGGGGGGATAGTAAATTGGTGATTTCAGCAGCTTTCTACCATTTAGCTTATTTCTTAAGGTTTTAGTAAGGCATAATGATTTTCTTCAAAGTAGGTTTTACATAATGATTTCAAATAATCACTATCATTTTCTCCACCTACTCACTGTGCCCTTCAAGGGCATTTTGACTCTTTTGAAGCCTGATCTGTCTGGGCCTTCTTTTCCCTGCAGTAGTAGTTGTCGAGTTGCTTCTGGCTCATGAAAACCCATCAGTGCAGAGTAGAACCGCTCCATAGGGCTTTCAAGGTAGTGAACTTTGGGGACTAGATTTCCAAGGTGTGTCTGAGTGGGTTCCATGGCCAACCATTGGGCAGGTAGTTACGCACTCAGCCATTTGTGCCACCTGAAAGTTGGACATTTGGGACAGACAACTCCAGGTAATCAATCCCAAAGAAAGTCTGCCACTCTACAATTCTACAACATAACACTTCTGATTGGAAAGTGTGGCCCTCACCATGCAGCAGAAACACCCAAACCATTTTTGCCATCAATGCAAATGGAATCCCATGGAATCCCACAAGCTTTGTAAGAAATGAAAATCCATCTCCTTTCACAGAACAACAAAAAGAAAGACAATGACGCCAATATGGAAATCAAGTTGCTTTGAGCCCTGTGCACTCACTCCAATTTTTATCTTCTAAAACATATACTTTTCTAGCATCAACCAGCCAGCTGATATTTTCCTACATTCAAAGGAAGCAATTTTCTCCAATTTTACAGTCTCTCTAGGATTGCATCCTAGAGACACAGAGGGCTCTCTTCTAACAAGTGGCTGGATTCATGGAAATGAGCACAAACAAACACAGGCACCAAGCAATTCTGGTGCCAGCTGAAAAGATCTTTCCACTGCATTCAGAGTAAAGTTGAAGGAGTCCCCGAGAGGAATGGAGGGCAGGAGTCAGAGGTGAGGCTAAGTCCTGCCTTAAGTGAGCAGACATGCTCACTAGGTCTGGTGAACAATGTCTCACCATCAGCCCCAGGCCTGCCTGGATCCTGAAGATAATAGGCGTCCAACGTCCATCTCCTGAAGGACACAAGGGCGTCAGCTTGCTGGGGCACAGGGCTCATCACATCATTTCCAAGGTTCAGTCCAGGCTCTGCCTGCCAAAGGTGAAACTGCCAAATCAAGTGTGTTTACTCTGGGTTTTGCCAGGTGTGTGTGTGTTTGAGGTAGGGGTAGGGGGAGCGTAGAGTTACTGGTGCTGAGTGACCCAATCCCATGAACACAGATGCAGCAGCCTTTCTGATTTTCACAGGAGCAATGAAGGGGTAACTGAAAGCTGTTTAAGGGAATGAACCCTTTCCCACCCCAGTCTGAAAGGTTAGTGAGTGGACAATTCTTCATAAGGTTCCATCGGGTGTTCAATGTCCAATTTTCTGAAGTTGATCCCTGTGCCTTTCTTCCTAGTCTTAGTCTGAAATCTCGGCTGAAACCAGCCCACCATGAGTATTCATTGGACATCTCTGTGGTACAGCTTCCAGCATCAGAGCAGGACACAAGCTCCTACATAATGGGAAACTGACAGAAGCTGAAGACAAACTGACAGAAGGCCGATCACTAGAAAATGACACCATGTTGGCAAAAGCAGGTCAGCAGGCATAAGGAAAACCCTCGAGTAATGGATTAACACAACCGCCAAGTCAATGGACTCAAATACACCAACAGTCCTGAAGACGACACACACGGGCCGGGTAACGTGCCCTTGTTTTATACCTAAGGTTTCCAAGAGTTGGGGCTGAATGGGCAGCAGCTCACAACAACAACAACAAGTCATGTAAATTAGTCTCATTGTAGGGCAATCCACAACCTAAATATTAGGTAAATTGCTCACATGATCTACAGAACCCATGTTCTTGGGGCTGGCGGCTGAGTTGAGTGCCTGGCATGACTGGGCACGCGCTCTCATTCTACACCTGCTCTTAAGGAGTCAGCAGAGCACAAACACTTTGACCCATCTTCTCTCACACAAGCTGTGGCCCCACAGTGCTGTTTGCCTGCTGCCCCTCCCATCCTGCCAGCAGGCTCTCCCTCAAGGATACCCTTTTCTCCTACCATCCTCCCTCCGGAGGTTTGAACCGCACTGCTCTGATGAATGCTTCCCACAGTCCTCTCTGAATGGTTTTGACCTCTCACCCAGCTTGAGTTCCTGTTCTCAGTACTTAAAGAAAAAAAAAATCCACTTAGTTATCTTTTAGTCAACCTTTATTCAGAACTCATTATCTTATCACAGAAACAGACTCTCTCCCAAGGGAATCACCACCCCTGTTAACTAGTCTGAAAACCTTTGTGTCATCCCTGACTGTCCCCGCCCCCACTTGGACTCGGCTGGCAGGTCCACTCTGGTTCTCTCTTTGGGATTGCCACATTGTTTCCATTCACAGCCTACGTTTTTAGCACCCAGTGAGTGGCACACTTAGATCATGAAATATTATTGAGACATTCAAATGGTAATGGAAATGCATATTTATTTACATGGCGATATATTTAGGATATACAGTACAAACTTTTTTTGCTTAACATGCTTAGAATTATTATTGCATATTACATGATCTGCAAATCGATGTGTGAAATTCATAAGCAGTTATTTCTAGTTGGTGGAATAAAAAGTGGTTTTCATTATCTTTTAAAATCTCATCCAATCCCCTTTTCTAATTTAGTGCAAGAAACATTTAATACATAATTTAATTCACATGATCTATGAGCCTAGGCTTCCCCGTCATTCCCCTATTTTAAAAGCTTCACTCTAACAGGGCAAGCTGAATTCCTGAGCTTTCCTCAGTTCTATCCGACTCCTTCACTTGGTGGCTCAATGGTTAAGTGCTAGGTTGCTAATAAAAAAGCAGGTGGTTCAAATCCACTCCAGGGTTTCTTGGAAAAAAATACCTGGTGGTCTGCTGCCATCAAGATGAGACCTTAAACAACCTGTGTGGAAGTTCTATTCTATCTCATGAGTCACCATGACTCAAAATTTACTTGATGGCACCTTTCAGCAGTAATTCACAGGCGCCTCTTCTAGGACCCAATATCATCTTGTCCCCGCCTTTGACTCTGCTATCATTTCTGACTTTTTTCTCTTTGCCTGAAATGCATGGAAATGACAGCAGGATCCTGGATCAAGGCATTTATATGCATTTATAATTATATTTGCTATTCTGCTCTGCCCAAATGTCTTCCTCCAGATTTCTCTCTGCCTCTTACATTCAGATGTCTGCTCAAAGTCACGTCATCAGGAAAGATTCCCACCATCTAAAGGCGCATGTCTCTCCCTGATTTATTAGTCGGTACTTGTCACATCTTAATGGGCTACAATTATTCAAGTGTTCACCAGGTACCCTGGCACAGTAGAAGGGCACAGCCTCCTGAAAGCACCAGAGCAAGGACTTTGCTTCTTTTCCCAATCTAACCCCAGGTACTATTATTCTGCCTGGGGCAATATGATTTGTGCATACACACACACACACACACACACACACACACACACACACACACCCTCTGCCCATATGCTCTATAGAACCTTTTCATCTCTGTCCTTTGAACTTGCAATTTGCCCCTGATCCTGCCATTTTCTGCTTCCTTGGATCTATGGTGGTATTATTTCCCATAATCCATTCACACTACTAATTGTTGTTGCTGTTGTTCTGACTCATAACAACCTTGTGCACAACAGAAGGTAACATTGCGTGGTCCTGCCCCATCTTCACAATCGTTACGTTTGAGCCCATTGTTCTTTCACGGTGTCAGTCTTATCTCCTTGATAGTCTTGTTCTTTTTCATTAACCCTCCCCTTTCCCTTTGACCACGCATGGTATATATTATCACAAGAGATCAATTTAATAGCAATTATCTAATTTCCTTTCTATGTCCAGGTGAGTTATGTTATGGGCATGCCTGGATGGTTAACTGCTTAACTGCTGTATCCTGAAAATACATTAGATGATAGGTATTTCTAGGCATTTTTTTTAAACAATAAAAATTACCCATGATTTGCAAAGTCATCTGAACAAGGCTTTGGTTTCCTCAGATAAGGTGACTTGTGACTGGTTTCCTAGATGCTACACTTCAAGTGTGTTATAAGAAAACTAGCCCCCACAGACCCTCAAAACTACCAAGGTGACACTCTTTGCCTAGGGGCTGTCACTTAGGGAGGAGATGACCCTAGAGGCTGGATCTCCTGCCACGTGGACTGCTGTAAGGGCTTCCAAAAGAAGAGCATCAGACCCTGTTCTCCTGACAAGTCATGATTCCCATCTTATATCCTTCCATGTCAAGTAGACTGGTGCCCAGGTGGCCTTTGCTAGTCCTGTGGCTCTAAATCCTTAGGCGAGACTAAGAGAGTTTCCTGTGGTCCACGGCAACCCTGAGAGATTAAACAATTCAAGGAAAAGCCCAACGACTTCATTTGGAGTTAGAGTTCGCGTTTTGTCTAAAATATGAAAGACCATCGCACTGTCACTGTTCTATCAGATTTAACTTGGAGGTGAGCCAGCACTGTGGTGGATGTCTCTTCAGAGGGGAAACTGAGGAGTGAAAAGGAGCAAACTCGTGGGTAAGAAGAATGGAGTCATGATATGGAAACGCTCAAGTTCCGATGTCCTTTTGTGAACCTCTAAATCCAGCCATGTCTGAGGCGGCAAACACGCCCTGGCTGGTTCCAGTTACTTTAGCCTAATAGTTCTTAGCTGGGAGTGACTTTGTCCCCAAGAAACCATTCGGCAATTTCTGAGGACATTTGTGACTGTCATGGGGTGCGGGGTTGGGGTTGGGGGGGAGGGTAATTTGACCCGCATCTATTGCATAGAGGTCATGGATGCTTCTCAATATCCTACAAACCAAAGGATGGCCCCCCACAAAAAGGACTTATCTGCTCTCCCCAATCAATAGAGATGAGTCTAAGAAACCCTGTTTTGGCTAAAGGATTCCCTCTCCCATTGAAACCCGTTTGCTTGACTCGCTTTCTCCTGTAATGGAAATGGTCCTGCCGGGTGCACCTCAAGCTGAGGTTGTGTTACAATTTGTCCTTTAAAATTCCATCATGTTCCACCTCTTCCTGACGAGCTTTTCATTCTCCAGAACGACTCCATCTCCTTTTAATCTAGTTTGTAAGTGGTATCGTTTCTTTTGCGATAGCAGATACAGCTTTGGGTTGGCCCTTAAAATATTTTATGTGTGTAACAACTACACAGCAGATTTCAATGAGCAGTATCCCCTGTGCTCATGTATTTATTCATGAATATGTTTTTGAGAATGACAATATAGTAGAACTATAATAGCCTCTGGGGATTGAGCAGTGAACAACACGGATCATTTTCATACCTCCACTGAATTTAAAGTCTAAAAAGAGAGGCAGATAATAAACAAATAAACATGATTTCAAATAATGGTAAGTGGTAGACAGAAGATAGAAAGGTGGAATTATGCTGAGTGAAATAAGCCAATCACAAAATGATACTATTACTAATAATTCAAAATAAAATAAAAGGTTTAAACTCACAAGGAAACATTCTTTAAGGATTACCAAAGGTAGGAGGAGGGAAGGAGGAAGATCATTACCTAGAGAGTAGACAGGTTTTAACCTGGGTGAAAGGAAAGACATTATTTGATAGGAAGGGGTTTAGCATAATATGATCAAAGCAAAGGAAGGTACAGGTAGGTACCTGTACAGGTAGGTACAGAAGAGTGAAAGATGACAAAGGTAAATACTATGACATACACAGTCCTACAATAAAACAATCGCAAGCAATACTTTAGGAGTGGTTTCCTCGGTAGATGTGCAAGCTGAATCAGTGTGGAATGGCATATGGAGCATACCAGCAAGTATACATAGACTTGGCAGAGGATATTCCTACATATGCATCTGCATATATTCCAAACAGATCCTAGCCAATACACGGATAAAAACATCTACACCATGACCAACACCTGGGGGAACTGAGTTAATGGACTTGGGAGCTTAGGAGCACAGCCTCAGGGGCATCTTGGTCAATTGGCATAACATCTACATTCTGCTTTGGTCAGTCAGTAGTGGCTGGCATCTTAAAAATTTGCAAGTGGCCATCTAAGATTCAACTATTGGTCTCCCTTATTTGGAACAAAATTGTGGAAAAAAAATCAAAGACCCAAAGAAAAATTACACCAAGGGAATAATTGACTGAACCCAAGCCTCCACTATCCCACAATTAGGAAAACTAGAAGATGCCTGGTTATCACCACTAACCATTCCTATCCCAAACAGAGTCACAGGCAGAGTTGGAGTAAAATGTAGAACACGATTCAAAATCATAAGAAATGATGGGATGTACTGCTTTGATAGAACCTCTTGAGACTATAGTTGCTAGCACTCAGACCTTCTTGCCCGTTTATACACTTTCTTGCATAAAAATACTGATTCAGAGCACTTGTGAAATTGCAGCACCCTAATTTTTATAAAGGCTCCTACAGAAAGCCCGGAGACCCTGCATGGCATGAATAGCCAAGCACTCAACCAATAACGGAAAGTTTGGAGGTCTAAATCTGCCCAGAGCAGCCTCAGAATGAAGGGGAGTGGTTTGCATCGAAAAGACACAGCCGTAAAGCCCTCCTGTCAAGCTCTACCCTGTACACCCAGGGTCACCAAGAGTTAGAATCAACTGGAAAGCAAAGTAGTAGGGGCGGTTTTGTTTGTTTTTCTTTTCTTTTTAATAGACTGCTGTTGTAACACCTCCGGCAGTCTTTCAAGGACTTCCTCCAACGCTCTGCTCTGATTCTTGCGCATTTGGTTTTAGTGTTCCTGGTTTGGGCCTCTCATTTTATCTTTGTGATCCGGCCCTCTGCCGGCTTCTTCTTTATCTCCTTTTAAATCGCCATTCCTTGGGTATTCTTTTTCAGCTTATGTCTTACTTTCCTAAGTCGGCTGTAACGAAACACCACAAATGGGTGCCTTTAAAGAACAAGAATTTTATTTTCTCACAGTTCTGGGGGCTACACCGAATTTTTACCTGTGAGCCTCTCTCCTAGCTTCTGGTGTTTGCTGGTGATCCCTGACTACCTTGGCTTCCATCACTTCCTGCTTGTGTCTCCATGTCTGTTGTGCCTATTTTTATAATTCCGAAGTGATTAGGTTTAGGATTTCCCTTATTGTGGGTACGAGATCATTAACAAAATGAAGGAAGCCAGGTATTCAGACAGGATGACATCATAGTATTCCAGACTTCACTACGGATTTGGGGGACACAATTAAATCCATAACATTTACTTTTGGCTTTTTCTGTGAGGGTTTAACTCAAACCATCTCTGAATTTTCAAGGAGCCAGTGCCTTCTGTAATCAGGAAATACCTAGCCATCCCTTTAGGACCAAGTTGATACACCACGCTCTGCAACATTTTTCCAGAAAATATCACAAAACACATTCATACTCTTTGCATTTTGAATGATCAAATTACCACTGATTGCTCACTGTTTTGTCTCCAGAACACCATTTGGAGCTCCATGAAGAGATTAAAATCATATGCCCTTCAGGACCAGTAGTAGTGAGAGTGGTGATACCGGGAGGGTGGAGGGAGGGTGGGGTAGAAAGGGGGAGCCGATTACAAGGATCTACATATAACCTCCTCCCTGGGGGATGGGCAACAGAGGGGTGGGTGAAGGGAGACGCCGGGCAGTATAAGATGTGATAAAATAATAATTTATAAATTATCAAGGGTTCATGAGGGAGGGGGGAGCGAGGAGGGAGGGGAAAATGAGGAGCTGATGCCAGGGGCTT
>NW_022103928.1:41991395-41993298 GCF_000313985.2 Echinops telfairi
TTATCAAGGGTTCAAGAGGGAGGTGGGGAGCAGGGAGGGAGGAGGAAAAATGAGGCGCTGATGCTAGAGGCTTACGTGGAGAGCAAATGTTTTGAGAATGATGAGGGTAGTGAATGTACAAATGTGCTTTATACAATTGATGTATGTATGGATTGTGATAAAAGTTGTATGAGCCCCCAATAAAATGATTAAATATAAATAAAAATAAAATCAGTTACCCTTGATTTGACCCTGGCTCATGGCAACTCAACATGTGTGAGAGTAGAACTGTGCTTCACAGAGTTTTCAATGGCCGACTCTTCATAAATAGATCATTGGACTTTTCTACCACAGTGCCTCAATGTGGACTGGAACCTGCAAACTTCCTATGTGCAGGTGAACATGTTAAAAATTTGCACCTCCCGGACTCTTTAGGAGAGAAATAAACCCACCGCCATTGGGTTGATTCCAATTCATAGTGACCCCACGGGTTTCTGAAGCTGTAAACTTTTATCGAGTAGACAGACTCATATGTCTTTTGTGCAGCAGCTGGTGGGTTTGAACCGCTGACCTTATACTTAGCAGTCTAGGGCTTATCCAACAGCACCAGCAGGGTTCCTTACCTTAGGAGAGTAATACAGTCTTATTTCCATGGGCTGATCCAGAGCATGACATAGATGTGTCACACATGGGTGCCTGGACACAGACATTGAGCGTATGCTAGGTCAGTCACAAAACAAAACATAAAACTAATTCTTTAGTCAAAGAAAGAAGACCTTTGCTATATCTGTTTGTTTTATTTTATTTTTTAATTCCGTGTGTCCTCTATTAGTATTCACAAAATCCTGTCTCATTTCAGGCTGATCCTTTTATCTAATACATCCCTCTGACATCCATCTATCTCTTTCTATTTTAAATAAGCTCATCTAAAGGTCAGAAATTAACTCTCAAACCACAGCAGAAGACAGACGAGAAGCTTCCTCCCAACCCCCCAAGTGGAAGACTAAAGGAGAAGAGTCATTGCTAATTGACTTTTGAGTTTGTGAAGCACGAAAAGCATTTCAGACGCAGTCTGATGGCAAAACCACAGTGACACCTAGTCACTCAATAGAACAGTGCAGTGGAGAGAGCACTGACTTGGGAGTCACAGATTTGGCACCCATCAGTTCTATAACCTCATAAAAACAACTTCAGCTCTCAGGGGACCTTATGTATTAAAAAGCAAGTCTTTGAACCACGCCTTTCACAATGAAGGCTCTTAGACCTGAAGAGTAATTCTCAAGTGCATCCCACCATGCTGAAGCTCAATGCACACAGGAGTGCTGAAGTGACCGGAGCTGTCCTACTGCAAGGTGACTCAAGAGCTGTGCAATCCTGCTCAGTGGGATGTTAGAGCATTCCTTTACAGTTCTTCCACAAATGAACTCAAAACTATTCTGGACTCAACTTGAGGGCATTGATTATGTTCTGAACAATTTTGGTGGTAACTCTAAAGCCAACAAAAGGTTTTATGAACATGTGCTTTTTGACTCAGATTCATGGATTCATGGTTCAGAGGTAGAATGATCACCTTCCATGCAGTGACCGAGGTTTAATTCTCATCCCAATGACCCTTTTATACAGCCATCTAGATGGTTATAGTTGTTGAATTTATAGAAGACTTGCATGTTGCTATGATGCTGAACAGATTTCCTGGAGCTTGCAGGCTACAATGGACCAAGACAGAAGGTCTAGTGATCTACCTACAAACCCCACGAACACCATAGTCCAAATGCAACTGATCATGAATATCCTATAGGACCAGACAGAGTATCTTCTGTTGTGCTGCCAGGCATCAGGGGCTATCTCAGGAGCCACTAACAAAAAGAACCCACTTGGCTTCTATTTTCTTCATTCATATTTTTTGGATGTTTAAAAAAACTCA
>NW_022103928.1:41996243-42019311 GCF_000313985.2 Echinops telfairi
CTTACAGAGCTCACGGTCGGATCAACCCATACACGAGCTCCCCCTGCCACACTGAAATGATCCTGACTGAGAAGGAACAGATCGTTCCCAAACCAGAAGAGGAGGTCGCACAGAAGAAAAAGATTTCCCAGAAGAAACGGAAGAAGCAAAAATTCATGGCTCAGGAATAAATAGCTTAAAATAATGAAAAATAAAAGTTAAAAAAAAAAAAGAAGGTTGAGAACCACTGGTCTAAGATCTTCTGATCTGAGATTGAAACCGTCAGAAGTTAGAACAGGTACAGCTCAGTATGGGAGGCTGACTATAAATAATATTTGATGCTGACTTGACCCCAATCTGGTAGTTATACTGTGATCTAGTAATGAGCACATACAAAAACCTCCAAGACAGACCTCCCACGAATATGATCATTAAACAACCACACTTGCTTTTGGAGTTGCCGTACAGTCAGTTCTGACTCCTAGCAACCCTTGTACAGTGGGTTGGAACAAGGCCTGGTCCGGTGCCACCCTCACCTTGTTCTTATGTTTGAGCCCATCAGTGCAGACACTGTGTCAATCCATCTTGTCAAAGGTCTCCCTTGTTTTGTTGCTGTTCCTTTACTTTGCCACGCATGCTGTCCTTCTCCAGGGACAGGTCTCTCTTGACAATACATCCAAAGGACATGAGGTGATGGCTCCCTATTCTTGACTCTAAGAAGCATTCTGGCTATCAATCATCCAGGACAGATCTATTGGTTCTTTTGGCAGTCCGTGGTACTTTCAATATTCTTCACCAGCACCATAGTTCAAATGAATCGATTCTTCTTCAGTCTTCCTTATTCAATGCCCAACTTTCATATGCATATGATAATAATTTCACTAAACTTCATAATACCAGGAATGAATCTCATGCCACATTTTGAATGATCCACATTTCTACTGAGAAAAGAATGCAAGATTTCCATCTAAGCAAACAGTGAACTAGGGATGGAAATGTACCTTAAGTCTTTTCAGGAAATTTTGTTTTTTATGAAATATGGTCTTTTCACTCAAAGGACCCCTGGTGGGGCAGTAGGTTACACACTGGTCTGCTAACCACAAGGAAAACAATTCAAGCCCACTACCTCCTTGTTGGGAAAAAGAGGAGGCTTTCTGTTCTACAGCCTCAGAAACACACAGGGGTCGTTATACTCTGCCCTATAGGCTCACCACCAGTAGACATAGACGCAATGGCAATGGGGATTTTAATTCATTATAAAATGTATTTTTATGGTTAAATGTCAAAACATTCAATAAATGAAGAGACATTTGTACATAGAAGGTAAGCAGATGGCCCAAAAGTACATAAGAAGATGCTCAACATTATTATTCATTAAAATGCAAATCAAAATGGCAATGAGATACTACCTCATACTTACTAGGATGGTTATTATTAGAAAAATAGAAAGGGTAGTATTGGTGAAGATGTAAAGATACCAGAATCTTCATGCATTGCTGATGGGATTGCAAAATGGTGTAGCTGCTGTGAAAATAATTTGGTAGTTTCTCAAAAAATTAAACAGAATTACCGTATGACACAGAAATTTCACTCAGTCCTGTCCTCCACAAATAAACAAAGAAAACAGAAAGTTAAAACTGAAAGAAAGGATTAAAGCATTGTATGCCATTGTTTGTTTAAGCATTATTGATAATAGTTCAAATTGGAAACAGCCTACATCCATCAGCAGATGCCTATGCATTGTGGTACAGCCTATATATACTATGTAGCCATAAAGTGAAAGTTCCGATCCGTGCTATTAAATGGATGAATTATGAAATACATTATGCTGAGTCAGTGATAAAAGGACATATTCTATTACCCTAGTCATTTGAAATATCTAAAACAACAAATGCATAGAGGCTGAAAGTAGATTAGTAGTAACCCGAGGTCGAGGCGAATGCAGGGACACAAGAAGTGAATTAACAGAGACATAGTCCGGGCAATTAGAACATTTAGAAAACTAATAGAGGTACTGGTGGTCCAACACTGTGAATGTGATTCAAACCCCTACACTCTGCCCTCAAAATAGCTAAAACAACAAAAAATACTGCATTATTAGATAAACACATTTTTGAAGTGCTCCATTCAAACAAGGATCCTTGACCATCCATAATTAGTTGAGCCACATAAAGGAGTTTACAATGTCATGATCTGTTGAGATGAAGTAATTCATTTATGTATAGTTTCATGAATTCAAAAAAATTCTGGAGAATCTTTAATCAGCAGATGCACTGCCCTGTTCCAGGAACCATGCTGAGCTCAAAAGCAGAAAAGTGGAAAGACCTTAAAACCTCCTGAAAGAAGCCCCCAGAGCAGCAGAGCTAGAGTCAAAGTCAGCAGCACACAAAGGAGGAGCTGCGCTGGAAGAAGCTGACCCACAAGACCAACCACAATACAAACACTGGACTGGAGACTGAGAAAGTTAAGGGGAGGTGGATTCAGAAAGGCTCTCTGGGGAAAAGATTCTGCTGTCAGACATAAAAGCAGAAAATTCAACCTAGGAAGCATTTCAAAAGCATGGGGGACCCAGGGAGCTGTGATGGTGAGGGCATCTCTAAGACAAAGGGCATGCATTGGAAGTCCCTGCAAAGGAAGCAAAGTTCTCTCTGTATATTTTAACATTCTTCCTTCCAGAATTCCAATTGGCTGTGTGTGGCGGTTTCTGGCTCTAATCTTCATATCCATAACTATTTCCCCCCATATTTTCCATCTTTCTGTCTCTTTGGAACACTTGGGAAATTTTTTCAATTAGATTTTCTCACTTCATTAAAATTTTCTTTTGGATGTCTAGATTGTATTTTGACTCATCTGCTGCATTTTAAAATTTTGGATGATATTTTAGTTTCCAATTAGTTCTTTTTCAAATCCATTTGGTCCTACTCTGTAATTGTAAACTCCTTTGCCACATTTAGAATAATAATAACAAAAACAGCCTCAGCTTCATACTCAACCATTCAACATAGAGTTGGAGATGCATGAAGTAGCCAGTATCTTTAATAGTTTGGATTTTATCCTAAAGGCATTTTGGGGCCTCTTGAGAAGGCAATACAGTGGGTTATGCATTGTGGTTATAATGGCAAGGCCAGCAGTTTAAACCCAGCAGCTGTTAGTTGGGAGAAAGATGAGGTTTTATACTTTGGTAACATTTGCAATCTTGTAAACACTACGGGACAATTCTACTCTGTCCTATAGGGTCACTATGTGAGTTTGGTGAGTTCTGGTGGTGCTATTGGGCAAGCTTCGAATTTCTAACTACAAGGTTGGTGGTTCAAATCCATTCCACATCTCCTGAAGAGACTGATGAAACTGTCTTTTCCTGTAGAGATTTATAGCCTCTGACACCTTATTAAAGGGTTTCTATGACTTGTAATTGACTCAGTGATAGTGGATTTTTTTTGGGGGTGGGGGGAGTGAAGTCTTCTGCAATCCCTTAATGTGATAGATTATATATAGGTAATCAGGTATCATTTGTAACTAATGTGGCATTCCGTTGAAAGTAGGTAACTGAAGGAACAGCATGCTGTGACGTACAGTATGGGTCAGTATATAATTTAAAGCACCAAGAATCTCTTACTTGCATATTTGTTAACTAGTTGAAGTGTTAAAATGGAAGAAAATATTATTGGAGAATATTTTGAATCCCTTCTTGAGAGGCTTTTAAAATTAGAAATAAATTTCACCTCCTTAAAATGGATTCGCATAACTTATCTGTTAATTTGCTGGACTATGGTGGCTTGTATGTTGCTATAATGCTGGAAACTATGGTACCAGTATTTCAAATACTGGGTCATCCATGGTGGGAAGGTTTCAAAGAAGCTTCCAGATCGAGATGGAATATAAAGGCCTGGACATCTTCTTTAAAATAGTTAATTAAATTAACCAATTAAAATGTTTGGTTCATAAGTTTACATTAGGATATCATGATTGGTAAAGTAGAGGGGCAGCATCAGCAAGAGACCATTGATAAGATGGATAGGCACAATGCCAAGCCCAAGCCAGGAGCTTGAACACGTTGGCAATTGTGAGGATCAAGCAGCATTTCATTCAGTTGTGTATGAAGTTGCTAGGAGGTGGAGTTATTTCAAAGACAGCTAACAACAATCTCCAGATGGATTAATGGCTGCATCTGAAGCATGACCTCTTGTGGTGACTTACATCTCTGCAAGTCTAGATGAACTGTTGATGAAGTCAATTTGGTAACAAAATTTACCAATAGTAGTAAGAACGCTCTACTTTGTTCTGCTCTGTAGCTATTAGAATGACTTACAACTCTGGCATGATTGACAGCCTTCACAGGATGTAGTCATTCACATTCACTAGTGATCTCTCTGAGAAACAAACCCAAACCCACTGCCATCAAGGCACTTCTGACTTGAGGTCTTGTAGTTACTGTGGTGGAGTTGGTTCCGGTGCACAAAGACCCTATGGCCAACAAAGGAAGCATTGCCTTGTCCTGTGCCATCCTCACAATTGTTATCTTAGAGTCAATGCTGCAGCCATGGTGTCAATCCATTTTGTTGAGCGCTTTCCTCTTTTTTTTTTTGCTGTCCCTCTATAATAACCAGCACAGTGTCCTTTTCCATGGCCTGGTCTCTCCAGACAACCTGTCCAAAGTACATGAGATGAAGTTTTACTACACTGGCTTCGAAGGAGCCTTCTGGCTGTACTTCTTCCAGACAGATTTGCCCGTTCTTTTGGCAGCCCAGGGTGCTTTCTCTGTTCTTTGCAGCACCATCACTCAAAAGTGTCAATTCTTCCTCAGTCTTCATTGTTCAATGTCTAACTTTCACATGCATATAAGGGGATGGGAGATAACATGGCTTGGGTCAGGCACAAAGTAAAGGAACAACCTTGCTTTACAGCACTTTAAAGAGGTCTTGTGTGATTTACCCAATACAGTGGGTCATTGATCTCTTTATTGTTGCTTCCATAAATACTGACTGTGGATCCAAACAAAGTGAAATCCTTGACAACTTCACTTTTTTCCCCGTCTGTTTATCATGATGTTACTTATTGGTCCAGCCGTGAGAACTTTTGTTGCCTTTACATTACGTTTTAACCCAAGTACTGCCAGCTGCAATCCTTGAACTTTATCTGCAAGTGCTTCAAGTTCTCCTTATTTTCAGCAAGCAAGATTCTGTCATGTGAATATGAAAGCTTGTTCATACGCCATTCTCCCATTCTGAAGTCATGTTCATCATATAATCCAGCTTCCCTGATTATGTGCCTAGCATACAGATTGAATCAGTATGATGAGGAAATACACACGGACACATTCTGACTCACAGTGACTGTATTGAGTACATATCTCTATAGAAAGAAGCAGCCTATCTTTCTCTCATGGACTGGCTAGTGGCTTTGAACCACTAACCTTACAGTTAATAGTGCAGCACCAAACTCACAATAGCAACAGGAAGGGAAATAATTTTACGAAAGGTAAATCACAGCTATTGCAGGATTAGGTGAATTTTCCAAAGATAAGTGTCAACCTAGTGAGACTGACCTCATTTCCAATCTGGGCTTTGAGCAGGTGTGTTCAGGTTTGACCCGTTACTGAGAATATATATACTGAGTAAGTATCTATGCTCTCACAAGATCCAAACTGTAAACATAAGAATCACCTGGGGACCTTTAATGCTCTCCTAGGGATTTTTAAAAGGTCATATGATTTTAAAGGTCATAAGATTTCATAGGAGAGTTTACTAAATAAAAAAGAAGTTGAACACATCAAATATGAGAAAAAATGTTGGCGGTAGGGTGGTGAGATTTAGGAGGCAGTCTTTTGTGCTTGCAACCGACAATGTTACTTACTGGGAGTCGAGCAATACATTTAAAGTGAATGCAAGAAGAAATGTATACAGAGAATTTTTATATAAAGTTATGAAATAAGATATAGAAGAATTAAAAATAACTTTACAGCTTTATATAACTCCGGATGAAGCAAAGGAAGTGGGAGGAAATGTAAGTGAGCACTGAAATGTGAATATTAACACGTAGGTGTGCTATGAAGAATCTCACAAGGAAGCACTCAAACCAGAAATGACTAAAAGAAGTATTAACTGGAAACTGGATGTAGACATGTTAGTATGAGAGAAATATTACTATTATTTGTTGTTAATTGGATATATCTTTATTTATTTTTAAATTTTATAAAGTCTTGGTGTATAGAGGTTATGTGTTGGGCTGCTAACTGCAAAGTCAGCAGTTCAAAACCACTTCTCAGGAGAAACATGAGGGTTTATATTCCCATAAAGAGCAATAGTCTTGAAAACTCACAGAGGCAGTTCTCCTCTGCCCTGTAGATGTTATTCAGTATCAGCTCAATTCCAGACAATTTGGCTTGCGTTTGGAAGATATCCAAAATTCATGAGAAACTTACCAAGAGGCTCTCATCTAAACCAGACAAAACACTACAGAGTAGACCAGGTTGCCAGGGTACAATTTATTCTTTTTCCTGGCTTATATGCAACTGGGCCTTTAAAATAATATTCATGATATAGCAATACTTTTTAAAAAGTGCTCCTTTATGGATAAATAGGTATACACAATCGCCTTAGCTTACAGTACTAATGGCAAGCATGAATAGTAAACACCTCTCTCCATCCTTCAGATAAATGGCTCTTTAGTGTAAGGATTCAATAAATAAGCAAGCTGGACCTCACGATCCTTCTAGAATTAATGACGGGAAGTCAACAGAGAGACTGTTAAGCTGCTCCTGGGGAGCCACTTTTCAGTACTCTGAGTCTCCAACTAGCTCTAAGTTTGGCAGCAGGGTAAACCAATCCTTTCTTTTACGGGAATCTGTCGGAACTTCCTCTTTACAGATTTGTTTCCATTTAAAGGGCTCAACCGCAACGTTCAAATTCAAAATCTGCGGACCATTTCGTAAATCACGTATCTGCTCACTGTGCCAGACCCCGTCGGCAGCCTCCCCGAGTGTCAGTTTGTTTTCATCCTTCCAACTCAACAGAGCCCGACATCCACAAATGAGCCTTAGAATGGGAAAGCTGCTTTTCCAACAACTCTTACAGCGAAGGGAAGTCATGCAATATACTTAGAGCAAATAAGCGGTCTCCTGGCCAAAGGAAGGGGAATATGTTCCTCCATCCTTAAGAAATATAAAGACATGAGAGAAGTGGTGTGACTGTCTGGTCATGTGCATGCGCGCGCGCGCGCGCGCACACACACACACACATAGGATACACACAAATAGCTTATCATATAGTTTCACAAAAATTTCAAGTGTGGCTTGTGCTTGTGGGAATGGGAATTCCCATAGAACAATAGGAATTCCAGAACACTTCATTGTGCTCTGGGAAACTTGTACATGGATCAAGAGGCAGTTGTGTGAATGGAACACGGGAATACTATATGGTTTAAAATCAGAAAAGGTGTATGTCAGGGTTGTGTCTTCTCACCATACTTAATCTGTATATGGAGCAAATAATGAGAGATGCTGGATATATGAAGAAGAATATGGCATCAAGATTGGAGAAAGCCTTGTTAACAACCTGAGATATGCAGATAGCACAAGTTTCCTTGGTGAACTTGAGGTGGACTTGAAGCACTTGGCCACGAAGATCAAGGTTTGCAATCTTCAGTATGGAGTACAACTCAATGTCAGAACAAGGAAATCCACACAACTGGATTAATAGGAAACATCATGATAAATGGAGAAAAGATTGAAGTTGACAAAGGATTTTGTTTTGCTTGGGCCCCAAATCAATGCTGATGGAAGCAGTAGTCAAGAGATTAAACGATGTATTTCACTGGGTAAATTTGCTGCACAAGACCTCTTTAGAGTATTAAAAAGCATGGATATTATTTGAGGACTAATGTATGTCTGACCCAAGCTATGATATTTTCAATCATCTCATATGCATGTAAAATTTGGACATTGATTAAGGAAGATCTAAGAAGAATCAACACATTTGGATTGTGCTGGCAAAGAATATTGAATGGACAATGGGCAAAAGAACAAACAAGTCTGTCTTGGGATAAGTACAGCTAGAGTGCTCTTGAGAGGCAAGGGTGGTGAGACTTCATTTCACATACTTTGGACACGTTATCAGGAGACATGAGACCTGGTGATGCTTGGTAAAGTCGAAGGGCAGTGAAAAAGAGGAAGACCCTTGATGAGATGGATTGTCACAGTGGCTGCAATAATGGGCTCAAACTTAGGAACAGTTGTTAGGATGGCAGTGGACCCTGGGGTGTTTTGTTCTGTTGTGCTTCAGGTCCCTCTGGGTCAAAACTGACTCAATGGCACCTAACAATCAAATACATCCAGACAAAATCTGAGAATTTACCCAGGATGCCCCCTATCTGGTGCTATGGCAACCTTTTCAACATGCTCATGAAGGTAGCAAAGAAAGATGCTGATAGCCTTCCCCATGATGATATTATTGAATAAGTGAATCACGTAGGGATTGTGCCATCTAGTTTTCCTGTTAGGTGAAACATATAACACCTGTGGTGTGAATATTTAGTGAGGTATCCTGTTTTCTGCTTACAAAGTAAGTTATGCATTATAACTTAAGGATCTTAGATAATTGCTCAAGTCAAATCCATGGGTTCCTCCAGATTTGGGAACTTCCTAAAACTATACCTGTATTTGTATGTCCTTTCCCACTCCTACATGAAAATATGACTGATAGCTTTCCATACATTTTTTAAATGGTTATAAAGTGTCACCTATTATTGGCAGCAAGAGTTATTAGGGTAAAGCTTCATTTCTAGGGCCAGGCTCCCTGCCTATCCCTTCAGACTTGTCCCTTGATACACAGCTTGCCCTCCACAGCTTCAAGTCCAGACTTTCCTGTCCACCCAGTTCCTTAACACATCTGGTGATCTTCCCTCTTGGGGTCCTTCCAGTCCACGTATGGATTTGTCTTTCAATGTCTCTAATTCCTTTCATAAGTACTTCCCACCCTCACTGACCTCCCTACTGTCTTGACTGCCATACCATAATAAATAGCATCTGCAATACTCACAGCACTCAGCCTCATCAGTAGTAGCAAATCAACTTTACTCAGATACAGCAGCAGCAGCTAAAACCAAAAAATCATTTCATGACCAGACAAGACGTCACTCAACCCCACTCAGTCAGTGGTAAGATAGGTGTGAACAAAGCAAAGGTTCTCAGAAAGGAAATCACAAGCATCCAAGTGCAACAGAGCAGCCCTGGAAACAGGCTCCCGTGCCTGTGCTTCTGATGGTCAGACACTGAGTCACCGTCACGGATAGTAGATGGAATAAGATGATATGGAATAAGATGATATTGGATCCGGAGGATGTGTTTACTACAGGAAGGGACTGGAAGGAGGACAGCCCCAGAAGTCAAGATGTAAAATGCCTGTCTCTGTTGCTGTTAGGTGCCCTTGGGTCGGTTTTCACTCCTGTTGACTCTATGCACAACAGAGAAAATGAAACAACAAAAACCACTGGCCTGGCCTGCAGTATCCTCACAGTTGTTGTTAGGTTTGAACCTATTGTTGTAGCCACTGTGTCGATGATTCATCTCATCAACGGCCTTCCTCTTTTTCACTGGCCCTCTACATTACCAAGCATGATGTCTCCTCCAAAGGCTGGTCTCTTCTGACATGTCCAAAGTACCTGGGACAAAGTCTTGCCATCCTTGCCTGTAAGGAGCCTTCAGGCTATACTTTCTCCAAAGGACAGCTCTTGGTTCATTTGCAGTCTAAGGTACTTCCAATATTCCTTGTCATTACTGTAATTCAAATGCACGAAGACTTCCTCAGTCTTCCTTTTTCAATGTCCAACTTTCACATCCATCTAAGGTGATTGAAAACACCATGGCTTGGGTCAGGCGCACCTTAGTCCTCCAAGTAACATCCTTGCTTTTCAACACTTTAAAGAGGGCTTGTGCAGCAGATTTACTCAATGCAATGGGTAATTTCATCACTTGATTGCTGCTTTCAGAAGAATCGATTGTGGATCCAAGCATGATGAAATCTTGGACCACACTTCAATCTTTTCTCTGTTTATTATGATGTTAACTATTAGTCCAGTTGTGAGGATTTGGGTTTTCTTTACATTGAGTTGTAATCCATACTGAAGAATGCAATCCTTGGTCTTTATGAGCAAGTGCTTCAAGTCTCTCAGCAAACAAAGGCTGTGTCATCTGCACATCTCAGGTTGTTAATAAGTCTTCCTCCAATCCTGACGCTATTTTCCATATAATACAACTTCTCTGATTATTTGCTCAGCATAGAGATTGAATAAGGATGCTTTTCACTAGATGTTTAAAAATGAATCAGGTACACGAGTTCCTTATTATGTTAGTATAGATAGATTTGAGGAACAAGCTCATAGACATGCATATGAGTATAAGAAAGCTTTATATACAAGAGTAATTGAACATTGAGAAAACATCTCAGCCCAGTTCAGATCAAGTCCATAAGTCCGATATTAGCCCATATGTCTGATACCAATCTATAAAGCCCTCTTCAGACTCTCGAAACACATGCAATGATGCTGAATACAGGAAGATCACAGGCCAGTGGGTGGGAAATCTTGTGGATCCAGTGGTGTTGTAAGCATCTCAGTGCTAGCAGGGGTCTCCATGTGCTTCCTTCAGCTCTGAAACTCTGACTGCCTCAGGGTAGCTTCATGTGTCTTCTCCTCAGAAATGTCTCGTAGAGAGTGAGCCTTGTCAGTAGAGAGTCTCGAAGGGAGTGAGCAGAGAGTGTGCCTCCCGCCTCCAAGGAGGAAATACAGGAGTTTCCAGAATCTTTAGGAGAAGGCCAAACCCACACAGAGGCCTCATTGTCTATGACCCAATTGACAGACTAGATTCCACCCCTTTACTCTTAATCCTCTCAAGGCTCAAATTGACACCAGATTATGTAACTACCACACTTGTCATGATATATGCAAAATACATAAAGTTACTGTTTAGTCATTTTGCAATTGATTATGTGATAACTTCTGATGAGGTAACCCCTCAGACGCTAAAACTTGGTGACAATATAATCTAAAATATAACAATGAACCTTACAAACATTATATTAATCAAAGAAACAAGTACAAAAGTATGACCACTATATATTACATTTACGATGTAAATGTAAAACATATAAAGACGGACACAGTTATGATTGCAGAAATTAAGTTCCTCTTGAGGAAAGGAGTCATGAGGACAAAGGCCATGAGGGTAGTTTGGGGGATATTAGAAAAATTCTGAATTTTGATTCAATGCTGGTTACACAAACATGTCTTATTTGTGAAAAAAAACCCCACCAATATATTAGGAATCTGTACGTATTTATATGTATATTATCCTTCAATAGGATGCTAAAAAGCAATTTGTTCCAGATTTTTTAAGGAAACTACAATACATTTACAAATATTGGACCTATATCAAATAACAATGAAATTTACATTCCATAAAATAACCTATTTGTTATGTATCTACCCTATGTCTTATTGCGTTTTCCATCCTGAAAGTCCATGTTTCTATTTGACTGTCAAATAGCCACCAAGGCTGTTCCATTAGATGCCACTCGGAAGTGGTTTGGAGAGTTTCCCATTGGAAGCCAAGTCCATTCTCACTGATGTAAAAATCCATTTACGTCAAATGCCAAGGACATTTTAATGCAAATATGAACCCACTTGGGTTTTCATCCTCTCCTCACTAGAAATGCCAGAAATATAGCTGAACAAGAAGGCAAACATTAGAAGCACATATTTAATATCTGGGGGGAAAATGGTAACTTTGGGTCTATTACTCCAAAGAGAAATTTCGAAAAGAGCACAGACTAGCAAGGGAGAAATGAATGATAAAACTGAAAAGGACACATTCTCAGCTGGGTAATCCCTTCAGAACTCCGATCGTCTTAAACAATTTTATTTCTAATACATCAATTGTGCAAAACTGATGATAATTAGACTGCGCTCCAGAACAAGGAGACGTGTTGTGGAGAATGATTACCTCGAGGCCTTTCAAGGCCTCTGTCATCAAAAGACCATTCCATCATGCCTCCCGGTTCTTCTGCCGGGAGCGGGAAAGTGGAGCCACACGTACAAGAAAATATTTTCCAACCGAGACTGAATCCAATTAGTCCAGAATGGATTTGGGGGGTCGGTAGTAAACAAGTTCTATAATCTGAGTTTCAATAAATCAGAATAAAAGAAGGGTTCCAGCATTTGAAAAATATGATTTTTAAAAATGTACAAGCACCCTTATGTCTTACACACATAGTATTTTCTCATAAAGGGTAGTTTTGTGGCCACCCTGCATTAAAGCAACTCTATTAGTGCTATTTTGCCAACATCGTATGCGCACTTTGTATCCTCATGAACAATTCTGTTAAATTTTACAATCTCTCAAACCTTTTCATTGTGCTGTTGTACATTTAACAGACTACAGTATAGCACGAACACAACTTTAAAAATAGTTTTATTGGCATATAACGTACATGTCATACAATTTAATCATTTTTCGTATTAAGAAGAGTTGTTCCATCATCACCACAATACATTTCAAAACGTTTTCTTCTTTCTCCTATTCATTTGTGTTAACTCCTCATTATTCCCCAATCTCCCCTGTGATTCCCCCAGGAAATTATTAATACAATTACTATTTCCATAGATTTACCTTCCCTGGATTTCATATAGAAAAAAAATCATAAAACACAAACAAAAAACACAACAATGACAAACGAAAACAGAAAAAGAGCTCAACTGAAAAGAGAGCAGAAAACCTTAAAAACCGAAAGAACTCTTACAGGGGCCAAGCATAACTTTTATATGCACTGAAAAAATAATATATTCACTTTATGCTCTTTATTGTGATAATTGATTTATTGTGATGGTCTGGAACTGAACCATCAATATATCCAAGGGATGCCTGTCCTTATTATGATTTCTTCTTCCTTTTAAACATACGCTTATTTTGTTTATATTTTTTGAATAGAATAGCTTCATTGGCATATAATTCACGCGTCATACAATTCGGTAATTCATTCACATCAAGAAGAGAAGTATGATCATCACCACAATCGATTTTAGAACAGTTTCTTCACTCCTGAACTCATCATCATTAGCTCCCATTTCCCCCCAGCCCCCCTATCACCCCCCAAGGAACCATTAATCCAGTTACTGACTATAGATTTTCATATGCAGAAAAGAGTTTTTACAAACAAAACAAAACTAACAACAATAACAGTAAAACAGATAAAAACCTAAACTCAACAGAGTGCATAAAATATTAAAAATTAGAACAAGTTTAAAGTGGATCAAAAAGAGTTTCAAGTTTTTTGTTTTTGTTTTTTTCAAATTTCCTAAGGCGCACTCAGCACATTGCTTTCAATCCCTAATCAGCCAAAAACCAAACTCCCTGACATCAAGTTGATTCTGACTCACAGCGAGCCATTAGCACAGGGTAGAACTGCCCCTGTGAGTTTCTGAGACTATAATTGTTTGTGGGAGTAGGACTGCCCTGTCTTTCTCCTGCAGGCCTTGTGGATCACAGCCCAACATGTAACCACAATGTCACCAGAGCTCCTATAGGGTCCTTATGAGAAAATTAACAGCCTACTGCCATCAGGTTGGTTGTAATTCATGGTGACCCCATGTGTTGCAGCGTAGAACTCTTCCAAGAACCCCCCCAGGCCTTTTTCTCACAGCACTGCTGGATGCGCTTGAACCACCAAGTTTTAGTGTAGACAGGTGTAAACTGTTTGTATCTGGGGACCTATATCCCCAATACCGCATCATTGATACGAGTATTTGATCCATAGTTGACATTACTGTTTGCTGTTAGAGTGCTTTCCATATCATTGAATTGGAGAGAACTCTGGAACGAGGGGCACATTGAATGAGTGAGTCAGCATGCTGCTCTGCCCCCTGCCCTGCATGTTGAATGTCAAAACAAAGCCACTGCTCTATGGAGCTGAGTGGATGAAGGGAGTCTATACTGGGGGGAACAGCAGCTTGATGAATGGCCAGACCTGGCAATCCTAAAGCAAAAACACAGAGTTGCTGAACATCACAACCGAGAGAAATAACCATTAGCTGTGAAAACGCAAGACAGCGAATGGTTAAGACAATACTCAATCCCATTTTTTGTTTTAACGGAAAATTCAAGAAAACTCCCTTCTTCAAAGCTTTTTCTAGAATTCAGTGATGCATCAAAGCCCACCACAGGCAGATGCAGCTGACTCCTGTTTCCCTGACAACCAGCCATCAACCCTCAGAGATGGCAGTTTACAGTGACTATGTTCTCCCTGTATTGTAAAGGGGATGCTGATGTGACCGCGCCTACTGCGCAGGATGCGAATGTAAAAATTGACTGTGGCATTTGAGGGAATCGGAATTAACGTGATTTCCCGAGAGAAAGGCTCAAGTCTCTCAGAGAAAGTGGCTGAGTTGGGCACATGGCAGGCATGGTTCTGGACCTGGTTCTGGAGCCTTGCGTTTCTCATCAAAGCCTCTTCCCCACTGCCTTGTTGCGATGGGCAGAAAATGCCAGGCAGTCATCCTGCTCCACTTCTGAAGTAATGCTTCCGGGTGTCTCGAAAGTTTGTGCGGACATTTAAAAGATGGGAGCAGGCGGGAGGGCGGGTGGGACAAAGATCGCTGCAAACTATTGAACATATCCTTGCTTTCAAAGTCCCAAAGGAACTGTTGGACAAGCACAGAATCAAGTATTCAATAATGCTTTTCCAAGATAAATCACAGTTCTGTTCGGAGAAAGCCAACGATAGGAGACACGTGCCCCACAGACAGCTGGGGCGTCTTGCTTTCCTTCATCTTGATTAAAGATGTGTAGCTGCTATAGCTTGCAGCTACGTTAAAACATCTTCATTATAATCACAAAGCAAAACGGGTCTTTGTCTTTATTAGACCTCCCAAATCCCCCCCCCCTCGTTATTTAGATTTCAACATCTCATGAACACCTTCGTGTTTTTAAACAGTTTTATTGGCATATATTTCACATAGTATACCATTGGATATTTCAATCATATTAAGGAGAGCTGTGCAATCATCACCACAATACATTTTAGAATATTTTTTTCTCTTACTTGTTGTTAGCTTCATATTCCACTCCCCCGCTTCCCTCGCCCTACCTGTAAGTAATCATTATTCCTCTTGCTGTCACTATACATTTGTATATCTTGGATTTCATAGACCGAAGATCATACAAGCAAAACCATGAAACAAAGGCAACAGAAGTGACAAATTAAAACAGAAAAACCTCAATTAAGAAAGCAAAAATTATTAAAAACTAAAACAATTTTAGCATGTCTCAAAAAGGAGGTCAAATGATAAGGGGTTACTACATTTTCACCTAACGACATCTGCCATAATTAACTTTACAACACTCTCCCTTCCTACAAGGCTGTTCACATACCTGTAGCCAGAGGGGTTTAACTGGAGTTTTAATCCACATGGAGACCCTACAAATGGATCGTGGGCTTCTACTGTAATCCACAGCCTTCTGCAAAACTAGGTGATCAGAATTTAGGCTCTGATGCCGTTCTCTCCTCTGGATTTGGATTTTACAAATCCAATTTGCAATCCTTGAATCACACAGACTGCCCTGTTTCTCCCATGTGGACTTAGTTGTGCCTCACTTAGATGGCTGTTTGCCTGAAGGCAACCCTTCAAGACCCCAGGCACTATTCTTTCTGATAGCTGGGCAGCACTCAATTTCTTTATCGCACTTTACTATAGGTGAATATTTTACTATTCAGTGAGATGACTGCTTTGAATCCTGAAGCCAATGGTCCCAAGTAATTCCAGTGCATTAATAGAGATCATTCTAGAAGGATGTCGCAGCACCATATTTTAAAGATTTGCTCCTGAAATTCTTCAATTAGGTAACTTTTATACATTTTGGTATATAAGTGGTCATATTATACTATGATGGCATAATTAACTTTTTTTTACAGCCTTATCATTTGTTTAATAGCTTAACTGAGCCAAACGTCACATGCCATAAAGTTCATATTTTTAAGATGCACAATTCAGTGGTTTTAGTGTATTCAGATTGTTCAGGTAGCATCACTATCAAATTCCAGAAAATTTTCATCTCTCCCAACAGGAATCATAACTTATTAGAAATGATTTCCCATCTCTGTTCTGTTTTATGAATTTGAGTAGAAATTTTGCATTTCCACTGTTAAACACATTCCAAAGTATGTTTTTGTTTTGGATGATATTCAAATGGAAATAATTTCCTTTTATTAAGAATTGATCTCTTTTTAAGGCCATTCATTGCCAATGTCTGGAAATGCAAATGATTTTTTGTATAATTGATCTTGTATCCTGCATTTTTACTCAACTTTATTAATTCACTACTCCTAATGTTTCCTAATAGACTCCTTAAGGCGTTTTTATGCATAGGATTGTGCCATCTACAAATAGAGTAGGTTGACTTTTTTTTTTCTATAACTAAATTGGCTTTCTCTTTCTCTCTCTTATCTAATTGCTCTGTCTCTAAATTCTACAATGTTGAATTGCAGTGTTTAAAGAGGGCATCCTCACCTTGATACTTTGGGTGAAAGCATCCAGACATGCACTTTTGAGTATGTCAGCTGTGAATTTTCCCCAATACATCCTTTATGAAACGGAGGAAGTTACCTTCTACTCCTATTTCATTGAGAGTTTTCCAATGAAGATTGTTTGATTTGTCAAATATTTTTTCTGATTATTGAGACAATCATGTTGGGCTTAAAACACTCTTTTACTATTAATATGGAAGGTTAGAATGATGGTTTCATCTGTTAAGTCAACACTTCATTCCTAGGATAAGTCCTCCTTCATAATAGAGTATAATCTCTCTCTGTATAGTCCTGGTGGCATAGCAGGTTATGCTTTCTGCTGCCAATACAAGGTTAGCTGTTTGCAACCACCCACTGCTCTGAGAGTGAAAAGGAAGGCTCTCTACTCCTTGTAAACATATGCAAGTTGTCTAGTGCAGCAGATTTACCCACTGCAATTTGTCGTTTGATCTCTTGTCTGCCCTTCCAGGAATATTGATTGTGGATTCAAGCAAGTCAAAACCATCGACAACGTTCATCATTCCTCCATTTTTCATGATGTTACCTATTGGTCCAGTGGTGAGGATTTAAGTTGCCTTTACATTGAGTTATAATCCATAACTGAAGTTTGCATTCCTTGATCTTCATCAGCAAGTACTTCAATCCTCTCACTCTAAGCAGGCAAAATTGTATCATCTGCATATAGCAGATCATGTTCTTCTTCAGCTAATCCAGTTTCTCTGATTATTTGCTCAGCATGCAGATTGAATAAGTATGGTGAGAGGATGCAACCCTGACACACACCTGTCCTGGTTTTACTCCATGCAGTGTGCCCGTTTTGTTTTGCCCAAGTGCTTCTTGATCCATGTATAAGTAGTTCATGAAAACAATGAAGTGTTGTAAAGTCTTATTCTTCTAAAGACCATCCATAATTTGCTGTGAACTATGCAGTTGAATGCTTTAGCATAGTCAATACAACAGAAGTAAACGATTTTGGTGCTCTCTGGTTTAAGCCAAGATCCATCTACCATCATCAATGATATTCCTTGTTCCACATCCTTTTCTCAATTCAGCCTGAGCCTTTCTGGCAGCTCCCTATCAATGTGCTGCTGCAAACATTGTTGGATTAACTACAGCAACCGTTTTCTCACATGTCCTATTAATGATTTTGCTCTATAATTTGAGCATGTTGTTGGGTCACCTTTCTTTACAATGGATACAAAGAAGTATCTCTTCCTGTCAGTTGAACAAGTAGTTGTCTTCCAAATTCCTTGACATAGACCAGTGATTGCTTCCAGATGTTATTTGGATGACTAAAGTACGCCTGACCCAAGCCAATCACCTCACATACACGTGAAAGGTGGACATTGAAAAAGAAGTTCAAAGAAGAATTAATGCATTTGAATTATGGTGCTGTCAAAGAATACGGAAAGTACCGCAAACAGCCAAAAGAACAAACATATCTGTCTTGAAAGAAGTACAGCAAATTGTTCCTTGGAGGCCAGGATGGCAAGTCTTCGTCTCAAGTACTTTGGACGTATTGTCAGGAGAGACCATTGGCAAGAGAACGACATCATCCTTGGTGAAGTGGAGGGGCAGTGGAAAAGAGGAGACCACTGACTAGATGTATTGACACAGAGGCTGCAAGGAAGGGCTCTACAGAAGGACAGCTGTCAGGATGGCGTGGGTTGGAGCATTTCTTGTTCCGCTGCACAGAGGGTCTTTAGGAGTGGAAGCTGACTCAATGGCACCTCACCCAACACATCCATAAAGATCTATTGTCTCAACTCCCAGGGCAATTCTACTCTGTCACAGAACGTCACCATGAGTTGGGATCGACTCAATGGCAGTGAGGCTTTTTGTTTGGATTCTAGCTAACTAGTATTTTGCTTAGGATTATTGAATCTAGGTGCATAAGAGACGTCAGTTTTTAGTTTTCTTTTGATAACAGTGCTCACTTTGGGGATCGTATTGCTTTAGAGATGATGATTTAAGCAGACATCATCATTTGTCTTTTGTCTTCATAGCTGTCATTTGCTTTCTTTTATTTTGCAATGTATTTACTACTTTTCCTCTCTTCAAGCCTAAAACTGTGTGGTCTATCGATTAAGGGCTAGAGCTGCGCTGTTCTGTTTACACAGTAGATGATGAATGAAATGGGGCAAACAGTGGATCGGTGGAACACTGTCTATGACAACGGTGTCTCTCCATTGCAATTCACAGGCAAAAGGCTTCCTCTTTCCAAAACCCCGCCACTATCTGGATAGGAAATTCTTAAGGTTCAATTCACATAAATTTTCCTTGAACTTTCTCATAAGTGTTCTCTCCTCTGAACTCCTACAGAATATTTGATCCACTCAGTAGTGCATTAGCTGCAGTGTTTTGCTGAAGATTTTTTCTATTTGTTTTTTCTTCTAGAAGGTGGCTTTTTAAAAAACTCCCTTTGATTTAATCCATGGGACCTAATAAGTATTTACCATAGTTATAATGCCACTGAATTAAATTGCATCAAACATTTAGAAAGGCTAATTCTATACTTTTAGCATTTCCATTTATTGACAATTATATAAACAAATTTAAAAGTATATACAATTAATTTTTTGTTGAAAGCATATTCCATTATTTTGCCATATTGTACAATGAGAATCAGTATCTGGGAAAAAACCAAATTGCATCGTGGGTAGTTACTTTGAAAACAAATTGCACAGTAAAATTATGTTCTTTTCCTCTTACAGTGATTTCCTTTTTCAAGAATAAATAAAAGTACCTGGTGTTAGCAGTATGACTGAGGTGACAATTAAGGAGCAGATCACCAGAATAACAAGCAAAGCGATTGCTATTCCTTTCCAATTCCTTTGTGGAGGGTTACTCCCCACCAGCTCCTAAAAAGAGAAATGAGAAAAAGAAAGCCCTGGTGAGTGGAATAGGAAATAAAATATCTAAAATAAACATTTGGCATCAAAATCAAGACCTGCAACACAAACTATGAAAGAAGTATATTCTCATATTTCATGGTACTATTAGCTCATTTTTCTGCTCTTCCAGACGTCCCTGCTCAAAGTCACGGACTGTTTTTGCCCATGGCCAAAACTCTCCTCAAGAAAGACTCTGACATGTTCACAGTTTTCCATTGGAGCCTAGTAACCGCCCTCTCAATAAACTGCGTTCTACAACATGCTTCAGTCTCGGAGCTTTCCCTTCACGATAGCCCACCTATTAACACTCATTCAATCAAACCCCAAGGACGTGAACTTATCGAACCTCTGTGTATTCTCCTTGCATCTTTCCTTATGTCCACACCATTGTCCTCGATTTCAGCCTACCCAATGTAAATGTTTACGTAACACCTGCTAGGTGCCGGTTTTAACCAACCTTTGCCACCCACCCCACCATCATGAGTCTGCTCTTCTTCCCACTGCTCCCATGTCATTTTTGACAGCTCCTCAAAAAGCTTTTAATATTTCCTGGCCTCTTTCTGGCACCCCGTTGGGGAAGTGGTTGTTCGTTGGGCTGTTCATCACAAGGCCAATTAGTCAGTCTACTGATTGCTGAGACCAATCTTTCAGTTCTCTTCAAATAAGGGTGATTGTATGTGGCCAAATATAGGACCCCTCGAGAGGACAAAGGGCTGTCATTATCAACTATACTAAGCTGTAAGAGAGTCATTGGATTCTCCTGTCATCATATTGTAGCATATGGGCTAGTGCCATGTCTGCCTCCGGATCTCAGAACACTCTCACATATTGTCCACACTTACTGTTCATCTTAACTACAAGGCAAAATGAAATTAGGATAAAATGGATTAAAAAAAGTAGACCATTTTAGGTAGAAATAAAGCTCACAAGATTGAAAGTTCATTAGAATATATCAAGCTGCTGCAAATCAAAATAAAGATAATACTCACTTAACTTTGTGATAGCAAATAGGTTTTAATGTGTACTGACTGCTAGCAATTCATATTTTCATATCGACTATCTAGATAATCAAATTAAGAAAATGCCAAGTGCCTTTCTAGCTTTAACAAGAAATAATTCTATAGTAGTTTAGAGATTTCTTCCAGTTTCCTATGTGTTGCTCAAATTTCAATTTATCTGATAAAAGGTGGCTTTTAGCACTTAAAAAACAGATAAAATAAGCATAAGGTAATTTTGTGTTATGCTAAATCAATCTCATTTCTTAGTTGACAGGTTTTTTGGTGGTTGTTGTTTTGCACACAGGAAAATCACACAATAACACCAGGTCAAGGAATAGGATCCAATTTAAGAACTTTTCATTTCAATCAAGTTAAATAAATCATCATTTCTAAATTTGCAAAGAGCCTGAATCTTGAAGTGGTACTATTCATACAAGCAACCTGGGAAAATGGAATTGAAAAATAATGGTGATCACCAAGCAAAATAGATAATGGATTATTTCCCACATGGACTTTGGGAAGCCCTATTGTATATGATCTCTCACAAGAAGCCACCAAGAAAGCAAAAGAAAACAAGTCCACCGAGTCAATTCCAACTCCTCTCCTGGATCTCCAAGACTGTACATCTTACTGCACCAGATAAACTTATCTTTCTCTCTGAGAGTAGAGGGTTGGTTTGAACAGCAGACTTTGCAATTAACAGCCTAGCACCTAACCCACAGTGTCACCAGGCCTCCTAAGGAAACCACAAAAAACCCAGTAAGGTAAGAAGAAAAAACCACCTTAAAATCAAGATTTTATTTAGGATCCACAATGATAAAACTAATTTCCTTTATCAGTTCAAGTACCTGATGTTTTTTGTATCTTATTTTTAATAAGAACTAATCTCAAGATCTACATTCTGTTTTACTAAATAATAGAAAGCCTTAGTGGCACTGTGGCTAGACGTGGGGCTGTTAACTGTAAGGTCAGTGGTTCAAACCTTTCCGTCGGTCCTCAGGAGAAAAATGAGACTGTCCTGTGAAGATTTTTAGTCTTGGAAATCCTATATAGTGTTTCTATGAATGGGCATGGGTTCTATGGCAATGAGTTTGGGTTTGATTACATGCTAAATTCTGGATGGCACAAACAAGTAAGCGTTTGACTACTCTCACCAAAGTGTTAGAACCACAAAAGGATCTCCCAGAAGCAGAATTCTGTATCAATAACACTTTAGAATTTTTAGCCATTCTTTTTCAGTGGCTTGCATATTGTTGTGATGGAGAAAACTCTGGTGCCAGCATTTAAATGCCAGCAGTCACTCATGGTATATAGGTTTCAGTGGAACTTCCAGACTAAGACAGACTAGGAAAAAAGGCCCGAAGACCCACCCCTCAAAATTAGCCAATGAAAGACCCCATGTGTTACAAGAGAATGTTGCCCTAGAGTGACACCGAGGGCTGAAAGATGAGTCCCCTGGGCTGGAAGCTGCTCAAAAAGACTATGGTCCAACAATGGATAAAGGTATACCAACCATGATGATGAGAGCGCTGGCATGGTGACATGGGGTCACATGAGCTGGGGCTGACTGCATGGTAAGTAACAGCAGCAACTGTTTGTCTAATCATAGAATGGGCGACTTCACTGGGACGTGAGCTGAATGAACAGCTACCAAGGCTATGAAGTGTTAGTCCTTCAGTCCTTCCATCAGGTGGAAGCAGATGATCTTAAACATGCTTAGCACATCATAAGTTACGGACACACAGAGGATGATAAAGAAAGATGGATTGGGTCCTTAAAATGGGGAAAGGAGAGGCAGCAGCACTTCCTGAGAGTAGGATATAAAAGATACTCCCTGTGGTTCTACTGGACTGGGAAACGAGTGCTCAGAGAACAATTCAGCTTCTATGTATGAATGAAAGAGTGCGCTCTAAGATGACCAAGCAGGCTTCCATAGCACACCTTGCTTAAGAGCTGTTGGACCTCACTCTCATGATCTAAGTGCAGAACCATCCCATGGCCTTGCAGGCAGCGTTTTTGCCTGCCCACAGCAGGATTTCACCCACAGCAGGGATTTCACCCACAGCAAAACAGGCATTCTTTATGGCGTTCCATTTTTATCAGCCACATTTCATTTTTTAGGGTGCAGGGTTTTTGTTTGTTCTTTTATTATACAACAACATTCTAACAATAATAATGGGAAACAAAGAAGAAAGAAAGCAAAAATAATCTAGTTAACCTGGCAAGTCAAATCCAATAAAGAATATTCCCTATTCTTTTCTAACTTTTGCCTATAGTACCTTTACATTTTACCTAGATAGAACCAGAGCACAGGCACCTTGCCCTCTCATTAAAATTCAGGTTACTGAGTACAGCTTTGAACATCTAATTTGGCTTAGAAATTTCAGACTTCTTCATCTTAAGTTGAAGGGATTGAAATGTTGAAAATTTAAGTAGAACTAACCCTGCTTCCCATGAAGAGCCAAAGTTATCAATTATCCCATGAAATGTTAAACTTCAGTAGTGTAGCTCTCAGTAGAATTAAACACTTTTACTTAACATGTGAAAGTTAAAAAAAATGTGACAGTGAGACTATAATACATTCTCTTTTCTGTTTGGTATGATATACACACACATGAAAGTCCAA
>NW_022103928.1:42020312-42026313 GCF_000313985.2 Echinops telfairi
ATTCTGTGAGCCCCCTGTTGGTTAGGGGAGAGTCCTAGCCCAGGGAAGTGACATAGGAAAACAAGAAAACAGACAGCCCCGCTGGGGGAAAAGCGTGCCCAGTTGACACGTAGGCAGCTTCTGACTCTTCAGACAGTGCATTCTTAGGGAGAAGAGGGAGCAAGACCAGGGGGCGAGGGCGCTGTGAGCAAAGGTGATAGGGACAGGAACAGAAGTCGAGGGCAGTAGGAGGACCTCTGGCTTTCCTCTGAGAGAACCAGTTTGAGCAGCGAGTCAGTCTCAAATGACAAAGCTCTGCAGGAGCTGCTGCAGGAGCAACCAAAAGGGAATCCTGCACAGGAACTAGTGCCACAGGTAAGGGAAGGAGGGGTGATGGTGGGCCATCCCAGCCAGCCCGGCCGGGGGCAGTGCATCCTGTTTAATTTTACAGAGTAAATCCCCCCACAGTGCTGTTGCAAACAGCTATACCAGCCTAGGTGCCAGACCATATTATCGGTGTCACATTTGCTTTTAAAACTCTCTTTGGAAGTAATTTGCTTTCAACAGAAAGCCCATTGTATATTGCAACATTGCAAATCTATCTTCCTCCTTCAAAAGACCTCAAAGTCAAGGCTAAGTTCTTTCTCACTCTGCTAACACTCCGCTGCCCCTGGAGCAAGTCACGTGCTCCCTTTGTAGATACTATTCCTGTCTCCTCTGTCTTCACTTTACTAGGCAAACCTTTCTTATTCTTCAGTTGTCAGCATAAACATCCCTTCTGGTCCAGCAGGAAGCCTTCCCAAATTCAATATGATTTCATCAGCCCATTTGGCACTTGAAAACACTTGTCCTAACAGTATCACACTGTGAAGTTGTCTGTGTGATTATCTGTACATCACCAGACAGCAAGCTACTTAAGGACAATGTCATTGTTCTATTTCATCACCCGGTCCATGTCTCAGGAAGGCGTAGCGGTCAGGGTCAATGTGATCAACGAATCAGTGAATGTATGCATGCCACCATAAGAACTAATTTGTTGATAAATCTGGCAGAAAAGCAATTGTTGACTGATGCAGAAAGGAGAGGGTTAAAAAGCTCCGCAGCAATAGGTACTAAAAGATGTAAAGCAAACTGACATTTATAATTGGCAATTCCCCCATTCCTCCTGGCATAATTCTTGGCCATACTTATGTCTAATTCAGGCAAACAAGAAAAGAAAAATAAAAACAACGAATTAAAAATAAACCGAACCTTTCCTAGTTGTTTTAAATATAAAATGCATCATTATATACCGTTATTATCGTACTGATTTGTGATTATAATTTGATGTTTCATCTGCCAATTTCACATAGAAAATGAAAGAAACACAAATTAAGGTGGTAATTCAAAGACACTACAATATTCTGTGAACTGATTCAAGACTGACTTCACTGCATAGTGTTGCTCCACAGCTACATCTTATAATCCATGCATTCACAACAGGTGCTTCTACAAAACACATGCCTGCCCTCTCCTCTTGATGCTGAACATCTGCCAGGTCTCATTTTGCCCAAGCTAACTATCTCTCCTGGGAGTCTCTCTCTCTTTTTATCATACTTTCTGTCTTATGATGAGGACCATAGATTTGAAACTATGAAAACTCTCAAGGAGGAGTTGATTTCTATAAATCAGTGAAACAAATGACTACACAGGTGGACAAAAGGGGGGTGTGAGAGAAAAATAATCTCTTGGGTCGGTGCTCTAAGGATAACGTGCAAATATATTTGAAAGTACATTGTAATTTCAGTATTTTAGAAACATAAAACATTGCTCTGCTATGTGTTACTCTCACCACCAAATACTATGCAATCAGATCATATCAATTTGATATACCATCTGGAAAGAATGCAAAAGTTCATTCCGTTTGCTACACCTGCTACAGAAGAGCAAGGGTGCAGAGCTAGCACCATTCCCGTCTCCCCCTTGTTCCTTCTAAGTTCCTGGGAAGAGAAGCCAACAGCTTTACTTTTAGTGGTTCCACAATGGAGGATGAGCTGGGTTACAGCTCTCAGATCCCCAAAAATAACATGGTCTTTCCTCAAAGGCAAAAATCCCCTAGTTCTCGGGTACAGAGAGTGTCGCATGCTGGGTTTACAGGGTCAGGAGGGCCTCCCATAGAAACAGGGTCAAGGAGGAGTAACGAACTGCAGAAGTGAGATTCGAAGATGGCTTTCAAAATGAACAGGAGCCCCTACCTAAAGACAGACCACCCTCATAGAGGGTAGGGGCTCAGGAGACTGTGCACACAGTCATAATCAGGGGCTGGGGGAAAGTAGGAACTGCGTGACAGCAGAGGTCTTGGCCTTGCTAGCCAGGATGGGGACAGCTGGTAATTTTGCATTTTATTTCCGTTAGCTAAAGACAGAGGGTCAACCAGATGGCCTGCTCACTAGGGAAGGAGAAAGTAAATGAAATTAGTTTTCTCACAATCATCTGTCTTTCAACTAATCGGTCTCCTAAGAGGCAGCTTTCAGAAGTACAGAATATTAAGACTTGTGAGGTGCCGCTGGGCCCTTTGTGCTCCTACCAACAACAAAACAGCGAGCGGCATTGTCTCTGGTCCTGGGACGTCCTCTCCAGGGTCGCTGTTTGTGCCGCTGTTGCAGCTACTTTGCCAACAACGTCATGGAGGCCTTTGCTTCTTCACGCGGAACCTCTATTGGACCAAGCTGGACATCCTTCTCCGAGGGCTGGTCTCTCCGACTGACCTGAAGAACCCGGAGTGCCTCCCTCTCCAAGAGCGTTCTGGCTGAATTCTTTCCAAGAGAGACTATTTTTTTTTTGGCGGCTCAAAGTATATTTAATGTTCTTTGCCAATACCATAATTCAAAGGCATCTATTTTTTTCTTAATCGTCCTTATTCACTGTCCAGCTTTCTTGGGCATTTTAGATGATTAAAAAGATCATGGCTTGGGTCAGGCACACTTTAGTCTTCTAAGAGACATCCTTGCTGTTTAATACTTTAAAGAGATCTTACACATTCTGGACAACTTCAATATTTTCTCACTTTCTCATGATATTGCCTATTGGTCTAGTGATAAAGGTGCTTATTTTCTTTATGATTTGATTAATTCCAAATTTAAGGCTCTAGTCTTTAATTCTTATCAGTAAGTGCTTCAGGTCTGCTTTTTTATTCTTTTCCAGCATGCAAGGTTGTGTCTTCTGCTTAGTGAGTCTCCCTCCAACCCAGCTTTTCTTGGATGATTTGCTCAGTATATACACTGAGTAGGTAGGATGCGAGTAGACAGCCCTGATACACACCTTTCCGTATTTTAAACTAGATAGTATCCCTCTGTTCTGTTTAAAAGACTGCCTCTCGTTCTGATATGCCCATTACTTGCAAAATTATACATAATATGCTGTGATCCACATAGTCAATAAAACACAGGCAAAAGGTCTTTCTAGTATTCTTACAGCCAAGATTCATGTAACATCAGAAATGATATTCTTCGTTTCACATCCTCTCCTGAACCCAGCTTGAATTTCTGGCAGTTCCTGTCAATGTTCTACTGGACCCATTTCTAAATTCTCTTCAGCATGCCTTTACTTTCAGGTGACACTATGTATATTGTTCAATAATTTCCACCTTACATGAAATAAGCATAAATATAGATGACCTTCATTTGTTTGGTCAAGTAATCATATTCCATTTTTTTTGACACAGACAAGTGAACACCTCCAGTGCTATGTCCTTTTACTGAAACATTTCAAATGGAATTACATCAATTCCTAGTGCCTTGGTTTTTGCCAATGGCTTTACTGCTGCTTGAACTTCTTTCTCTGATGCAGCCAATTCACGATCATAGGCTACCTCTTGAAATGGTCGATTACCGACCCTTTCTTTTTGGAGTGTGTATTCCTTTCATCTTCTTTTGGAGCTTTCTGCACCATTCAATATCTTACCCATAGAATCCTTCACTACTGCTATCAACGACTTGGTTTTTTCTTCTTCAGTTCTTTAAGGTAGAGAAATGTCTTGGGTATTTGTTTCCTTTTGGATTATTTAGCTCCAGCTCTTTGCATATTTCATTATAATATTTTGTCATCCAAAGCTGCTCTTTGAAATCTTCTGTTCAGCTTTTTTGACTTCATCATTTCTTCTTTTCACTTTGGCTATTCTATGTTTGAGAGTAAGTTTTAAAGTCTCTTCTGACACCTGTTTTGTCATTTTCTTTCTTTCCTAACTTTTAAATGATCTTTTAGTTTCTTCAAGTATGATGTTCTTGATTTTACCCCATAATTCAGCTGGTTGTTGGTCTTCAGTGTTGAATGAGTCAAAATTGTTCTTGAGACGGTTTGTAAACTCAAGTGTGGTATACTCAAGGTGATTTTTTTTTCTCTTATGGACTTATTTCAGTTTTCTGCATCTTCAACCTGAACTTGCATATGAGCAATTGAGGGCCTGTTCCAAGGCTGGCACCTGGCCTTACTCTGATGAACAATACTGAGTTTCTCCATTGCCTCTTTCCACAGATGTAGTCAATTTGATTCTTGTGTATTCCACTGGTGTGGTCCATGTGTATAGTCTCTGTGTTGTTGGAAAGGGCTATTTGCAATGAAGAAATTGTTGGATATTTTAAATTTTATCATGCAATTAATTGCCAGCATTATTTCTGTAACCAAGTCCATATTTTCTAACTAATAATCCCTCTTTTGTGTTTCTACAGTTCACATTGGAATATCATCTTGATTATAAGTTTCATCAATTTCGCACTGTAGAATTTGATTAAAATGCTCAATTTCCTCATTCTTGGCATTTGTGGTTGGTGTGTAAATTAACTCATCTTCCTTGAGGCAAATGTATATTATTCTATTACTGATCATCTTGTACTTCATGACCGATCTTAAAATATTCTTTTTGGCACCTGAGGATGAATATAATCCCATTTCTATCTGCTTTGTCATGACGAGCTATATGATTGTCAGATGTGAAACAGCCAATACCAGGCCATGCTCACTAATGCCTATGTGTTCCATTTCAAATTTTGTTGACTTACAAGTTTTCCTGATTGTTACTTGTACATTCCACATTCCAGGGATTAATGTACTTTTTCAGCTGTTGCTTCTCATTTTGAGTCTTGCCACATACATGAAGAAATGCTCCATCCATATCATTATGTTTGACTCTTCTTTGAATAGGCGGCTCAGTCATATTCTGAGGACATCCCAGCTAGAGATACTCATGTGCTGACACTTTAGCAGACAATGTTCCTCTCCTGCTCACAGGTTTCCCGGGGCTAATTTTTCAAAAGTGGGCTGCCTCACTTCTTCCTTCTTCCCTGGGTCGCTAAGTCTGGAAGCTACACTGAAACCTGTTCCCCCTAAGGGACCCGATGGTCTTTAAAAGACTATTGGCATAGCTTCCAGCATCACAGCGACATGCAAGTCACACAGTTTGACAACTGGTATTTGAGTGGTGAAAATTAAGAGTAGAAGACAAGTTTTGCAGCTCTTTTTCAAGGATATAGCTAGATCCAATTTTATGTCTCAAATCATTTTAAAAAAATCCAGAGAATACATGTGAATTGGCAACTAATTGAGACTAAGGACTTAGCTTGGAAGTGAAAACACAAACCAGTTTTGTCTGGGCAAACAAACCCTAACCCAAGGATGAATAAAGGGTGGTATACACACAACTTCAAAGACTTTCTCCACTCTGAGAATTTCCCCCCACCCTTTGTTCTTAGAAGTCGTGTGGAGTGCTTTTGCTACTTAAAACTGTGAAAGATACATGAGGCCGCAAGATGCTAATGCTGCTTTCATGGAAACTGTAATTGATTTCATAGTGGCTGGTCTAAGTGGGGAAGTTATTCCAAAAAGTCTTTTCCTCCACAGGGAAGTGACTGGAATGGGGGAGTCTTACCTTCCTTACAGTTTATACACTTAGGGTGCTTTATTTTGCCCTCACTTTTACTCTATATGATAACAGTGTCCTAAAAGCACTTTTATATCATGGCTTCTTTGCTTGCTCATGATTAATTAC
>NW_022103928.1:42027542-42032063 GCF_000313985.2 Echinops telfairi
TTTACATTCTGTGAGCACTCCTTCTTCTCTTTTCCCAGAAGGCTATTGCCTTCAAGTTGATTCAGTCTCATAGCAACTTGACAGAACAGAGTAAAACTGTCCCATAAGGTTTCCAAGACTGTGTTATTAAGCATAAGGTCTGTGGTTAAATCCACTAGATCAGGGTTGGGAATATCTGGTCGGCAGGCCACATAAGGCCTGAGAAATCAGCAGTACCAGCCAACATCATATGCCTGAGCAAAGAGAGGCAGTTCCTGCCATGGCACTAGGGATGAGTTCATTCAATGTTGGACCACATATAGCAAGCTAATTTTTAAGTTAATAATTTTGTATGGCCAGAGAATGATGCTAACAACATCCAGATGGACCCTTGGTACAAAAAGTTTTCCACCCCTGAACTAAACGTTCCTTGGAGAAAGATGCATTCGTTGGCTCTCATAAAGAATGATAGTATATTGGAAACTCTACAGGGTCTTTGTGAGTCAACTCAACGTCAGTGAGTTGTTTATAATACTTATGGAACATCTTTCTCCTGTGGAGCAGCTGGTGAGTTTCAACCATTGGCCTTTTGGTTGGCAGGGACTGTTGGGCCACTAGTGTTCCTTCCTTCCTCCCCACACACAAGTGATTGACTCCATTTGAGTCAGAATTGGGCACTTGGAATCATACGTTTGGATTGAAATGATCCCAACTCCTGACTTTTTAACCAGGAGAATAAAAGGTGAGTGGGAATGGGGGGGCTCAGTGTCGACTACTTCCATAAAGTATATTGATTGAGAAGGATAAAAGCGGGTCACAGAGCTAGAAGACTGAATTATATAGTCAGCAAACACAAAGAGACAGACAATGAGTCTCAATTGGTTTTCCATTTCCTGATTTAATTATCTGTCCGAGGTCTGGATGCATATTTCCCTTCAATTTAATAAGATCCTTCCATAACTTTATAACTTAAAAAAATTCTAAATAAAACTAGTTGGATTTGGTTTCTGAAACTTCAGACCAAAAAAGCCGAGCACACAGCATGTGAAGTTCTCACGTCAACCAGACTACATTCTCAGAACGCACTCTGACCATGAAGGGAGTCACATCGCTTGTTCTCGTGGCATATTGTGGCAAAATCTACATGAGAAAACCAGGTGAAAAGTGAACACTGGAAACAATTGATTTATACTTTTAAGATGACTGATTTTTTTTCACTAGTATGGGTAGTTACTTTTCTGAGGAAACTCAGGAAAATGTGGCAATTGTCACAACAGATGCTCAAGAATGTGTGCCAATTATCTCTGATCAGTGTTACACACAGTCCCCTGTGCACCAAGAAGAGGCAAATTCAAGCTGAAACAAATGGCAGCCCAGACACTTGGCACAACCGACTCTGAATGAGTGTCTTACAGACACTCCTGATAGTCAGGCCTTTAGGTAGAAAGCCCTACAGAAAGCCCTAATCCTATTACACTGTAGCTGCCCTAGACTTGAATCTCTGCTGAAAAATGCATCTTATGATAAAAAAAATGATCCAATATTCATGCTAAGAGGAAGACATATTACGTCAGAAATACTATCAGTCGCTGGGGCACAAATCCGACACTGAGTATGGAGCACTCTGAGGAGGAGAAAGGTAAAAAAGAGAGAAGGGAAGTGGGGGAATTGAACAGGAGAATATGTGAAGAACATAGTTCATTGCCACAGGTACAACTAAACCAACTCTCCTCGTACAACTGTTCTGTATTTTTAATAAAAATTTTTTTAAAGGGAATAGTTTGGCATCTTACCACCTGAGAACTGAAGATTTGTTTCACAGTTTAATTTTTTTTTAACAAAAGAATGTTTTCCCCAATCAATTTAATTAAGTACACACACATCAATACCCACTAATATTGGACTCACTGGCTCCTTGGATATAATTACTATCCCAATAGTCACATAGAAATATAATTATTTAAGGCACAGTTCTCATAGCAATTAGGCAATTGCTTGTAGCTTGGTGCTTTTTTCAAAGTCAAAACACACAATCCCATTTCATTAAGTGTATTGTCTGTACAAACATTTCCATGGCTGCCAAGTATCTAGGTCCTACGCCGGTGAAGTCAATGAGCAATTCATTCGCTCATCAGGGACTTCTAGATGAGAGGACATAAAAATCAATGTTGATTTACAAAGTAGTTTGTGTAAGAACAATGTCCCTGGATTTTTTTTTAAAAAACCTACATAAAGATTCTTGGACATCAACTTAGATAAAACAATAAAAACAAATAAAATCATTTTCATAAGGTTTAAATGATAAAGAACACAATCTATTTGAAGGCACTAGAGGTCTACTACGACAATGGGGACTTCAGAGGCCAAGATCCCAGGGTGAAAAGAGGGGAAACTTAAAGGTACAAGCTTGGTGTTTTGTGCTGCTTTTGCCTAAGAAGCATTTGCTGTTCATTAGGCAGCCATTGAGCAGCTGACAAAGTGAGCAGGGATTCTCACAGTGTCACCAGACTGAGGAGATAGAAATCAGCATTCAGGACCAACTGAGGAGGAAGGATACTGATAAACAGAATAGGCTTTCAGCTGGGATGCAAGGAAGGCGGCTCCCAACCAGAAGAGGCCAACAGGAAATGACCCAGCCTTTGTAAAGACTGAAAAGCAATTTTACATTAGCTGCATTCTAGACTGAATTGAGACCATCTGCCCAGAGCTCACCTGCCTGTCCAAACTAGAATAAATGTCTGCTGGAGGAAGATCATGTCAACAAGAGCCACAATTTCTTCCATTTTTCATCAATAATATTTAGCATTTACTACCTGATTCTCAGGTATATCAAGATTCTAGCAACTGAATGAAGATGAAAATGAGAAGACAATAATAAACAATATACGGAAAATCCAGATGGTAGAGCTATCATGCAGAGCTTAAAATCAGTACAACTGCTGTGGTTAAAGAAGTAGAGGGCAAGGCAGAACATTTCAATAGAGTAACAATATCTATCTTTAAAAGGTGAGAAATCTAGGACCCCAAAACATAATTTTAAGCATAAATGAGCAGTAGTCTAAACAATTTTAAAGGATAAAGACAAAGTTGAACAATTTACACTCTTGATAATAATAATACACTATAAATCTACAGCAAATAATGCAGGGTGGCTCTGGCACAAATTTAGACACCAAAGCTATGGAGGCAAACAGATATGGGCAAGTGGTTAATGTGGGACAAAAGTGTCATTGTAGAAACAAAGAGGAGAAAAATGATCTTTTTACATATAGTGTTGCTGAGTCACTAGTTTGGGGGTGAGGGGAGGGAGTGACCTTAGCTTTACCCCTTACTAGTCACCATAATGAATTCTGAATGACATAACATGAAAGGTAAGACAATCAACATTCTAGAAGAAAACTTGGGAATAATATCTGTATGATCTATTTTTGTTTGTTTATTTTACATAGGAAACAAAGAAAAGCAACCATGAAGGTAACAGTTGATAAACTAGACTACATCAAAATGATGACCTTCTTGTCCATGAAGTTAATATAGAGAAAATAGGCAAATGAATTACAGATTGGGAGAGATCTTCGCAATGCTTTTTGTCCTCCAAAGACTAACATTCATAATATGCTGAGATCTGCAAATCAGTAAGAACATATAAAGAAGACATGCACCTTAGTAGGGAAGTAATAGACCAACAACAACAACAGCAAACCCTGCAAAACTATAAAAAACAAAAACAAGAATGGATGCCAAAATGATGACACATTATAAAAGAGTGCTTAATAACTCATCGGGTATCTGGGAAATTAGCTGCTAGTACATACTCCCCAGAACAACTAAATTATAATAAATTTAAAAAAAAACACATACTGAGTGTGGGAAAGATTATGGAGCAACTGAAATGCTGATAAACTGAAAGTATAATCATTCCAGAAATGAGAAGTATCTGTGATAGCTGAAGCGAATACTTTTTGATGCGATAATGTCAGTTCTAGGCATGTGTTGACGAGAATAAAAGGAGCCCTGGTGGAGCAGTGTGTTAGGCATTGGGCTAATCAGAAGGCCATGCGTTCAAATGCACCTTCTCTGAGGGAGATAGTAGTTGAGGATTTCTGCTCCTGCAAAGAATCACAGGCCCTGAAACCCAAAAAGACAGTTCTACTCTGGGGACATGATGAGTCCAAAGGGACACAACAGCAGTGGGTTGGTATTGTAAAGAAATGCATTACAATGTACATGATGAGACATAGAGCATTACTCATAAAGACCACCATCTGCAATAAACCCAAATATGCAGAAACAGATTATACAGATTAATAGTGGTCTGTCTAATTGATATTATTGTCATAAAAATTGCCACAGTGACGGAAGGGAACATAAATTTATCATCTGCCAGTTCTGTTACTAATTTATTACTCTTAGCATATTTTAAAAGTTCACTCATTTGAAACTTGACCTTGAAAATTGGACTTCATTTCGCTTTATGACCAAGTAATATACCCTTGTATAGATACACATTTTGTTTATTCATTCATCTGGGTCAGCATCTGG
>NW_022103928.1:42033125-42038373 GCF_000313985.2 Echinops telfairi
CATAGGCTGGTGTGCTTCTTCCATGTGGGCTTTGTTGCTTCTGAGCTTGATGGCCGCTTGTTTACCTTCAAGCCTTTAAGACCCAAGACCCTATACTTTTTGATAGCCGGGTACCATCAGCTTTCTTCGCGACATTTGCTTATGTGCCCATTTGTCTTCAGTGATCCCTTTGACACCTCGTGAATACATCAATTTTCTATTCAACAATACATATACATTTTGTTTCATGTAATTGATTGCAGTTCCTACAATGTGATATTACTTATTCCACTTCCTCCCTGGTTCTTGTTTCCATTCCTCCTTTCCTCATTCTTCTGAATTAGGTAAATGCTACTCTTTTGGTCTCAAATGGTTAATTAGTCTTATTTCAGTGTTGATGTGCATTTCTCTAATAACTAATGTGAATAAGTAATAAGAGAAGCTGGTTTATATATGAAGAAATCAGCATCCGGATTGCAGGACGGCTTATTAACCACCTGTGATAAGCAGATGACATAGTCTTGCTTGCTGAAAATGAGGAGGGCTTGAAGCAATTGCTGATGAAGATCAAGGATTTCAACCTTCAGTATAGATATAAAGAGGATCCAAATCCTCACAACTGGATCAATAGGTAAGATCATGATAAATGGGACAAAAATTGAAGTTGTCAAGGATTTTGTCTTGCTTGGATCCACAATCAATTCTCATGGACCAAAAAAAAATCCCCCAAACAAAACAAAAACCCAGACTCCCTGCCATGGAGTCAATGCTGACTCATAGCAACCCCTGTGGGTTGCCAGGCAGTGAAAATATCAAAAGACACATTGCACTTGTTAAATGTGCTGCGCAAGATCTCTTTTAAGCATTGAAAAGCAAAGTGATTTCTTTGAGGACTAAGGTGCGCCTGACCCCAGTCAAGGAATTTTCAGTCACTTCATATGCATGTGAAAGTTGGACATTGAACAAGGCCTAAGAAAGACTGATGTTTGAATTGTGGTGCTGATGAAGAATATTGAAAGTATCACGGACCAGACCGCTAAAGACAAACAAATCTGCCCTGGAAGAAACACAGCCAGTGTTCCTTAGAGGCACGGATAGCAAGACTGTCGTACATACTTGGACTTGTTGTCAGGAGAGATCAGACCCTGGAGAAGAACATCATGCTTGGTAAAGTGGAGGGGCAGCGAAAGAGAAGGCTCTCAATGACATGGATTGACCCAGCGGCTGCAACAATGGGCTCAAGCCTAAGGTCAATTGTGAGGATGGTGCAGGACTGGGCAGTGCTTCTTTCTGTTGTGCATAGGGTTGCATTTACTGTTAGGAATTTCCCACTGGTCACCACGCCTGTTTGATCCCGGAAGTTTGGGTATGTCATCCTTTCATTTTATTTGACTCTAAGTATTTTCTTAATTCTGTCTTGATTTCTTTCTTGACCCATTGGTCATTTAATTATGTTCTGTTTAATTTACATCTATTTCACAAATGCAATGTCAAGTGACATATGCCAGGCACTAAATAATAATGAATAGATCTATTTATATAAAGTTCAAAATTGGACAAAGCTATATGTGAAGTCTGAGCTTCAAGTTAAGTCTATAAAGATGAGCAATCAAGGTATTTCCACCACAGCCTGAATGTTATATAAAGAAAGAAAGAGAAATTGCCAATAGAAAGGAGAGGTCATGGTACAAGAACTCCTGGTAAACTGATAGCATTCAATTTCCTCAAAGACAGAGGTTATAAGAATATTTCACATTATTGTAATATATTAAAGTGTAGGTTTACCTTTTATGCAGTTTTTACATTATAATCATTCAAAACAACAAAGAATGATTCTGCTCATTAAAGATTCACTCCACACTTACATGCACTGGCAATAAATGGTGAATTAAACAGATGCTTACCCCAGATTTCCTGTCCAGTAGGAAAGAGATACGAAACAAAGTAAGTTACAATGCAATGAACTACAAACACAGGATACTCTGAGTGTCTGATGGTAGGTGGTGTGTGTGTGTGTGTGTGTGTGTGTGTTCATTCTTATGGGGGGGGGGCAAAAGGGAGGAGGGGAGGCAAAGACTCCTGAAGAAGTGAAATTTCCATTGAGAATTGACAGATGAACAGGAATTAGCCAAGCAAATGGTTAGAGGTTTTCCATGCAGAGGAAGCTCGGAGTGACTAAAAGAACATCTAGTGACCAGGGTGAGGGACCTCAGGATGAAGCTTCCGAGGCCAGCACAGAGTCAATTAGGCCCAGCTATGTGGACACTTTATGTATTGAATTTTATTCCCTTAAAAATACTTGTTGTAAATCTTAACCTCTCTGCCTGTGGTTACAATCCCATTTGAGAACGCGTTGTCTTTTGTTATGTTAATGAGGTGGGATTAGTGTAGGTGTATTTAGGGGCAATCTCTTCTGTGATATATAAGAGACTAGACAAGCAATCTCTGAAGCAGAGATAGGGAAAAAGCGATGCCAAGCCCCATGAAACTTGCTCCGGAGCAAACTCAGAAGAGACGAGGACTTTTCTACAGAGCCAAGACCGAGAGGAAAGCCTTCCCTTAGGGCTTCACCCTGAATTCAGACTTCTGGTCTCCTAATTAGTGAGAAAATAAATTCCTGTTTGTGAAAGCCCCCTCCTTGTGGACTTGCTGTCATAGCAGCACGAACTATTGAAGACAGCAATATTACATATTGTGTGTTTGATTCCAAGTGCAATGGAAAACCTGTAGAGGATTTTGTAAGCCACCTTTAATAACATACAGAAATTATTTTGTTCACTGATATCATAAAAGGCCAGGAGTGATTACTTGTCTCACTGTGACTTGAAACATGTCAAATATCAGGTCACATTAGAATAAAATATCTATGAAGAGTCAAATATTCACAAAGTACCTAGAAAGTTATTGGCAGAAAATCAACTACAGAAACCCACCTACAGGATCTGCTATTCTACTACCTCAGACTATTGTCTAAATGTATTTTCTTTCTAATATTTATTCACTGTGAAAAGCTCTGACATAAATTTCTTTTATGTATCATGGACCATTTACTGTAAGTAGAAGGTAGCAACAAATTACAAAATCAATGGTGCAGATCTCTCAGGGTAGTAAAACACTTCAGACATTGCACGTTCATATTCAGAAGGACAACACATGGCTCTAAGATGGCAAGTACAAGTCTTGATGACACATGCCCATCAATAATCATCAGATTAGCTTCTTGGAAGCACACTCATATTCTTCTCTTACTTAAATATTCAGTACTGGTGGACCCTATCTGCCCACAGGTGTCTTGGGTGATTAAAAAAAAGTTCACACTCATAAGTTCCAAAAACCTGGTTAGTGATGGCTCAAATTTACCCAGAAGGGTTTTGGAAGAAAACCCTAGCAACCTACTTCTGAAAATACTGAAAATTCTACAGCGCTCTGGTCTATTTTGACAAGCATGCTTCTTATTAGATGCCTTCAAGTGAGTTCTGACTCTTAGGCACAACAGTACAAACACTGTCTGGTACTGCACCATCCTCACAAGTGTTGATCTGTGGACCCCTCTGTTGCTGTGCCAAACCTTCTTGTTGAAGATCTTTTTCCCTGAACTCCTACCAAGTATAGTATTCTTCTCCTGGATCTTGCCCCAACTGATACCATGTCCAAAATGTAGGAGACAATGTCTCATTCCTAAGGAGCACCCTGGCTGCTCTTCCAAATCAGATTTGTCCATTTATCTGGAAGTCCATGGAATATTCAATATTCATCATCAATACCATCAGTCCAAGGCATCCATTACTACTTGGTCTTCCTTATTCATTTTCCAAATTTCACCTGCATAGAATGCAATTAAAAACACCATGGCTTGGTTCAGGGGCATATAAGTCCTAAAAGTGACATCTTTGATTTTTAAATTTCAAAGAGGTTTTTATAAGCATATTTGCCAAATGCAATATGTCATTTGATCTTTTAACTGCTCTTGTGGGTGTTGGCTGTGGATCCAAGAAAAATGGAATGCTCGACAAGTTCTGTACCTTCCCTTGTTTATGAGGATGGTCCATTAGTGAGGACATTTGTTTGCTTTACAGCGAGGTGTAATTCACACGGAAAACTATATTCTTCAAATTATCTTTTCTTTCAGAAACCAGGCTGTGTCATCTACATATTGCAGGTTATTACTGAGCTCTCCTTCAATCCTGATGCTGCATTTTTGCGGACAGTCCAGTTTTTAACAATTATTTTCTCAGTAAATGCATTGAATGAGTACAGTAATAGGACACAATTCTGACACACACTTTTTCAGGTTTTATTTTGTTTTTCAATTCTTTTATTGGGGGCTCTTACATCTCTTATCACAATCCACACATTCATCCAGTGCGTCAAGCACATAGGCTGCCATTATCATTTTCAAAACATTTTAGGCTCCAAATAAACACTGTTAAGTGTTCTGGAATCTCCAGTCTTTGCAACATTATCCATAATTTGTTATGAGCCACACATTCGAATGCCTTTGTGTTGTCCAAAAACTACATGTAAACATTTTAATGGTATTACCCGCTTTCAGCCAAGATCCATTTGACATCAACAGTGATGACTCTCATTCTAAGTCCTCTTATTTCTGGCAGTTCCCTGCCAATGTACTGCTGCAACTGTTTTTTTAAAATTATCTTCAGTAAAAATGTACTTTTGTGATATTAATGATTTCATTTGAAAATTTCTGCACTCCACTGGATCACCTATCTTTAGAATAGATATACTCAGTCAATTACCTAGGTACATTTATTCCAAATTTCTTGGCATAGACTTGTGAATGCTTCTAGAATTGCATCTGTTTGTTGAAAGATCTCAATTGGTATTCAGTCAGACCCTGGAACCTCATTTGTCACTAATGCTTCAGTGCAGTAGCATCAGTTCTTGACCATAGCCCCCCCACCTGAAATAGATGAGCACAACACACTTCTATTTGGTACAGTGACTCTGTGCATTCCTTCCACCTTATTTTAATACTTTCTGTATTGTTTAATATTTTGCGTGTAGAATTCTTTAATATTGCAACTCAAGGCTTAATTTTTCCCTCACTTTTAGGCTTGAGAAATGACAGGTATTGTGGTAGTTATATAATCTGTTAACTTGAACAAAGGGGTGGAGTCTAGCCTGTCAATCAGGTCACAACTTGATGACCTCATTTGGAGGTGCAATGGAGATAAATTGCTCAATGGAGGCCAGACCCACAATCTCTGCTTGACATCCATGTTGACAAGCCACATGGAAACACACTGAT
>NW_022103928.1:42039453-42053734 GCF_000313985.2 Echinops telfairi
AGACCATCTGATTGTCAGATTAAAAATGACCGATATCAGGCCATTTCAGTTCATTAATGCATAGATTACCAGGCTTCCAGTGTCCCATTTCATTTTTGACGACTTATTTGCCTTGATTCGTGCTGTGCACATGCCATGTTCTAAGTACTAATCGTTGTTGGCAGCTGTTTCTTGTCATTTTAAGTTGTGGCCCACCAGCAAACAAAGGTCCCGAGAGCTCTGTTATATCCACATCAGTAAAGTCTACTACACTTGCACGGGGAAGCTCTTCCCCAGTCCTATTGTGAGTGCCCTCACACGGGAGAGGTCATCTTTTAGCTCTAAATCAGACATTGTCCCACTGTTTTCCATGCGGTTACACTGCAATCTTTTCCCCCTGAGAAATAAATCACCAGTCTTACTCTGGAAGTTCTGCTAAAACCTGTCTATCAGGGGTGCATCTGTTGGTATTTGAAATACCCCTGGTATAGCTCCCAGCATTGCAGCAATGCAAACCATCACAGTGTAACACATTAACAGGTAGTGAGTGGCAAGCATGCAGCCATGGAAGATGAGAATAGGCTGAATAGCAACTAGTTTCTTTGTATTTTGCTTTCATAAAGGTGTTAAAACCACAGTCAATGTATAAATCAAGCCTCTTTATTTAGTAGCTCTTTAGATCTGACAAGAAGAGTCCTGGGGGTGTAGTGGGTTACATGTTGGGCTAATAGTCAAAGTCAGCAGCTCAAATCCAGCAGTCGCTCTTCAGAATAAAAAGAAGAGATTTTTTGCATCCCTCATCAGGAAAAGATGAAGTTTCCTATTCCCATAAAGACTTGTAGACTTGGAAACCCAAAGACACAGTTCTCTCCTGTCCTGTAAAGGTTGCTATGAGGGGGAAGTGACTTAATGACAGGGGGTTTGACTTTGGATCAAACCCGACACAACCTGTGGCCAGAATTCCTAAGAACCTACAGAGTGTTTGGTGTGCAATCACTCTGTCCCACTTTTTTTAAATTCCCCCTCCCTCTCTCTCTGACTTAGACTCTCTCTCTCTCTCTCTCTCTCTCTCCCTCCCTCCCTCCCTCTCCAGAGTTCAGATCTCATTCATCTGAGTTTCAATTTAATGATCTCCCTTCAGAAACAGCTATGAGCATGGCATCAACCATAATACAACATTTCCAATCCTAAATCTCACTTACTATGGATCCAAGATTTTTTAAGGGCTGTGCACCCAAAACCCAGAGAGAAATTCAATCATTTATGGGATGAGTTTGTTTGAAGATGAGAAAATAAGACAGCTTTTATCAAAAGGTGCGAATGATCTAAATACTACCACCTTCAGCACAGATAAACAGCTCAGAGCAGGTGACAAGAGGAAAGAAGAAACGCAAAGGCATGAATTTAAGAAGAACTGAGAGGACATCAGAGGCGGGGGGTCAGAAGTGAACTCTGACTCCAAAGAGAGTGACAAACTTTGAGGGGACGAGAGAAGAGCCACCCAGAGAAGGCCAGGCGCCCGCAGCTTTTGAGTGGTGGCAACCAGTATCCCGCGGCTGTGACAAGATCTGTGTGACTCTGCTATTAACAAATAAGGAAAATGTAGTTTCCTTTTAAGACAACTATTTACATGGCACATTTTAAAAGAAATTCTACCTGGATGGAAAAAAAACAAATATGCACCTCAACTGGAAAAAATCTTATTATATGGAAACCATATTTATCAGCAACAAGCCAGATACGTCTAAATGCATGGTCTTTTTTTGCTTAAACTTTAATAGCCCCATTTAAGTCTTTATCTTTCAGTACTCCAGTTAAAAATTCAAGGACACTTTTATGACATTTATAGGAAATTTTCATATAAATAAATAGAAGTGTATTGTAAAAATAACCATAATTTGCAATATATTAAAATCTGAGGTGGGTATTTTGACCAGGAGGTAAGGCAAGAAAGGTAACACAGAAATCTGTTTCGTTTGGATGTTGTGTACGTGATTAGGGGAATCTGTAGAGAGCCTAAGAGGAAGCCAGCTCAGTGATGATGACGTTGGAGCTTTGGACCTATCAGGAAAAGTCATGATAATTATTCTACTTAGCGGAAGAAAAAAGGCCAGAACATAATTACTGCTTCCATCTATAGCAATTCAAAGGTTTTAGGACATAGAGAAATCATAATGATCTATTGCTTAGGACAAAAGGAAAAGAAAAAGTTACCGTACATCCTCGTGTATACGCCGAGTTTTTTTGCACATTTTTAATGCCGTTTTTGTGGTAAAATTAGGTGCCTCGGTGGTTATTCAGGTCGGCTTGTACTTGAGTATATACGGTAATGGGGCTTACTTGAAATCACTCCCCGTATGTCTCAGTCTGATATTACAGAATCGATGGTAGAAGGCCCTGGATGAACATATTAAAATGCAGATGACTGAACCCGCATGTCCCCACTACCTGGAGTCTCTGAGAGAGGGCCTGAGAGAACTCATTTTTCAGTCTCAAAAACCCAAACTCACGGCCATAGTGGCGATGCCAACTCAGAGATAGAGACTATAAGACAGGTTAGAACTGCCCCTGTGGGTTTAGGTGCGTGCTCCTCTTTATGGGAGTAGAAAGCACCTCTTTCTCCCAGGGGGCAGCTGCTGGTGTTGAACTGCTGACTTTGCAGGTCTGTCCAATCCATAACCACTACACCACCAGGCCTCCTCTGGTGGTTTTTGAAAGAGTAGAACCCATGACAGCTGGAATATATAGAAGGCTGAAACCTTCCAGAGAAGGAAAACTCAAATATTTCCCATTAAAACGAGTGATAGACACATGGTAGGACTGTACGCTCCAATGATGAGAAACTTTAGAGACCCAACAAAACAGGGCGTTCCTGCCAGGCTCGGGCTATCACAGGTTTTACTGTACCCGCATAGTTGAACATTTGAGGATCACCATTACAGAACTTCTTATCATATATATGCACGTGGTTGGTTTAGCCAGCACACTGAAGACTGGTTTAAGAATGGGAGTTCATGGAGGTCAGAGCCTCGGCCGTTACTGTGAGAGTGACTAAGAGCAGCATCAGATCCACATCTGACGGAAGGCCACATCATCTTCCCACTGAGGTCCCTGATTCCACACACCTTCGCAAGAGGCAGCTCTGTGGTCTCTGTGTTGGTCATGCTCCCTTTATGTTGCTTCTGCTAATTCACTCTGCCAGGCTTTACTCTGTGCCCCCAGAGGCTGACTGCTGACCCTTACATATCCTTGCAGTTGGGTTGGGGTTAGCGGGCTTTGGGTTGGATTTAGGGCCAAAGAGACACTTGCAGGAGGTAGTTGGAGAGATGCAGAGAGGGCCAAGAATGTTCCCCAGTCGTCTCTACACCCTCTGACCCTGCATTCCAGGCCCTGCTCCCCTTCCTGTCATGGCCATGTCTCAGGGTGTCAGCTCTTTCTGAGAACGAGTCATGCGATTTCTACCCTTTAACCTTTCAGGCTTACTCTGGGGCTTCCAGATTAAGATGTACTGGAAGAAAGGACTGGATACCTATTCTCAAAAATCAGTTAAGGAAAGCCATGTGCCTCTTAATGGCTCAGTTCACAACCTCTCACAGGATGGTGATCTTGTTCAAGCAGCATTTGTAGTGTCAGCAATGGCACAAATAAAACATTTCCCAGAATAATGACAAATTTGAAAATTCTCCAGTTTAAGTCACTAAACTTTATTTGTTGTAGGAACAGTTATTTAATGAGCTTGTGTGTTTTAAACTTATGAGACTCTCTATTTTCCTTTCCGGTGTTTCCTTCCGCTTCATGGGAAAGCAAAGTTGTATTTGAATGATTACTGTTGCTTCAAGAGAGTGTAAAGAACAGTCATTGGTGCAAATGGCTTCAGTGGCATTGCCCTCTATCCAGTGTGACCTATATCCAAACCACAAATCTACATTCTCTACAACATTTTCCAATTACATGAAAATAGAGGTTTATGATGGCAAGTTATTCAAATGCAAAATTCTATTCATTGGCATGTCATAGATGGGTTTGGAAACGTGCCCACGTAGGAACAGAATTCTGGCTGGCGATCTTAGCACATAGTGCCAAAACTCTGCCTCCGAACTGGCCTCAACTAACTATAATGTTAATCTGCACGAGTTTCATAACATAGCGGCTCTCACCAAGGGCACTTTCTCTTTTACCTTAGCAAGGCAACCTGTGCACCAATTACAATGTTAATACTTGATGCCCGTCGCCAGGTCTGGCATATTTCAAACAAAACCCTATTTACAAACAGGAACTTTGTGAATGGTACATATCGGTCAAGAAACAATACAACAATAGCTTCAAGGGACAATGAAATCCATTGCAGCTGGTAAACACTGCTCATCTTGATGTGATGGTGAATGTGAGTGGGCGCCTTTCCATTCTGATGGAAAAAAAGATCTTTTTCCACAAATGACCTTAGGCCAGTATTAAGAAGCAAGGATATTTCTTTTAGAAGGCTAGCTCATTTTCCACTTTGTGCTCCTCCCCCCTCCCCCAGAATGTTGAGAGGCATTATATTATAAGCAAAAGGTCCCAAGTGATTTATGGCCCTAAATATTAGGACTAGTCAGTCATAACTATGTCTGCTTACTATCAAGGCAACAATGCCAACATTCGGTACCAGACCTTCAGGAGATTGTTATTATAAAGTTGTTGTTTTCATTAGCTGCCACTGAGCCAATTCCTCATGGCCACTTTATGGATAACAAAAGGAAATCTGCCTGAACCTTGTGCCATCTTCCTGACTATTGGCATGGGTGGAACCACTTTTGGGACCATTGTGTGTGCCGAGTGCCAACTTAGCAGGCTTATCCTCCAGCACTGTATCAGACAATATTCATAGGGTTTTCATTGGCAAATATTCTGAAATAGATTGCCAGGGATTTTCCCCCCTAGTCTATTAGATGGAAACCTGTCCACCACAGGTGGTCATGATGATATTTGAAATAATGATGGCATAGCTTCCAGCATCATTGCGACATGTAAGTCACTACAGTAGGGCAAACTGATAATTGGGTGGTGAACTTAATATGAATATTCCTTAATCATATTTCAGATCAAGTAAGGATCAGATAGCTAACTTTGATTAATAGTTCAGCTACTCATATCTCAAGAGTGCTTTTAAACAAAATCAACTTCATGTAGAGACCCCCTATATTATCGGTGGTGGTGGCATAGAGGGTCAGTGGTTCAAAACCACCAGCCTCTCCTTGGGAGGCTTCCTACTCCATAAAACAGAAACCCATGGGGACAGTTCTGTTGTCTATGAGCTGAAATTGGCTGAATAGCAGCGAGTTATTATCACCCCATTTTTCCTTCCAAAGGAAGTGGGGGGATGAAGAGACTAAGGTTGATGGAGTGGTCTGTGAGATCCAGTTTAAACGAGTGGACTGAAGTCAGGCATGGGTCTCAGGTCTCCGCTGCAACTGCAGAGTTTAGAGGAATGGGGGCGGGAGGTGAGTGGCATGGCATTGATTTCTTAGGACTTCTAGCAAACACCTTTGGGAACTGTGCTGCATCACTATGTGTCCGTAAGCAGGTTTTTCTTCTTGCCTAGTCCCAAGCTTGACAACCTCCCCACCCTCATCCCTCACCCTCTCATCTCCACATGGCTACATCCAACTTTTTTTCTGCGCAATTCCAACATCCTGAGCGTACGCTGTTCATTCCCTCCTTGCCTTCTCTTTCCTCTTACTTGTGTTAGGACTTTCTCAGCACCTCCCTTGTGGCACATGGCTTTTCATTTCTCCATGTCTTTCTGCCTCTTGGATGCTAGTTTAGGACAGCATAGCATTATGATCCACTTTTGTGGATCCATAGAACTGACTGAGCTTTTCATATTTGCTGTGCAATATTTGACTCTGAAAAGGAAAACTTAACAAATAACTCTGTAATTGACTCAGGCATACCAAGATTGGCCTCCAGCCTTTGTTAACTAAAAGGGCTATGCCGTCAATGCTTTCATTTTTCATCTGTAAATCATGGATACTATATCCTTGCAACACTGTAGCTTAAAGATAATTTTTTAAAGAGATCATATCAAGGGAGTATCTAGTACCGTGCCTCTCACAGAGCGAGGGATTAATATGTTGTATGTGTGAGGCACTGGTGACTGAGCAGCAGCAGTCTCACCTTCCTTGCTATAGGTCTCTCAGACTGCTTCCTATAGGTGACTTCTCCTATAGGAGCACTGGCGGCGTGGCGGAGAGGAACTGAGCAGTTTAAACTGCCAGTCAACCTCTCCCCGTGGGAAAAAGATGAAGCTCTCTGCTACCGTAAAGAGTTACAGTCCCAGAACCCACAGGGAAGTTCAACTGTGTCCTACAGGGTCACTGTGAGTTGGGATCGTCTCAGTGGCATGGAGCGTGGGCTTTTTGGTTATTCTCATACGCAGCAAGCACACGGCTGTCGGTGGAGGCTGTGTGAGCTGAACCCCATAGATGACAATGGCCTGATCCACAATGCATCGTGAGGAAGACGCATGACCAGCATCCTCTTGTACGTGGGGTCGCCCTGAGTGGGAGGTTGAGTCATAGCGGCTAGCAAAAACAAGGACATTTGTATGCGCCTCCTATGGAAGCAATAGCAAGCACATCTCTGCTGTTGTTGTGGAAGTGAGAGGGAACGGGTATTTCTCCAGCTCCGGGCCTTCCCGGCATCATGAGACTTTCTGTCCCAGGCAGGCCCAGAGAGCCAGAGACCCGAGTGTGAACTCAAAGCTTGGAGTCGCCAGAAGATGGATGGATGGCAAGCACAGCTGATCGGAACCTCGTGGTCTGACAGGCCCCTGGAAAGATACTGCTATTACTCAGGATCTGGGGTAAGGGGCCAAGGGTAGGGGGAGGGGGTGGGGGAAGGATACAGATGGGAGCTCACTGTCTGCCTCAGGTGATGAGCAGCAGGCCTGTGATTGTCTTAGCCTCAAATTATCAGGAAGACTGGCCTGTAACATGTAAACCAGATGGACAGCACCAGGTCAGACGCCTACTGGTGTGAAGTCCACAGCAATAACAACCGGTGAGTCTGTTGATAGGAGAAGCAACACCATCTGAGCTGTTTATAACAGACCCTGGCCTACATGAGCTGACATGCTAGATGACACTTGCTACAGCCTTTCCTTATTTGAAATAGACATGTGCCATCAACAGTTGTCTTGTTGCATCTCATTTAGCGTGGTCCCCTGCACTTTGGGGCAGTGCTCATATTACCTCCGCTTTGATTTGGGGATCATATAGCTTCTAACCTCTTTGGCTCAGGTGCTTTCGGTAGCAGATTTGAGACTAAGCAGGATCAGATGTTTTGGATTAGCAGTTTTGATACTATGATGCTTCTATCTATTCAGGAAATCATCTTCCTGATGATATTAAAACACACAGTATTAGTTCATTTGCTAGTCCATTAAGTCTCTTATAGGTGTTTCAAAAGGGAGTAACCAGCACCAGATGACTGGCCATCAAAAACAATGCTCTATAACTATATACTCCAATCATGTGAAAACAACCCCCAACTTTTCTGAGATTAAGCATCAGGCTGCTAAACACAGGCTGGCAGTTCAAATCCATCAGCAGTTACTGGGGAAAGACAAGGCTTTCCCATCTCAGAAACCTTGAAGGCAGCTCTACGTTCAGCTGTAGGGGTGTGACGAGTCAGAACTGGCTAGATGGCAGCACGCTGTGGCTTTTCGTTCAGAAAATGCATTGTTTTCTTCCGCTGAAGGGTAAACGTAAAAGATGGAGGACTCAGAAAAGACTCGTCCTGGGTCCAGCTGGGTCATTTTCTACAGAACTGACCAACAGAAGTCTCATTCTTCAGGTCTTAGTGTTTATATTTGCATTCTACTTACTAGCTCAAAGAATTGCACGATTCAACTCATTTGATTAAAACACAGATAGCAGGCATTATCCTTATTTTTCAACTTAAGGAACCGAAGCTCTGAGAGGTTATATGACTGGCCAAGGTCACGCAGATGTGCAGAATAGGGCTTACAGTCGGGTCCTCGGGCTCCCAACTAGATATTCTTTTACTACAGGCTGATAAACTATGGGCTCTTCCTCAACCTAGTGAAATATTCCTCAGAATGCTTCTGCAATTACTTACCCTGCATTTAATAACACGTCTTATTGGTTTTAGACGTACTGCGCTGAAACGAGAACATCCAGGATAAATAAAAAGTTTAGAATATTTTTTATATCCTTTGAAGTCAATAGCTCACTGTTTTTTATATTTTTGAAATAACAGACTTCTGTGTGTTTTTGTTGTTTTTTTAAATCAATTTATTGGGGCTCAAAATTCATCACAATACATAGATCAACTTCTGTTTTTTTATATTTTTGAAATAACAGTGAAATATTTTATAAAATTCAATGAAGAATTTCACTAAATTAGAATGCCATTCTAATTTTTAAACAAAAATCTCTCAGCAGAAGTTAAAGTCACATTTTTAACGCTTTTATCATTTTCCATAATGACTATCTTCTTCAGAATTTGGCAGGGCAGCTATTAATTTACGTAGGTCTCTTTTTTAATGAAGTTTCTTTGGCTATAGTACTAATATGAAGCGGAAAATGTTGATGATTTGGGTTAAAAGTATACCATCTAATTTAGAGCTTACATGCCACTCACAACTAAGGTTTATTTTAGAAAATATTTTTAGCTAGATACTGAGCCAATTAATGTAAAACAGTCTTTAGGACTTAACCTTCAAATTTTAGCTAACTCTGTCTCTTTCTTCTAGCATTGAAGCCTGGTACTACTCTGTGAGGGTCCCCACCGCCTAGGAGGGATAGTAGGAAAGGAACAATATACAAGTGCAAGAAATAAGGCCACATATACAAAATCACACCACAGTGGCAAAGAGAACACTAGCATTGATATTAATGTGAATGAAAGAAGAAAAACTGTTCTAGGTCTACTCTGTTACTGATAGAAAACAACGACTAGATTTTAAATGAAAATATTTAAATGTTCACAACAGCAGTTGTCAAAATTAATGTGTACTTGATTAAAAGATCATATTTTCAGCCAAGTTCATTCAGTCTCTTCTTAAAGTTGAAGGTTGTTTTTAAATGCCTATATGTTTGAATACAATATTATTCAATTCATAAAAGTAACTTTATTCCTAATGAAGTTAATTATAGAATGAAAAGGATGCATTCCTCAATACTTCAACCACATATAAACCTAAGTGATAAAGCTTAAATTTATGGCCCCCAGACTAAGGTCAGAATCATGTGGATTTCACCTAATCTCAAGCTTTTTCAAAATAATTTCATGAATACAAAACATTCTTGGATGCAATTCTCTCTGATTTTAGAACATTAATAAAAGAGACAATAATACCTGCTTCTCTCCCAACACAGCTCATTTAATAGAGGTAGCGAGAAGGGAAAAAACAAAAAATAAAATGGAATTTAGAGTGAAATTGCTTACAACAGTAAAATATTAATGAGCCTGGTTACCCTTTTTATGTGCATAGACATTCTTACTAAAATTATTTATGATTAAAATAAATCTACTACCATATAATAGAATAGCAAAGAGCATTACTAGAGGAAGAGATAATTTTTTTTCTTGGTCAGAAAAGTCTCACACTTTTAATATTCAACTTTCAGTGTATAAAATGAAGTCTAGTCAATAGTCTATTTTCACAAATCCTTGTATTTATTAGTCCATTTTTTGACAGAATACTAAATTTCTCACTTGGCTGGTGTTAATCAAATTTGTAATCTGTTTCTAATCCTCGGTGGTTTAATATGTCTAATTCCATGCACACTCACAACAGGTGCTGACATCCAAACAGCCAGAACAACGAGTCCTAAATCCCATGACACTCTGAGTTTTTGCACACAATACCATGAAGGCTGTGACCAATACAGAGGCCCAACACATGACAGAGCCCTTGCATCCACCTAGCTCAGCCGTCATCTTCCAAAGAACTGAGATACGCTCTCCAAAGTCCCAGGGTCAATATGGAACAATAAAGGATATTTCTACATAGTTCTGTCTGCCAAAGAACTGTCAATCCCTCTTTAGTCATGAATTTCCCTATTCATCATCCTAGCTCACCAGGGTCCACACAATTATTTGTATTTAGGAGGCCCTCAAGCAAATCACCACCAGTCAGTCATCTGTCAATCTGTCATACTGTGGTGCCTTGCGGGCCGCTATGCTGCAGGTGAGCAGGTTGTCAATCAATTGACCTCAACTGCTGAGAGCTACACCACCCCAGTGTTTCAAAAAAAAATACAGCAGGGTGGTCGGGTTTCAGCCAAGATTCCAGATGAAGGTAGACTAAGAAAGGCTGGTGATAACCTTCTGAGATTTAACTGATGAAATTCTATGGTTCACAATAGAATAGTGTCCAATCCAATGCTGGAAGAGAAGCAGCCTAGGGTGAAGACATCCAAACACACAGTGAGCCCCACAACGAACTTGAGCATACCACGACTCATGAAGATGGCAGAGGGCCAGGCCAGGCATCTGCCAATGGTAACAAGCAGATCATCTAGAGTTTGCATTTTGCAAATCTTCTTTTGTTACTAACAAATCCAAAAACCAATCTCACTGCCACGGAGTCAATGATGACTCATAATGACTTTATAGGACAGGATAGAACTGCCCTTGAAAATACTGGAGACTGTGAATCTTTACAGGACTAGAAAGCTTCATGTTTCTCCTACAGAATGACTGATGAGTCCAACCTGCTGACTGGCAGTGAGCCGCCCACCAGAGCTTCTTTCATAACAAAAGACATTAGTCAGCTTGTAATCCATTAATTTTCATAACATCATAATAAAAAGACAAAGTATCAAATTATTAAACATATTTATTGCACTAAAATGTTTAGTCAAGCCTATAGCTTGAAAACTCTTCTACTGGCAAACTTTAAGCCTGACAAAGACCCAAAGAAACAGGACAACCCTAGTAACCTCTTGGTAGGAGAGCTTGCAATATCAATGTGAGCATCATAGTCCACCATTTGACATGCTCCCTCGGGACCCATTTATATGGTCACTGTGGGTCAGAATCAACTCAATAGCTCTAGGTTTGCCCTGGTTTTGGTAAGGAGTAGAATTGATTTGATGGCAATTAGTTTGATTAGGTTTTATGAGCATGAAGTTGGAGCCAATGCTAAAATAGCATCAAAGTTCTCTTGGCAATAAAATCTCATCCTTAGTCTTCGCTTTATAGCATTTACATGTACTATCAGTCAGTTCTCAAAGGTAAACTGAATGTTTTTTGAACAAACTTATACACAGAAAGAACGATGATGTCCCAGGCACTGTAATGTATCAGACAGCAAGCCCACATCAGGCTAAAGCCAACATTTTCTCCATGTCTGAGAGCTCTCCTAGTGAGTGGAAACCAAGGTTGTTCACAGAGTGGTGCAGGCTGAGCTCCAGATGGAAAACATGTGAAGGACTGCAATTACCTACATGTGGAGGACAGGAAGCTCAATGGCTAGGCTTCAAACTTTACAGTTACTTCTTGCCAGTTCAAATGTCCTTTAGGAATTCCTCATTTTTGTTGAGTGTTATTCTGGGGGTGCTTAAGAAAAAGAACACACTTTTATGATTCATAAACCCTAAATGAATTACGATTTATGATTCATAAATGAATTTATGAATTATGATTCATAAATCCTGGGAGGTGTCCTAGGTAGTCTTTTGCAGTCTACATCAGGGTGTGTTAAAACCCACATCTGAGCCTGTGATAGAGTCATGAGTCCACTGAACACAACTCGGTCACCTGATTTGCAGCGTTAGCAGGAGGGTGGCTGCTCGTTTAGTCTGTTCATCTTCTTCGAGAAAAATAAGTCATCTATTGACTATGTTAAACTCAGATTCATCTACTTATAATTATTCAGTGAGGACATAATTACTTTAAATGTGCATAAAATTTTATGACCATATGAGATAATTATAAATCAACAAGAATGCAATAACCATGTCAGAGCAAATTAATTTTATGACATTCACCTCGGACCAAAAGAATTTCTCAAACTTGAAGTTCATTGGGATAGACCAAAAATATTTTGTAATACAACATCCTCTATTTTACAAGGGAGTAAGTAGATTGAGGAGAAATATTTTTCAAATGTCAGAAGATTTTCCTAAATTTTAAATCATGTGACAACTGCTAAACCTAGAATCTGGCTACCCTCATTTTTATCCAGTTCTCTGCCCACTTACAAACTCTCACCATCACGTGTCGTGACCACCCTACACAATTCAATGTGAGACTGGTCCTCTCATGAGTCAATGCAGAATTGCCCCAGAGGAAAAGCACTTCATTGCCATGAATGCTTCCACTTGTTACAGGCAGAATAGTGCGCTTCCAAAGCAGATCCAGGCCTGATTCCCAGCACACGTGAATGTCACCTATATAACAAAGGGAATCAAGGCAAGAGATGGAGTAAGCCAGCTGACCCTAGAGCACAGAGATTATTTTGCATTAGCTGGATGGGCACAATGTGACCACCACGTTCTTTAAATGTAGAAGCGGGAGGCGGAAGAGTCAGACTGTTTTGATGGGAGAACACACTCCATTGGCCATTGCTGTCTTGGACCTGGTCACAAACCAAGGAAAATAGGCAGCCTACAGAAGCTGGACACAGAGTTTCCCCTACAGCCTCCCATAGAATGCAGCCTTGCAAACACCACAATTTTAGCTCGGTGAAATTCTGATCAGACTTCGGATAATAAATTTACGTTGGTGAACTTTATGGTAACAGTAGATTGGTCCATCATTTTCATTCAGAAGTATTACTGTGACATGCATTAAGGCTCCCCAAAGTATCAGAACCAATGGGAATTATAGAAGCATCAAGAGGCAAAGAAGGATCAATCTGGAAGTTCAACAAAGGTAAATAAGAATACAAAGTCAGTGAGTGCTATCATTGACGATTTAGACTTATCACACTTCTCAACTTCAAGAAATCTCAGAAACAAAGAAAAAGTTCTCCAAGCTGTTAAAGGATTGGTCCCACTGAAAACTACAGGGCGGATGAAAATTAGAGTCCTACAAGGGCAAATCAAAAGGCGTTACCACTGGGGTTCTGGTTCACACGTTCCAAACAAGTTGTGTCTCTGTATGTCTCTGCAAACAAGTTCTCCCAGTAATACACATGTTTTAGTCTCCTGAGGATGCCTTTTGTTTTTTTTAAAAAAGGATAATCTTTACACCCTGGAAAAATTATTTTATAGTCAGAGCTAGCATCAAGTTTTTAACAAAACTCAAGTTGACATCTTGCTACCTCATTAAAGTTTGCATCCTGTATGCAGGAATACTGCTCCACATAAGACAAAGTGTTAGCTGGATCAAGCATTTTTAGGGAGGTTGAAAAGGCCATCGATGAAAACAAATTAGGAAATTGTGGCTGAGGTCCAGAAATTGGTGATAGGAGACAGTAGAATTACTAATGATGTGCTGGCTACTGAAGTTGATATCTCACATGGTTTGACATTTTCAATTTTTAAAATCATTTTATTGGAGGCTCATACAACTCTTTTCACAATCCGTACATACATCATTTGTGTCCAGCGCATTCATACATATGTTGCCATCATCATTCTCAAAATACCTGCTTTCTACTCAAGCCCTTGGTATCAGCTCCTCAGTTTTCCCCTCCCTCCCTGCTCTGCCTCCCCCTGAACCCTTGATAATTTATAAATTATTTTAGCATATCTTACACCAACCGATGTCTCCCTCACCCACTTCTCTGCTGTCCGTCCCCCAGGGAGGAGGTTATATGTAGACCTTGTCATGTGTGCCCCCTTTCTCCCACACCTTCCCTTCACCCTCCTGATATTGCCACTCTCACCACTGGTCCTAAGGGGTTCATCTGTCCTGGATTCCCTGTATTACCAGCATTTTCAATTTTAAGTGAACATTTTAGCTCCAGCAAGTTTTCAACTCACTTGGTACTGAAAAGAGCTGATGTTTCCATCAGTCTTTTAAGCCAGATTGAAACTACTGAAGATGATTTAATGGGACAAATTAGAAATGGGGATGACCAATATGATTAGTGAGCCAGGTCCAACCATCTTTTGATCCCCCATTTAACCCATTTTAAAGCTGTTTCATTTTTTTTTTAAGTAAAGGGGAAATGCATGTGGAGTAAGCCCCTGAGGAATCCCCTCTGCCCATGGAGCAGAGATTTGCATAGCCTTGGGATCCTGCAGAATGCATTACAAAGTGAATTATTGCAGATGCAATTAGGTTAACATTTAGCACCCTCTTATTTGAACTCCCTTTGATACATTTAAGTTTGTTCTAG
>NW_022103928.1:42055631-42057048 GCF_000313985.2 Echinops telfairi
AGATTTGTTTGCTCTTCTGGCAATCATGCTGCTTTCCATCATTTTCACTAGCACCATAATTCAAATGTATTGATTATACTATGGTCTTCCTTAGTCAACACCCAACTTCAGCACACTCATGAAGTGATGGAAAAAAACATGGCTGGGGTCAGGCACACTTTGGTCCCCCAAAGGGCATCCTTATTCTTCAACACTTTTTAAGAGGCCTTGTCTTCTGCAGCATATTTTCCCAATATGATATATCATTTGATTTCTTATCTGCTGCTTCCATAAGTATTGGCTGTGGATCCAAGCAAGATGAAAGTCTTGACCACTTCAATCTTTTCCCCATTTATCATGATGCTATGTAGTGGTCCAATTGTCATGAGTTGGGTTTGTTTAACATTGAGTTTCACTTCTGACTGAAGGCTGCGGTCCTTGACCTCCTTCAGCAATTGCTTCAAGCCCTCCTTGCTTTCAGCAAGCAAGGTGTTGTCATCTTATCATATCAAAGCTGGTTAATAAGCCTTTCTCCAATCCTGATGTCAACATCTTCCTTAAACAGTCCAGCTTCTCCTATTATCTTCTCAGTATACAGATTGACTAAACATGGTGAGAGGATACAACCCTGACGCATACCTTTCCTGACTTTAAACCCTGCAGTGTCCCCTTGTTCCGTTTGATTGATTGCTTCTTGGTCCATGTCTAGGTGCTGCCTGAGCACAATGAAGTGTTCTGGAATTCCCATTGTTCTAACCAACAGAGATAGTTATTTCGATCATTAAGCAAATGTTTACTTAGTGCCTACCACATGCCAGGCATTGGGGGTTGTTATTGTAAACAAAACGTAAACTAGTACTTTTAATTACATAGCTGGTTTCCTTTCTTCCTGATGATTGGCTTGACTGAACTGGGTGGATTTGCCAATAGCTGTTGACATCATTTACACTCGAGTTACACAGTGTTTGCTCCCAGGCCACACCACAGCCTCTAGACAACCCAAACAGTAGATAAGCCTGTCCTATTCCCTCCACTTATACACAGAGACACTGGCATCTAACAAAATGAAATGACGTGGCTAAAGCCCTGGCACTATTAGACGAGTCAAAAGCCATGGAGCTCCTAAGTGCCAGCGCTTGAGCACGGGCTTCCAAAGAGTGGCTGGAAGTTTAGGAGCTGCTGATGTTTGCTCAGCTTTGCACAGTGTCCTGACTATGCTGAAATCTAGACACTTTGAAGCCAAGTTGAGAGTCAGATTAGGTATTTGAGGGTTCGAACATCACAAACGTAGTTATTGGCAGAATCAATTTGCATACTTTAAGAGTCTGTGAACTTTGACGCAAACTATGCTTCAGAATGATAAGGCTCCTTTTCTCTACCAGGACAACCTTTACTGATTTCACACATTATAGTTTCCTTTGTGGCAGGCGGGCGCAGA
>NW_022103928.1:42058431-42060072 GCF_000313985.2 Echinops telfairi
GCATCTGCACACTGGAGATGCATGGGAAACACTCACTGACACAATCCACAGACACCTGTAGCTGACCCCGGTGGGAGGAGAGGGGAAGGTAAGGAGCTAGAGATGAGTGAAATTTGGGGGAGTGTCAAGAGGGTGAGACCATTGCCCAAGACAGGGAAGAAAGGAAGTCATCTGACTGGATGACAGAGTGAGCTGCGGCGGGTTTGTTTGCTGTTTGCGTGGTTTTGTGTGTGCGAGCGTGTGTTTGGTTTGTTTGTTTTTCCAGCGTTTTTGTCTTTGATGATACTCCACATGATCTAAAGGAATCACAGAATTCAGATTACAAAGGTATGTATAACAAAGGAGTTGCGAGACTCAGAAGTTGCCTTTCAGAGCCAACAACGTAGCTGGACTTGTGCGCATGCTCCGCACTGTTGCAGGGCAGAGAGAAGCAAATGACCCTGTAGAGCCATCATAGTTCATGGGAAGGTGAAGCTTTTGCGGGGATAGCAGCAATATATCCGTGCACAACAGCCTTCTCAAAGGGGAAGAGAAGAAATGAGGTGAATTATCAAGTCACAGCCTCTCTCAGCAATGCTTTAGCTCTGAAGAGTCTAGGCAATTGGAATTACTAACCCAGAGCTACAACTATTTAAATGCAAACCATTTAGATGAAGTCTTATCCCACACAAGCAGCAGATCCAAATTATTCAAAATGTAGATTGATCTGTAAGCAAAACTAAAACTAATAAGAAAAGAATTATTCAATCTGAAGATAAGCAGAATTCATAAATGTCTTCACATACACAACTGTCTTTGGCTTGGGTGGCTGAATTGCTGTGGGGCCATTTATAAATATATAACAATACTATTACAAATGTCCTGCAGAGAGGAAAATCCACTATAAATTTGTAAAAGCTGAAGAGGAGGACAAATGTAATGAGAGTCATTAACAGCTGTTAAAGACATCTAAGGATACTAGGCCAATCTCTGTGACATTTCTATTAAATATCAAGTAATCTTACCTTTATATAGGTCATTTTGAAGTGGTTTTAACTAAAGGCAAAATGATGTCCTCTATTTTAAATGACATATCCAATCCTAGAAGTGTCTTATTTGATGAGAATAGGGTTGGAGTAAGGGTTATTCTCAGACAAAATCTCCGTCAGTTAAATATTATAGATACGTGTGTCTTAAATCCTAAAAGCCAACTATAAAAGTTTATGTCTTTTCAGGGAACATAATGTGCATGTATTTCTTCATAAAAAAGAAAGAATTGTAGCAATCAGTGTGCTTTTCCAAGTTGTTAAACAATGATCTTAAATGCCTTTTCATCTATCAACTGAATCGGGCTCTAAGGGAAAACATTGAACTTAATTTTTTTTAAAAAGAAAGCAGCAAAAGAGCTCATACTATGGGACTTTAATGCCTATTAGGAGTAAAACTAGAAATCCATTTCTGCAATAATGCAGATTCCATTTTGTTCTTAACATTTGTTGATTACAGCTCCTTAAGTGAAAAATAATGTTTGGTTATTTAATTATAATCAGTCCTGCCTCTTCCACCTATCTCCAGAGAGCATGTGGGCCAGGCAGAAGGAAAAGAGAACACACAGAGACTGCCTTAATATTTGCATCCCCAAACTTAGATGTAAATATTTCA
>NW_022103928.1:42060900-42103777 GCF_000313985.2 Echinops telfairi
TGGAGAGTGACCAGGTTTCTCAGGTCACCATCCTAGCTAGTGTTGGTACAGAGCCATGGTTCCTATGTCCTAATTGGTGCCACTGTTCACAGACCAACACCTGCTGTCACAGATCCTTGTTTTTAAAATACTATTCTCAAATAAAACAAACCAGGTCTTTAGGGTTCGGGCAAGAGGAACACAATGTGACCCTGAAGCATCTTGTAGTGTCAGAGAGGAATGAAGTGTTCAAAACCAGAATAATGAGGACATTTCAGAAAGGATGCAGAAACCAATCTGAAAGATCTCCCAATGAGCAATGCTGGAACAAATTGAACAGCAATAAAACAAAGCAAATAAAAATTATAAATACGTATGGTTATACTTACATAAATGAATGACTGAATAACTAAATCAATATACTTCAAATGGCAAAGCCTAGTATCCTCCCTTGTGCTAGAGGGTGGGCTAGACTTCAATGGCATGCTTCCAAGGAAGATATTACAGGAGAAGCAACATATAATAAAGAAACCTGGCAAATTATGCATGAGCTCAGCCATAAAAGGTAACAACACCAGTGATTTCACAAGGGCATTTCATCTCCATGATATTTTCCCCATGCCCTCAAAATAGCCTCAATTCAATCATAAAAATCCTGACATCAGGTTGGGGTGGGGGACTCTCTGTGGGGCACGGAGGACTATTCCTCACTACTTTCAAAGTGTGGACAAGCCAGGAAAACCTGAGAAAATGGCCTAAGCCAGCAATGAATGGAACGGCATGTTGGCATTTTAAAAAATTGTGAATCCATCAAACAAAATGTGTCTCTCATGATTGGTCGCCTCTGGGTTAGAAAAGCATTCCCAAGAAAATGCAGAAACGGGAAACATGCCAAAAAGAAATGAACTTGAACATATTCTAAAAGAACATGGCAGGAAAAAATCTACCTCTATTTCAATAGCATCAAAATAAACACAAGAATCAACTATTTATATGGCCCTTAGGTAGGCACCCTGGAGACTTAGTGGTTCCATATTGGGATGATAATGATAAGGTCACCAGTTCAAAATCACCAGCTGCTTCGTGGGAGAAAGACAGGGGTTTCTATTCCAACAAACAGTTACAGTCTCAGAAATATGCAGGGATAGTTCTCTGGGTCTATATGTCGGTATTGACTTGATGGCAATGATTTTGTTTTGTTTTGTTTTGTCAGCAAGGCATAAGAAATTTGAAGTATGATGTTTCCTCGACAGTCATTTGGGTCAGATGAGAGCAGTGGCCATAGAACAAGAATAAAAACGTAGTAAAAATGAACTATGATGGACCAAATTACTATCAAAGAAAAGAGGAGCTTTAGGCCATTTAAAGCAGAGAAACATTTAGGAAAGTATTCTCAAAGGGTCTTGAATTTTGTTTAGAAAATTAACTGTACATAGGCATTCTAAATGAAGAAGGAGGTTGTCAGTAAAACTATACATGTTGGATGTCTACACTGGTGAAATTAAAAGTCTGTTCTATAAATGGAGAGAACAGAGAACATTAATGGGCCGCGTGATTGGGACAAGTGGGCAGAGCCAGGGAAACATTAGCACCAGATAAGTCTTTGGGTGTGAGCTCATCGCAAGGATGAGACTCCAATGAGGTTATCTATCAGGTGATTTGTACACTGACTTCAAAGTGGATGATTGTGTGCCATTGGTTAGGAGCCCACTGATAGTATGTTTGCACAATTGCTTCTCTTTTCCAGGAATAAACACTTTTCACAGCTAGAAACAGCCACATCGATTGTTCTATTCTACACTGACAACCATTTCTCTCTTTCTTTGATTGCCATTGGCTAAAAATAACTGTATTGCAACAAGGTAACAAGGGATAACAGTGGTATTCCCAGAGTTTCTTACTAAATAGATCTGAGGTTTGGCCTAAGAATTTGCCTTTCTAATGACAAGATGACAGTGCAGGTCTAATGACCAAATTAAGAACCATTGTGCCAGGAGTCTGCATCTAACCTTTGGTTGACTGGTGTGGTTGCATGATCGTCAATCAATGCCAAATCAAACTCTGTGTGTGTGTGCTACATTCGATGTATTGATGCGAATTTTCATTTGCTGGTCCATTCTAGAGGGTGATGTGATAGTCAGCTCCCAGTTTTGTAAAACCATGAAGTAATTCAATAAAGGATTGTCCCATAAATCACAGCAAAAATGTGGTGTTTAATAAAATAAAATGTTTGTCTGCTTTTCCAAGTGTATGGAAACTGCCCCGTAGACCTACTTGTTTTCAAAATTTAAATGTAAAGGCTGTCTCTCTTGTTTGTTGACCCTCAACTTTCCTAAGCATGATGTCCTTCTCTAGGGAGGAATCTCTCCTGACTTCTTTGGCAACTGTAATTATGATATGCTTCTTCATATTTCAGAATTCCATCTGAATATAAATATGGGTCCATTCACAAAGTATAAATCTTCACATTATTTTCCAGAAACCACTGTACATATATATAAATAATTTTATTGGGGGATCTTACAACTCTTATAACAATCCATACATCAGTTGTATCAAGAACATGTGTACATATGTTACTATCATTTCCAAAACATTTTTTCGAGCCCTTGGTATCAGCTTTTCTTTTTTCTCTCCCTCCCCATCCTCCCACCGTGACCCCTTGATAAATTATAAATTATTATTATTTTCATATCTTACACTGTCTACTGTCTCCCTTCACCCACATATCTGTTATTCGTCTCCCTGGGGTTGCGGGGGGCAGTTATGTCAATCATAGTGATTGGTTCCCTCTTTCTCTTCCTTCTCTCCCCTACCCTCATGGTATCTCCCATTATTATTCCTGAGTGGTTTATTGGTCCTGGATTCCATGTATCAAAAGCTCTTATCTGTACCAGTGTACATGCTCTGGTCTGGATGGATTTGTAAGGTAGAACTGGAGTCACGACAGTGGGGGGGAGTGGGGAGAAGCAATAAAGAATTAGAGGAATGTTGTGGGTTTCATTGGTGCTATACTGCAACCTGGCTATTTTGCAACCCTTCCTTGTGACTTTCTGTGAGGGGATGTCCAATTGTCTACAGATGGGCTTTGGATCTCCACTCCGACCCTCCTCATGTGCACTGATATGATTGCTTGTTTTGGATCTTCTGATACCTGATCCTGTTGGCACACCTCATGATCACACTGGCTGGTGTGCTTATTCCATGTGGCCTTTATTGATTACTTGATAGATGGCGGATTGTTTAACTCCATGCCTTTAAGACCGCAGATGCTATATCTTCTAACAGCCGGGCACCTTCAGCTTTCCTCACCACATTTGCTTATGTACCCATTTTGACCACATTTGCTTATGCACCCATTTCCACCCAGAGTCTGGAAAGCCTTATTGGAACAACACTCCCAATTTACAACATGTATATTTGAATTTGCATATTAATACAATCTTCTTTACTCAACTTAGAAAACACTTCTGCTTTTCAGTGGTGACAAGGGGAAACATCTCTTAAAGGAATTATAATATTTTACTGTTGACAAAAGAAAGTACCTTTATTTTCATATGGAACTAGAAGCAAAAACAGTACCTGTGTTTAATAAAACATTATTTAAAACTGAAAACTTTTACCAAGAATTGGGAAAGAGTAATTCAAAAACAAACTATATATGCATCTACTTAATGTAATTTCCTTTTTCACTGGCTCCTTCTAAGAAAATGAGGGTTAAGAACTCTGTCATTTAATGTGTGTGACTGGAGGCAAGCTGTTACGTTCTCAAAGTCTGCTTTCTCAGGTCAGCTAGGAGTAGTGATGGCTCCTACTCTATCGGGGTGGCTCTGAGGATTAACTAGAAGAAACTATTTACATTTACATGTAAGTATATATGTATACATACATACATATATACAGTTTGTACTATATGAGAGAAAAAGAACATGTGCTACTATTATTAAGGTTTTTTAAAAGCATACTTATTTTCTTCCTAAGTTGGTTTTTTAAAAGCATACTTATTTTCTTCCTAAGTTTTCCTATGTGGTATTTCTATGTTTTTGCCTTTATGCACCATTTACTGATCCTTCTTTTATGAGTTCCTCCATTGCTTTTGAGAGTAAGAACTCTCTACTCAATTTGTGTGGCATTATGGCCATTTACAAGATATATGCTGTTAATATCAACCTTATTAGAGCTTTGATTTGGTACTCTTTTGAGTATCCACTACAGTCTTATGTGGAGGGGAGTAGTGGAGATATAAAGAGACAGAAATTTTGATTCCCATTTCTTTGTGGCACACACAGAGAAGGCTCACCATTCTATTACTGCAAACTCTCCTTCCTCACCATTCATCGGTTCCTAAAAACTATGATAACTTTAGCGTTTCTGAGTGGTGCAAACAGTTTAAATGCTTTGATGATATTAAACATGTTGACGGTTCAAGTCCACCCAGAGGCCAGTGATCTACTTGAAAAAAAAAATCCATTGAACACCTTATGAACCAAAATTCTACTCTGAGTGACACGAGGTATCCATGAGTTGGAACTGATTTGACGGAAGCTTGTGTATGTTGTGGTGGCCTACTGAGATAAGTGATGGGCTTCTAGCCACAACATTGGAGGTTCAAACCCACATGTTACTCCACTGATGAGAAAGATGACGCTGCTTGATTCTATGAAGACGTACAGTCTCCGCCTTCCTATGGAGGAGTTGTACACCATCTACACGGTTTCTCTGAGTTAGAATAGACTTGGCAGCAGTGAGTAGTTTGTGTATGAGTGGTTAAATCAGGGGTATGCATACTTTTGAAGGAGGATCATAAAGGGCTGTCAAACTACATTAACCAACACACTCATTTGTGCTGCTGCACTCTGAAAAAACAAGATGGATTATTTTTTTCCCCTTAGCAAAAGAGAAAGGCAAATGCTAGTTTAAAGGAGCTTAAAATCAATGGCCTCTGATCTCCACAAAAGGAAGTAGAAGACTTCCTAAGAAAGAGGGGTTAAAGGGCAGTGGGTGGATATTCACAGCCTCATCATGAGCACCCCTAATGCCCAGAGGTATTGTGAACCACTGCCCCAAAGCCAGAAGTTTCACAAGAGCAAGAGGGAAATCCGAAGGAATTCTGAATCAAAGTTGCTTTCATCCTCTGCCCCTGCATTCCCCAGCAGCAGACTGTCCTCTGGCCCTGCAGGCCTCAAGTAGTTCAATTAATAGCCTTTCATTTTCACCTCCCACAAGTAACAGGCTAAAAGCAGCATCTAACCACTCTCTCTTTCTCCTACCTAGATCCTTGGTTTGGGAAATGCTTGTGATTTTCTTCTACAACAGGTAATGTGGGGAGGGGACAAGGAGCTTAGAAAGGCATCTCTGGTAACTTCCCAGACCTTGCACTTCCTGTATTCTGTAGATTCCTAAAAAGTCGGCGAAATCGTCAGGACCACTCCAGCCCTCCTAAAGTGCTCTAAGTAATCACTTGAAATGCAGACAACTACTGGTGATCAATGTGCTACATCCTCTCTCCAATCATGACATAGGACCGGGAAGACCAGCTTTATCACTGGTACCCAGCCTTCTTCAGGCTCAGAAGATGCAGGGCACTGGAGGCCAGAGCTTCACCTCATTGGTGCAGGGCACTGGAGAAAGTGGATGGACATTACTAGGGATTTTCTTTTTAAAATTCTCATCATAAACAACTAGTATTTTGATCTCTAACATTACTAATTTTAAACAAATACCTCAACTCTCCTCAGCCTAAAACTCAAGTTGTCATTTGAACAAGAATTATTGATATTTACTACTCATTGTAGTCTTATTTACTTTGACCTTTGTAATTGCATTCAGTCTTGCACCTGAACAGTATAATGAAATGATCACTGAGATAATGTTTCATTCCAGATTTGAAACAGCAACTATTGGCTTAGCAGAAAAAATCTCTACCATGATCACCTTCATAGCCACCTTGGTCCCAGGACACAAGAAGGGAATGGATCCCACAGTCTACAATTTAGAGTTGCAATGAGCGAAGGTAAGCAATATATGGTAAGCAACATAAAAAACAACTGTCAGGAAGGCGCAGGACTAGACAGTGCTTAGTTCCACTGTACATAGGGTCATTCTGTAAGCAACAAGGTAAGCAACAGGCCTGGGTACCAGTTTCCAAAATGTTCATTAAAAAAATGAAATACTCTGTTTCTTCTTTCAGGCATCCTTGAAATGTATTTTCTTAGAATTTGGCACAGTAAAATTGCAACATTGTTTTTCAAAGGGAGTCCCCGAGTGATGCAAACAGTTAAGATGCTCAACTGCTAACCAAAAGCTTGGAGGATTGAGTCTAGGTAGACACACCTTGGAAGCAAGGCCCCTGGTGATCGATGTCTGACAAATCAGCAATGGAAAACCCTCTGGAATACCTGCGATCCTGATGAGTCATAGTCAAGTCCATGGCGACTGATAATGATCCACCTGAGAATTAGGTTTGTAATAGAGCTTATCTACTATGAATCCAATGTGGAATACAAAAAGACTGAATTAACATCAATGGTAATACATCATTTTTCTTTTTGTAATATACAGTCGAATTTGTAACATTTACAAAATATAAAGTTTTTATTTCAAAATGAATATCTGCAAAAGAGTCTCTCTCAAAATAGGTTCAGTTGATTGATTCCTTGCTTGCACATCTGGCAGAGAGTTGAATGTTTATCCTAAGCTAAACCCATACCATCTTCTAATGGAAGATTTCACTTGGATACAGTGATTCTTCACATGATCCTAAGAAGAAGATTTTCTAGACAGACAGGTGATAGGCAGGTCCAAGAAGGCCCTAGTCATCCCTGTCTTCTGACATTCACACTAGGGGGTAATCTCAACACATTCTACCAGGTTTGGTGTCCTAGTGACAAACAGAACAAGGAGAAGTGATGGGGGCATTAATGACATGATTCATGAATAAAAATTCTGCTGCTGCTGTTTTAGTTTAAGTTGTGCCTACTCCCTCTCGGATTATCTACTCTGGGGAGCCCTACTCATAGGCTGAGAGGGACACTTTATGAAGGACTGAATCTGCTGTCAACAGCTAGAGGAAGGAGCCGTGAAGCAGACCCTCCCAGGGGTATGGAGATGACCACAGCCCTCACTGACAGACAACTGAACTGCAACCTCCACAAGCATCTCAGGCCACCCTCACTGGAGTGCAACTATATTCCTCATTTTAAACAAAATGAAACAACACATCTTATAAACGGTAGAAAACAAATTAGAAAAATTTCTGTTGAGTCGATTCTAACTCAAAGAGACGCTATAGGACAGAGAAGAACCTCTCCCCCCAGTTTCCAGGGCTATAAATCTTGAAGGAAGCTGGCTGTCACAGCTTTCTCCCATGGAGCAACTGTCAGGTTCATGCTATCGACCTTTTGGTTGGTAGCCAAGTTCATTACCCACTGCTTCATAGGAACTCTCTGTACAACCAATGAATGGAGCCAGTTTTTAGAAGCTGACCAAGTAGACACGCCCAGTTCAGAATTTTCTGCTCTAGCAAATCAGTACCTTTTTAGACGTGAAGTTGTTGGTCAAGGGCAGTTAGGGAGTAAGTGCCTTGGAAAGACTTTCAGACTTAACTGAACTACTTTTAATCAATCAGATTTGCAAGGCACAAAAATGGTAAAACTCTCACTATGGTCAGACGTGCGTTGCCAGATACTAATTTGGGGCTCTCAGTATTGGGTGTGTGAGTGTGAGCAGTTGCTTCTAGGAATGAGTTGTACATTTCTTCAGCCTCCCCATTGAATCATCTCCCTTGTCTGTGCATATTCACTAGGAATAATGACTACCAGGCTGCTAGCATACTGCCTTTGGAGTGTTGGCAGCTAATGACTCTTAAACCTAAATTAAGAGTTTTAAATGCCAGGGGCTGCAGAGTTCAGGTAAACAACCATCCTTCCCCTCACCTTCCGCTGCCTGGAAGGCGTTTTGCCCTCCCTTCAGCACAACATATGTCTCCTCGACTAGACACATGGGGCCGGCAAGCATACTTCCTTGCTGGGCTTGATGGTGTTCCAGACAATTTCTAAAATCCATTCTCGTTCCCAAATCCTATGAGGCTTGAAATCTGTTTCCTGCAGATACCTGCCATGGAGAATCCTACGTCTTTCTCCAGAATTTGGGTCTGGGGAGAAGTCTCTGAGTAATGTGTTTCCTGACGACTCACAGACAAACCAGATCAGAGCAAGCTCCTTTAGGGAAAGGTCTGTCTTTGATGCTTGTGAAACAGAGCCAACAGGATGTAAAATGAATATTCATTTAGCCACGGGATAAATCAATAAACACAAAGTTGATCACTTCATTTCTCCTTGCCCATCCCCAGCTCAGACTGGCTTCTCCTTCACAGTCTCTCAGGTTCTCTGGGAGCATAGCACCTTAGCCTTTGATGAGTAACAGAGATGAGTCACAGCAGGGCCCTTGACCTCACAGCTCTCCTCCCCCTTCACCCGCCAGCACCCCTGTTCCTGCAAGAGGCACTGAGTACATCATTCAGGAGGGCACCTATGTGGAGTACCCTCTAAATGTGTGTCATATGTATGAGCATTGAGTATAAGGAGCTCTATGCCCTGAAGAAAAGCCCAGGCAGGCATCTCAAAAAACCCAACCTTACTGCTGTCAAGATGATTCTGACCCATAGCAACCCAGAGGCCAGAGCAGAACTGCTCCGGTGAGTGTCGAAGACTGGGACTCTTTGGGAACAGAAAGGCTGTTCATAAGGTTTTCTTTCTCTTGCGCTGGTGGTTTCAAACTATGGATCTTGCACTTGGCAGCCCAATGCATAACCACAAGGCCATAAAAGCTCCCCAGAGCAGGGAAAATTAAGCTTCATGAACTGTAGAAATCGAAATTCACCCTAAAATATCAAGCATCCCACACCTCATTGCAAATGCATCTGAACCAAGTAGAAGCTACATCGCATCTATCTGTTAAATTCAATAGGCTTTTTTCATTTCGGACTTTTCTGAACCAAGTTCTGGACCTGAACCTCTCTGGGTTTCCATGAAGCACTCTGCTGTTGCTGCTGTTTTCAAAGGTGCTTCCCTCCTCTCCTCAATGACTGTGGAGATAATCTCTTTCAAACTTATAATTCCAGTCATTATCTAAACAGAATCTTAATTTCAAAAGAGACTCAAAATATATACTAAACCACTTCCTAGAGTTTAAACGCATTCTCCATCTTCTCTTCTCAGTAGTTATTTTGCCTACATTTAAAACCCTTCCTGGAAGTCACTCCCTCTTTCCCTGAAATGCTATCCCACCTCTTTCCAGAGGACTTCTGAGCAATCCGAGCTGTCTCTAATGCTTGTAGCCTTCGACCCTCCTGTGGATATGGAGAACAAGATGGCATCTGGTCCAATAAAAGAACACGGCTTTTACCTCCCCTGAAAAAAATGACAGACTCATACACAGCTTATGAAATGAGATCTATGCCACGAATCAGCACTGACCCGATGGCAGTGACTTAGGTTTTTTCAGATGCTTTAAAAAAAGCTAAAATCTTATTTCAACTCTAAACTCTCCCTTTGTCCACAACACACACATATACAAATAGAAATGCTATCTTCCTGTAAGTGATTTAAAATCCATACCACAAATCTAAAACCAACCAGAAGGTCAGTAGTACTTTCCTTCCTTCCATGCCCCATTCACATTAATTTTCCAACAGTACCTATCACATTTATTAGGTGATTTTTGTGCAAAGACATACTTATTTTTCAAGGACAACTGAGCACAGTTCTTTTTCCAGAGTATGTGCTCCATACTAATATTGAAAAAATGACAATTAAGTTCTAACAATAAATGCAATGGAAGTGTAACTGGTCTAACACCTGGCATTCGAGTTGGGGTCTTTACAAGACCCAACGCACGCACTTCCTTGGTTCACCTTTGCAATAGTCCTCTCCAGGAATGATATAGGGATGTCACCATTCATCTGTGTTGCTATGATGCTGAAAACTCTGCCATCAGCATTTCAAAAGCAGCAGGGCCACCCATCATGAACAGGTTTGACAGAGTCTCCAGACTAACAACAACATAGTGAAAAGGAATATCGGTCCACTTCTGAGGAACTAGCCCCTGAAAATCTTATGGACAGTAGTGGAACACTGTCTGATACAGCGCCACACGATAAGCCCCTCAGGTTGTACGACATTCAAAGTATAGCAGAGGAAGAGCTGCCTCCTCAAAGTCGAGTTGATATTAATGGTGTGGATAGAGCAAAGTTTTAGGGACCTTCATTTGCTCTGAGATCATGACTTGAAATGATATGAAACAGCTGTAAATATCCATTAGTAATTGAAAAGTGTAAAGTACAAATTACAAATGCAAGTAAATTGGAAATTATCAAAACGGAAATGGAAATCTAAAAAATTGATAATGTAGGCAACAGACAAACCCACTGTCCTCGAGTCAACTCCATGGCATCATCAACCCTATCTAGGATTTCTGAGACTGCAAATCTTTAGAAGCATAGACTCATCTTTCTGGATTTAAACTGCCAAGCTGGCTGTTAGCAGTCCAGTGTTCCTCCAACTGTGTCACAGGGCTCTTATCCTTTGAGAATTGGCTATTTTTCATCATCGTCTCCTCTTCCAAGAATGACAAATGACGCAGAATGGTGTTACATTCATTGTCAAAACGGCCATCTCAAGATCTATCATGCGGTGCAATATCCCATACACCTACAAAGATCAATGAACACTGACCAACCAAATGACAAAGATGAGTACGTTGAAGACTTTTAACAACTTTGACAGTCTGAAATGGCATTGATTATTACTTGTGATTCGAAGGAAATTTGGAAACAAAGAAGGATCTGCAGTTAGGAGACATGGTTGTGTTGACAGGAACCATGTTGGATGAAGATCACATGAAAGCGTTTTGCAATACCAACCATGTATTCATTGGAAATCCCCCTTTTTCAATCACATAAATGGAGACTATACACAGGAACCTAGCCAGATGGAATATGCAGGAATCAAACTGACCACATCTGTGTAAAGAGACTCTGGAGAAGCTCAGTATTCTTGATATTGCCAAGGATTTCATTTTACTTCTAGTCACAGTTAACACCCTTGGAAACAATGGTCAAGAAATGAAATGACCTGTTGCATTGGGAAAAATTGCTATTAAAAAGCGAAGATGTCACTTTTCGAGCACAGTTGCACCTGATGCAAGCCATATTTTCAGTCACCTCTTATGTATATGAAAGCTAGACAATGAATAAGAAAGACCAAAGAATTGGTGCATTTGTAGTGGAGAAGAATACTGCATATACCATGGAAAAGGAGAAGAAAAACAGGGCTAGACTGCTCCTTAGATGTGAGGATGGCAATACTTGGTCTCCTCAACTTTGGACATGTTCTCAGAAGGGATGAGTCCTGGGACAAGGATATCATGTTGATACAGTAGCGGCTCAGCCAAAAGGAGTAAGATTTCCAAGGAGATGGATTGACCCTGTTGTGAGGATGGTGCCGGACCGGGGGCATTTCCTTCTGCTGTCCCTGTGGTCCTTGGAGCTCCAGGAACCTAACCAAAATAACGACTTGTAGGCAAGATGGAATTATCCTCATTTAGCAGAAAGGGTAATGAAACTTCTGAAAAATTACATGGTATTAAGGAATAATCTAGATATATGTACTCTGGAGTCATTTTTCCACACATTTGCATTTAAATGAGAGGGCATTATGAGATTCAATAATATAAATGAAGGAACAAAGGCAGGGGTGAATTAAATGTGCTTATTTATTAATCTATAAGAAATTATTTCACCTGGGTTTCATCAAATTATTAGTATGTAGTTGACAATTTCATATAGGTTTCATCACATCTTTAACATACAGAATAACAAGAATCTGTTCACTGCACGTTAGTAAGTAAGCACAAGTATGTATGTGCTTACCTTGCTTACTGGGTACTCCATTCCTGTGAAAGAGGGTAAATTTCCAAATAAGTTTTGATTTCATAATATGCTGTTGTCAGAAGGAAGCACAACTAAGCATGTGCTTACTTGGTTTATTGGCAAACTCAGCACTGAACAAAGGCATGATTACCTATAAAACAGACTCTCCTTATGATAAACAATCTTCCCCTCTTCCTACTAGACAGTGGTAGATCTTAAGCAACGGTATGATTTCTCTTGCATTTCTAGAATCAAAGGATATATATCTTCATGGCTGTCTTGTTCTCTTTCATGTGTGATCCACTATGATGGGCGCCTACGTGGACTTGGAGTTTTATATGAGAGTACTCCATTCATTGTTAATTACTAAGACAGCTACTGTACTACTGACAGAGTCCCATGGCAACAACTCAAATAAAAATAGGGTTTGTTAGAGGCAAGTCCTACCTGGTACCTGGTGGAAAGAGTGTCCCCGGGAGGCACGAGGGCTTTTCTCTGAAGGAGAGTACTCTTAAAATGCGTTTCCTTAAGCAAGCAAGCGCACTGGATAAAAATGGACCTAGAGTGTGCCTGATGCTTATTTTTAAGAAAGGACCTCATGAGACATGTGATAAATGAACAGTGTCTGCAGAAGGTAACTTCCCCCCACGACAGGTATGTGTCTGCTGCGCAGCCTTTGCTGCATGGGAGACGCGTGTCATTGGATTCACCGGACACAGCTCATTGTCTGCTTCTTGCAGGTATTTCACTTGTCAAGGTGAAAACAGCCTAACCCGGGGAGAGAATGGGAGAAATGAAACTTCCCGTGCTTTTGAAACGGCAAAAAAAAAAAAAAAAAATCATAAAGCAAAAAGGAAAAGAAATAGGATGATTACGAATAACAATTTTGCTGCCGATGAGCCTTTTGCTCCTAAATACAAGGCTATTTAGATTGGTCACGAAGTCCTTGAAGTGCACATTTGGAAATACGATCATTGCATTCAGTTTGTAAAGGAATGTAAAATGTAAATTTGGCAGAGTGATGTTGGAGTCATGCCAATTTTGAAGTCAAATTCACCTGGGATTGAATCTAGCTTCTGACACCAATTAGCTGACAGATTTCAGGCAAGTTACTTCAATCATTGGCACCTCAGTTTCCTCATTTTATAAGATGGGAGATGATAAGGGCTAGCTCAGGGAGGTCTGGGGATATTAGTAAGTTAGATATGTAAAATGTCAGGCATAGATGACACAGATCCCGGCTCCTGCACTGATTTTCACTAATCTTTTTACCATGCCAGGATGATCACATACCTGACACATCAGAACTGTTGGATATAAATTGATAACTCTACACTCTGGAAAGAGTAAGATGAAATGAGGAATCAATACACTTTTGAAAACTTGAAAAGATTCTTTATAAAGCTCAAAGCCACCCAAACTCAGGAGTCTTTGCAGAGTTAAAAAGAGAAAATGTTTTCCCATGGCTTTGAACTGGTTCATTTGGTTCCTTCAGCTGATCACTTGCATTTCCTCCCTCTATTAACAGAGTCCAATTCTACATTTTCACAAGCTTAAGTGACTCTTATGTATACATTAAACTTGTATGTATGCTTGGGGATCTATCTATAAGAACCACCTGAGGATCTTGTTAAGCAGTAGGTTCTCATCCCTATATCTGGGGTGGAAATGCAAGTTCTCAGCAGGAAGTTGAGAATAAATCAATTCAAAGCCTTGTGTATTTATCAAAAAATATACTTCTGCCCCTCCATTCCCCCAACAGAAAAACAAAGAGCTGAAGAATGCATCCTGCAATCACTGGTTATGTCTCTTCATTTGTGTTTCAAGAATGTTTTAAAATAAACAAAGACATTATAGTTCATCTCAGTCACAGCAACGTCAACATTCCTAGTGGAATCTGAGAGCTTCTCCATCAGAAGAGAATTCATCTTGGCCTTCAGAGCATCTTATAATTCCTTCTACTGAAATCACTTTCCACACAATGTGAGCAACAGATATGTTTTCAATCATACAGATGCTACTTCATAATAGAGACATTGCTTTTTTTTGGAAAACATCATTCTCCAGCAATTTGAGGTTTCCTAGATTCTCTCTTCGTTTAAAGTGAAGTTAATGGATGATGAAGTAAAACTGAAATCGCCAGTTGTTTGTTGTTTCTTCCAGGCAGATTATCTTTTCCTTGACCATTTTCAAAAGATTCAGACTCAAACTGAACCGTGCGCAAATTTTTCATAATTGTGTTGGGGCACACTGGAGTGCTGTTCAGTTGGTGCTCATTGCTAAATAGTCATGACTAAAACATGTATTAAGGGGCTCTATTTTGTTCTAAAATAAATAGATGCTATCCTTGTATCATTCTTTTTCAATGTATATTCAGACATGTGTTCGAAGGCCCTGCCTGCACAAAAGGAAATATCTTCTATGTGCTCTACTGACAAATGGCAACCATTTGTCATACAAAGCTAAGGAAATCAAGGTTATATGCTAAACTCTCGCATACATTTCAGGTAATCCCCATTACGACTCTGGAATGACCAGACAGGAACAACTAACTTGAACAGGAATATTTATGACTCTATGTCCTACTAGAAAGTTAACCCCCTTCTCTTAGAAAACAGTGCAAGGTGTGTGTGAGTTACAAAGGCGCCAAAGCTCGAGTGCAAGAGTGGGAAATAAGAGCTCCCACATCAAAGATAGCGCCAACCCTATCACTTTGAATGTGTCACTCTCTGTAGCCCTGAAAATGATCAAATCTCCTTGCATCAGGCTCCTAGAAAGGGCTCACTACATCTCCTCTGAGTCTCCCAGGCTACGGCTTTGACCTTAAAATTTTTCCATTCTGATGATTGTTCTGATTCAACCACATTTTACAAATTCAGGTCCATTCTGGCTTCACTGTATTAGACAAGACTGAACCAGTTCAAAGACCTACTTTCACACTTCAAATTAATTTCTTCTGATAAATATGGAAGGTAACACTTCCATCTTCTGTTTCCTTTTTAAAGAGCTCTTGAAGTATAGACATTTCCTGAGTACTCAGTATTTCACAAAGTTATGGGACTGCTGGAGTGCCTGCCACCTTGACACTTTATAAAATGGTCTATAATTCCTTCATCCTTTGATTCATTAATTCTAAACAGTAACCTTCATGTACGTCCTTTGTCTTTCTCTAGTCCAAATTCAGACCTTTGGTTATATGTCTGTGTCATGTACAACTCACAGTTATAAATCACTTCCCATCAATCCATACAAAACTTTTGAGGTACATGCAATGGGGTTCTCTACATAAAGCACACCATTTAGAGGGAGAGAAAAATTACCCTGAAGCAAAGAGATCAACATGGTATAACCAGAGGAATAAGGGACCAGTGCTCCAATGGGAATTGAAAAAAGCAATGACTGTCCCCAAGGAAGCCAGGGCCATTTGTTCATGGGTCATTACCCAACTCTCTACATATCTTCATCAGCACTCTTGGATTAAAGACCAGAATGTCACTCCAAACATCATTCTGGCCTCATGGCATTGAGTTGATTCAGACTGTTAGTAACCATATAAGACAAAATAAAACTGTGGGTTTCTGAGGCTATAAATGTTTACAAGAACAGAAAACTTTATCTTTCTCCCAAAGAACAACTGATGGATTCAAACTGCCGACTTTGTGGTTTGCAACCCAGTACACAGTCGACTATACCACAAGGACTCTTTATAATGGTACTAGTATTATTATATTAACAGAAGAAAGAAGACTGGTTGGCGGATAAGGTACTTGTGTGTTCACCTCAGAACATATACTTTTTCAATAGGAATTCAACTGAAAATTGAGCATATGTGAGTTCAAGAACGTAACCAGGTCTCAATTAACAAGAAAACCCATTTCTCAACCCATTTTTTCTTTCTTTTATTTACTCCACTTAAGAATACATGTGTTTTAAAAATGACAATAAAGCATCATCTATGGGACATGTGATGTGATGTGTTATCTCCCAGGTTTCTTACATCAACTGCAGCTATTCTTATGGGTCCTGAACATAGAAATGGCGCCCTGTGGGGTCTCGAGTCATCCACGACGGATTTGTCTCGGTGTTACTTTACAAAAGCTCGAAATTTAAACCAACATATTGTAGGATGCTTTTAAATAGATTTGAAGTTCCACAGTGGTTCTTGTTATTCCTCAGTTAGTTGTGAAATTCAATCAATTATACGCTGCTCTCTTTCCTGGATCCCCTGGTTGGTTGATATTTTGTGGTCCAGGCCCACAATTTATGCTGATATTTTGTGGTCCAGGCCCCAGATTATGAAGGAGCTCCATTGTAAGCCTGCCTTTAACTTGAATTTGTATGGAAATTGGGACAATTAAGCGAGGTTTATATGTTAGGTGCTTTTGAGTCAGTTCCACCTCATAGCAACCCAATGTACAAGTAAACAAAACCCCGTCCAGTCCTGCACTGCCCTTGTAATTCTTGTTATGTTTGGTCTTTTTGTCAATACATCTTCTTGACAACATTCTTCTTTTAACTAACCTTCAATTTTACAGGCAGAATATGCTTTCCTGGATTGATCTCTCTTAATGACATGTCTGAAGCACATGAGAAAACAATCTCCTATCCTTCGGAGCATTCTGGCTATGTTTCTTTCAAGACAGGCTTGTTTGTTATTCTAGCAGTCCAATAGTCTTTTTTCACTCCCTTAATACAGATGCAATTATTCTTCTGTGGTCTTCCTTATTCATAAAAATGGGTGGGATCTTGTTTTGTATAGAGATTGGTTATTCTTGAATTTTCCAGCCAAATCTCATTAAATGGCACTAAAATACCAATGCGATTTCCAAAGAATTTTATCTATTGAGGGAAAAGAACCTTTCTGGTCAAATTACAATGGTCATCTGTGAATACTGACCATAGCCAAAATGAGACATGTGGTAGTTACATAATCTGGTGTCAATTTGGGACTTGAGAGGATTAAGAGTGAAGGGGTGGAGTCTAGTCTGTCAATCGGATCATAGCCAGTGAGGTCTCTGGGTGGGCATGGCCTTCTGCTGAGAATTCTGGGAAATCCTGTATTTCTTCCTTAGAGGCAGGAGACTCTTTCTGTCTGCTCACTCCCTGAAATGATGCTCTACTGACAAGACACATGGCGCGATGCACTGGGAGCTGGAGAAACCACAAGCACCTGTCCTGATGCAACCAGACCTCTGAAACAGGAGAAGCCAGATAGAGACCCCTTCCAGTGCTGAGATGTTTACAAAGCCACTGACTCCAAAGACTTTCTACTCACTGGCCTATGACTGTCCTGCATTTGGCATCATTGCATGTGTTTCAGGAGTCTGAAGAGGACTTTATAGATTGATATCAGACATATGGGCTAATATCAGACTTATGGTTATGGACTGTCAGACTGGGTTGGGATGCTTCCTTAATGTAAAATTACCCTTTATATAAAACTCGCTCTTATACACATATGATTTTCTCTAGTCTACCCGGACTAACACAAGACACAACTATAAAATCAAATACAATACAAATCCTCATAATTTTCATTTGGATTATAGCCATTTTTAAAATAAACATGAAGAATTTATACTGCCATTTCCTTGCTCTGGCCAAGAGGTGCAAGTGAGAGGCTTAGAGACAGGGGCATGGTGGAGTGGGAATGAGTCTGAGAATTAATCCTGATGAATGTAGCCAAGGCAGGAGGACAGAGGAAGAATCACAGGTGAAGGCTCTTGATTGACTGCCAAAGAGATGGAGGTGCTGTTCAGTGAACAATAATGCAACGAGAAGTGAGTGTTAGGATGAGTCTAGTTTGAGATTCATAGGTTTTGAAATCCCAGGAAAACACTCATCCAGGAAAGTGTCTGCAGATAATGAGAAATACAAAACTTGGCCTTAGAAAAGTCTGCCTTGAGGGAAATCAATTTTGCGTACACGAGCCTAGAGGTGATACATGAAACTCTGCAGGTACTAGAGGCTGGAGACAGAGAATATAGAGGTGGCAGCAATGGAAATTCCTGCTAAACTAGCCAGCCCATGCAACAGCGAACACATGCACTCTTTTGAAAATTGAGCAAAATACAAAGACTACTAATATAAATTAAAGTGTCTGTTCTGAGCATTTCATATCTGACCAATAAATGTGATTAAAACCAGCAAGTATGAAGCCACAGTACAACAGTAGTACTAATGAGGCACTGGTGGCTCCGTGGTGGAATTCTAGCCTTCGATGAGGAACACCCAGGCTCAGTTCCCAGCCAATGCACTTCATGTGGCAGCTTTGGAGTTGCTGTGATGTTGAATAGGTTTCAAAAGAGACTCCAAACTAAGATTGACTGAGCAGAACGGCTTGGTGATCTACTTCCCCAAATTAGCCATTGAAAACCACATGGACGGCAACTGTCTTACCTTCAACTCATCATGGGGTGGTGCAGAAGGAGACCGTGCTCCATGTGCTGTGCAGGAGGTGGCTGACAAAAAGGCAACTAACACCAGTCACAGAGAGTTGTTGGCGGGTTGTCTTTTGTTCGAGGTCACAAAAATGTCAAGGCATATGGCACATGATCTTGTCCTCAAATCTCTTCAATGGCTTCCAATGTAACCCCAAATTAAAACCAAACCTCTGTGTTGACAGGTGTAACCCAGTTCACCACAGAGCTCAGCACCCACCTCACTGGATAGTCTATGCTCAAGTGTCACAACGGGCCCTTTCCTCATCTCTCTATGGAATATTGCACCCTTTTTTCCCCTAAGTCCCCACCTTCTAATTTATTTGCATCACTACTTGATCTATATTTCCCATTTATGACCGCTTCATACACACAGTTAGATATTAGTACCTATAGGATCACTATATGGTAATGAGCATTATAGGAAAGGCCTAATAAAATATTTGCTGGATGACTAAACAGATAAAAGAAAATCCCCAAACCATTTTTAGATGAACATCATAAGCTCTCATGGACAGCGTGCATTTAAATGTACACCTTTTGGTAAAGAACAGAAAATTTTCCAAGGTTTCTTAGCATCGTGCCTTGTAAACACACATCTTCACTATAATAACTATTCTTACAATACTGCTTATAATGCCATCGTGTTGAAATTAGGCCAAATGACACTTCTCTGGCTTTTGCAGTTATCACCTATCAGATTTCAAAGTATAATATCTAATTATTTTACCCCCAAAATCCAGTGTAACACATGACTGTGACCATGAGGGATTTGATTTAATAAATTTGTCTAAAAATAGATGTATCAATTCCATTTTAAAGATTGTCGGGATCAAGAGAACTCACTGCACTGTTATCTTTCAAGATATTATGTTGTTCAAACATTTAAAAATAAAACCCTTCTCATTTCTTGCCTAATTGTTAGAATTACTTAAATACTGAAATGATCACTCACATACTACTATATATATTTTCTTGACACTAGTTCCAAGACAAAAAAATGGTAATTTTTAAAATACAAAGACAATAAAATAAGCAAATTATCAGAACAATGATTGCTACTCGTGTATTTAATTAATTCCTTGAAATGAAAACATCTAAATGACATAGCAGAGATAAGTTTTCAGAAGCGGAACATCCACTTCTTCCCTTTATGTAACATGGCTGCGAGGTCCCTGAGCAATACAGGGAGGCTGCCAAGATCTTCTGTGACTCCCTAATCCCTCCCTTTGTTTCCCACTCAGTTGCTCTGGAATTGCTGGAATCAGCGAGAATACCCTCCTAAATAATTTATCGACACTTCTACATAAATTATATCCTTGGGGCAAGGGTGTAGTGAACTTTGAGGAAGCCAAGTCCTCACTGTGGGGACGGCCATCCATCAACTTGAATGACAATTTTCCAAACCCACTGAAACCACAGCACATTTGCAGCTTAGAAAGGATGCAAGAGCTTCAAGTCACAAATGCGTTCAGGAGTGTCGCTTACAGTAGAGTTTATTTGAGAAGAAAATAAATCCGCAAGGAAAAAAAGACACCATCCTTGGCAGGCGAGAAACAAACTATGATTAATTTGTTCTGGTCCTATGGTTTAAATTTTATACAAATGATGACAGATAGTATGTTTTCCTTATTTGGAATCAATTTACTGTTATCTTCACTAGCCATAGCCTAGATTTGTCTTACAAGTCTATTCAAAACCCCACCCTGGTCACCAGGCACCTCACACGAAACTTCCTCCCATTGTCCAAGTCTCACATCCTCATGATTGACAGGTGTGTTCTTCTGTCAGGACTGGCTTTCAGCCTCACTGCGCACGTGGGCCAACAACAAAGAGAACACTGGACCACGTGTTGGGAGAAGTCTTTTCAGAGAATCCCTGGCAAGGATACTGGAGCCTATCCTAAACTCTTTCTGTTCTGTAGACTTACTTTCTAATTTTCAAAATGGAGGTGATAGACTTGATCAGTGGCTTCCAAGATGGCATATTTGTCCAGATCACCAAGGGAGCTCCTAAAAAAAAAAATTAAGATTCCGGGGTGCCAGCTGCATACATGAAGGCTCCAAATGCCCTGTGTGGGACCCAGACACTTTTTAAATAAGTCCTCCAAGTGATTTTGATAATCATCTAAATTTGGGAACCACTGAATTGGAATTCCAATGTATGCAAAGCCCAAAAGAACTACGTTGAGAATATAAATACAGTAGAAAATGATTTAGAAAACAATTACACATTACAGTCACTTGCAATTCATTTAACAAACATCTTTTGCGTATCTGCTGCACAACATGTTGTGTTCTATTAGTATATTTACTGATTGTCCTCTAATCATTTCTGACTCATGGCAACCCCGTATGTATCGGAGTAGAACCGTCTTCCACAGGGCTTTTCATGATGATTTTTGGAATCAAATCACTAGGTTTTGCTTTAGAGATATCTCTATGTGAACAAGAACTTCCAACTTTTCAGTTACAACCAAGTGTGTTAATGCTGCTTACACCGCCAGGGAATCCTATAGTTAAAAAGAAAAACAAACAACTCCTATCCTTTTAAAGCTTATAATTTACTGGTGATAGGCTAGCTATGAACTATGTCAGATGATGATAAGAACAGTGGAAAAAATAAAGTAGCAAAGAAAGGGCAGGAAATGTATGGCCCAGGCAGTGACAGATGTCAATGGAAACCAAGAACATGAGATTAGCTGTGCATTATCTCAACACTGATAACAGTATCATGAAAGACAGGGGCTGTGCGAGTTATGGGGGAGGCAGCGGGGAAGAGCGCCTTAAAGAGGGCGTTCACGCTTGCCAGCGATGATGAACTGTACAAACATTACATGCAAAAGCAAGCTACAAAGTCCGAGTTTTGGTTGAACTATCGCTGCCAAGAAGCTATTTCCATGGGGCCTTGAAACTAGCCAAAGAAAGTTGGCTTGGGCCTAAACTTACTCTTTTGAGTAGCTAATTAGCTTTATCACTTGTCTTAGATATTTTCCTTTCCAAATGCCATCTCCAGTTTCCTCAAGACGCCGCTAGGAAAAGCTCCTCTAGTTGCTCTTGGCTCCTCACCTTATTGGGTACCAGTTACGCCCGTGTGTTAGGATTTGGTGGACGTGGCTCACTTTTTGTCTAGTCACTACACTTGAGTGGAAGGCGCGCTACTCTCCATTCCTTGAAGTTGACATGGACTTACACATACTGAACAATCAATAGAAATTGGCTTAAATGAACAGTTGCCTTCTTCTACCTTTTTATCAATGTTGCAGATCACACTCAGAATGTATCAGCCTGGAGTTGAGAGACCAAAGATGACCTAGTCCTGCAATTATGATGGGTTTGCTTTGTAAGCCTCATTGTGTGTGTGTGTGTGTGTGTGTGTGTGTGTGTGTGTGTTCTCCATGGTCCTTGATCCTCCTGTGTATGTTCTTTTCATGTCTGCATTGCCTGTCCCGTGTCTTGTTTGTTCTTTCTGCCATCATAGTCCAACAGGTCCATTTCTCTGCACTGCTGTTTCTATGACCATCATCCCAGCTCAGTCTGCCTAAATCTCCACTCCCAAGTCCACCTCGATTTTTGACACCGTTGTTTTCATTACCTGGATTTCGGCACGGTTACTTTATCCTCAGCGCTCACTTACAGAGAAGTTCTGCTTTTTGTCTGTTTAAGGGTGGTTTCCACCTGTATGGTAAGAGCTGTGTGGAAATTCCAATTAAACAGCATATGTCTCAAATCAATGCTTTGGTTCACTTTTGTTCCTTTGTTTGGTTCGACATCTTAAGTTAACATACTTATGCACTAACTAGAGAAACTCACAGAAAACTTGTAATCCATTTTTTAAAATTTGGTTTGTTTTAGAAACGTTGCCTTTGCATTCACTTTAGATGACATGGACGTTTTGGGTAACTTCTGTATTTACACGTTATCAAAAGAGACCAGTCTCTGGACAAGGGCACTGATGCTTGGTTGATATGGACATTAAAAATATAAGGGGACTACAACATATTGCAATGTGGGAAAAGTAGATATAGCTGTTGATGTAGGGATAGAGATATTCTCAGCTGACCAATGTTAAGAGTTTGGATAGGTGATGTGATTCTGTTTGCCACATTAGGGAAGAAAAATTGGGAGAGATCATAATTGACTGGCCCATGATTCAGGAAACCAATTCAGTTCATGTTTTCAAATATCTTAGAAGGTCACAAACACACACACACACACACACACACACACACATCCTGGTATAAGCATTTTTTTTGCATTCATATGCTCTATAACTTGATGAGAAAGGGTTGACTTCCAGTAAGAATGATGCCGGGAAGAGTGCCCGGCAATCAAGAAGAACGTAACCAAAATTCTTTTAGGGGGCTCCTCTTTTCTTCTTGAAATCCCCAGTTGATCTCGTCACAGTTGCACTATCTCAAACACTGTAAGAGGCAGACTGGATCTCCCTTCACTGTGCCTCTGGGTCCCCGTTGTCAAATAGTATGCTCTTTACTTTCTCAATGGATGCTCCCAGATGCTAGTTTATATGTAATATTCTGCTATTGCATTGTTTCAACCACCTAATCTCTACCCGGGTGCCACCGACAGGGAGCAAAACACTATTGACCCATCCTAGATGTGCGGGGTTAGAACTGTGTGCCTAGAGGGCTTGGGCAGTGAATTAAACAACAGTCTATCGGTTCATCCCCAGTCCCTAAATAGAGAAAATGCCATCTCACAGAAACTTAAACAATTTTCTCAAGCATACAGAAATGTGGCAGTAGAAGCAAATATGGAACTCAAGCCCCACTCTGCTTTGCCTCCTTTTCCTATAGGACCTTCAAGGCGTTTCCCAGGGTGTCAGAGAAAGTTAAGGGTGGGGTGGGGGGTGGGGATGAGAATTCCTAATTTTAAAAGGCAACATCTTAGAGAGAAGCTACATGGTTAACTCCCAAGTTCCCTTAGCTTTACATTTCCTAAAATTCAGTGCACACACTAGTCTGGTTCACTTGATGTTTTCTAACTAAAAACGGATGATTTATTCAGAGTGAAAGGGAGCTGACAGGGATGGAGGAGACTTGATCCCATAAGCCGTTCTTACCATCTCCTAAAGACACTAGCCTGTGCTTTCTCTAGACCTTAGCGTAGGCTGCCTGGCTCTGCGGCTCTTCCAATACCTTCCCACAGTTCAGTGTCTGCCCCAAAGCAGTCTCCTCCAGGAAGTCTCTTCTGCATACTGACAACGGCTTATGGAAATCTCCAGCCTTTGCCAAATGATTTTACATTTAATGTAACAAGGCCTTGTATTGTCCTTTACTGTTCAAGTCTTTATGCATATTTCTGGAAATAAATTATAATCCTCCCAAAGGGTAGATACTGTTCTGTTCTTCCACATTCACAGGCATTTACGAAGAGCTGAGATCTGAATTCCAGTGCTGGTTCCAGTGCTCCCACGGAGCTCTCTGGATGCAAAAGTAAAACGAGGACCATTCTATCACGCACACATCGTGAAGTCTCTGTGAGGGTGAGAGGAGAGCCTTGCACCAAGCCTGAGCACAGTGCCGGCAGAAAGTAGCTGCCCAATGTTCGCTGGTCAAGAATGAAGCGTGACGGGCCCAGCTCTCACTTTGGATTTAATAGAATCCTTTCATGAATCTAGGGGATGGGTATTATTTTAAATCATTCACTGACATATTTCTCAAAACTACTGAGTTGCAAGAGAATCGAAGACAAAAGACTTCATCATATTTTTTTCACAGAATTATTGATGCACACATTCTTTCCTTGTATTAAAATGGAGCAGAAATCAATATGTTGTGTGCATGGGGATAATCAACGCGCCCACTGAAACAAGGCACTGGAAATCTTTCAGTGATAAATCATGTTTATCAAATGAATTGTTTATCACAAGCAAACTGAAATGCAAATGTTTTCATCAATTAAACAATGAAATAGAGAAAGCATGAGAAATGAGGCTGCAGATGGAAATTGATCTGTTCGGAGTTTCTAAGGATTCAGTTCAGAAAGGCAAGAGAACAGAATCAATATCATTGGAATTCCAAGTATTTCCTCATTTACCTTTTGAACTTCAGCCTGAGAAGGGATTAATAGTTTTCTGATCATTCACTCTGGGCACTGCCAGAAATAGTCACATGTTAATAACAGCTGTAGTCTGTGAATTATGTCCCACCTTGTCACCAAGTTCCCTTTGATATGGCGAATTTGATGAGGTAATAATTCTCCTTCCTCTGAGGGTTGGCAGATTTGAGATTTTTAAGAGGAATGATGAAATAATGCCACCACATTTGGAAAAGGGAAGGAAAAAATGACAAAAGTAAGTAACTATTGAGTTTATTCTCTATAAATGAGAAAATGCAGATAAATCACTCAGCACTAAGCTAAGCACTATACTATGCTATTATATTATTATTCCTGTCTAGTTAATGAATAGGAGAGTAATGATAATTTTGGGGGGAAAAATCCTTGATGGTGAAAGAATAGAAGTCCCATAGAAGCAGGTGCATTTGCTAACATGCTCCGTTAGTGAATTAAAGTTCAACTGCTATCATGACAATGATCCTCTAGATCAGCGGTTCTCAAACTGTGGGTTGCGATCCCTTTGGAGGTTGAATTAACAGTAAGAAAATTACATTAATGCAGTAGCAACAAAAATACTTTGATGGTTGGGGCTCGCCACCACATGAGGAACTGTATGAAAGGGTAGTAGCATGAGAAAGGTTGAGAACCACTGCCCTAGACTATGGAAACCCCCAGGCAGTTGTCCTCATTTGAAAGGCAAGGAACTAGAAGTGCATGGCAATGATGTTGTCTGTCCAAGGGCAGACCACACCACCAGACCCACAACCGTTTTCCTGTTTTCCTGTGCACTGCACACTCTCTAGCGGCCCCTGATCCCTTGCCATAGATCACCAGCATATTAGGCCTTACTGAAAATAATTCATGTAAAAGGGGTCATTTGAGAGTTAGCCGGCAGTTATGACTCACCTTAAGTATTTAAAATATGCTTCTGTTTAAGGAAAATTAACAAAAGGAAAATATGAGAGGCACTCTTTCCCGCTAAAAGTACCTCTTCAGTGAACATAAAACCCTAGGGAACAGGTAAATTCATCGGGACCCAGAGCTCCTCCAGATCGAAATCCCAGCTAGTTGAAGCAGAAGGCCTACTGTGGCTTTCTTTCTGTGTTATCATATTGCTTGCCTGGAGAAACTGAGCAGAAACCAATAGGAAATTTCAAGCCACAGCTTTTGTGGGGCCTGACCCTATGCCAGAAGGAAAAGGAACAGCCAGGGCAGCAGACCAACAGCTAAACTGTGTCCACTACAGATACTCACACAAACACAGGTACTCGTGCAGATGAGGCTTTCTGAAAGTTCTTAGACAGATTACATTGTCTTTTAACTTCACTTTTCCATGGACGTTTTGAAGTTCCCCTCTAGGTACAAGAACACACATGCAAACTCACAAAACACATATGGATACAGCACCTGAGTCCAGCCAGTTGCCTGTGAGTCCATCCCAATTCATGGCAACCTCATGTGGGTCAAGTAGACATGGGATCCACAGAATTCTCAATAGCTGGATTTTGGGAGGTCAGTTGTCAAATTTTTCTGCAAAGTGCCTCTGGAAAGATTTGAACTTGCAACCTTTTAATTAGCTGTCCAAAGTGTTAACCATTTATACCGTGGAGGGATGCCTAAGATGAAAATTGATTTCTGGCATAACACAGATCAAGATACAGGACAAAAAAGGGCACCAGAGTCCAAGAAAAGGCCGTTCCACTACCCTAATGGCCCCACCACACTCCTCCTCTGACAACTGACCTATGGCACCCTCAGTCAAGTTCCTGCTGATGAAACATATTGATGGCACATGATTGTTGACACATGGTGGATGGCCCCTTCCATTGTCCAAAACACAACACAAAACAAAACAACAGTAGAGTACACCCTTCACCAAAGGGAGGAAATCTTTAAAGGAGATTAATATTGCCAACGTCTAAACTGACACTTTATACAGTTGGGTGCTCCCTGATGCAAATACCACCTCCTCCAAGCCTGCACCCACTACTTATCTTGAAAAAAAAAATCCTAAGCTGCAAAAATGTTAAATAGATACAGTTCAATGAGCACCTGTATACACTTCACGTAGGCATCACTATTGGTTACTGTTTTACTACATTTATTTTCTCTATAAACTTAACATATATATATATGTGTGTGTGTATATATATACATTATACACACATTTTGTGCAAACTCATTTAGAAGTTGTGCAAACAGCACCCAAAATAATTGAATGTATGCCCTCTAAGGAACTTTTCCTGCACACTAGACACTACCACAAGCTATAGGTGGGTTCCTGGGTGGTAGAATTATGGCCATTGGCAACAACTAACTGAAAGTTTGGTGGTTCAAGCCCACCCAGCAGCAACAAGGAAGAAAGGTCTGGGAATCTGCTTAAAATTACAGCCAAGCAAACCCTCTGGAGCTCAGCTCTGCTCTGTTAACACACGGGGTCACCATAAGTCAAAATCAACTTGACAGCAGCAGGCTTGGGTACTTTGAAAAGCTGGTAGAAAGCTTCTCTTTCATGTCCATTTGTTCATACATGCGTACAAGTCCCCTTACATACCATTACCCATATATTGTCACACCTTGATTCAATGTCCTCTAACACTCTTCACCTAAATTTTCCCAGTTTCCTCAATATATCTCTTAAGTTTATTTATTTTTAATCAAGGAATCAATCAAGGCTACTTGTTTGCATTTGTTCCCATATCTATTTATTTACTTTTGAGTTATAATTAATATACCATACAATTAAATGGTTCAATTATATTAAGAACTTTTGCACAATAATCTCCACAGTCAACTTGGGAACTTTTTCTTTCTTCTTGTACCCGATGTTGACTCCTCCTTTTCCCCACCCTCCCCCTTCCATGCCCTAGATGATCATTAATCCAGCTACTGTTTTCCCACATTGGCCCATCCCAATTCCCCTATACAGATAAACCTACAAAGCAAGGGCAAATAACTAACAAGGACTCAAGAACAATGATCATATAAAACAGAGAAAGACCTCGATCTAAGGGAATATAGAAAGAAAAAAAAAGAATAAATTTGCACGGAGTTCAGAGGGAGATCACATGACAAGCCTAAGTGCAGTTGTCAACATCTACTTCTCAATGCTCTTAAGGCTGTTAAGGTTCCTAGTCAATGCGCACTGGGAATTCAGAGGAGTTTCAATCCATTTAGGGATCTTGCAAATGGATTTGGAGCTACCACTATCTTCCATAGCTTTAATCAAACTGGGCTTTCAGAATTTAGGCACTGTTTCCATTCCCTCCTCCAGGTTTGGCTCTTACTATTTTCAATCCTTGTATCACACACTCTGGTACGTTTCTTCCATGTGGACTCAGCTGACTCTTCACTTAGATGGTTGCTGGTTTGGAGACGAGCTTTTAACACCCCAGAGACTATGTTCCATGACAGCTGGGCAGCATCTGATTTTTTCTCCACATTTTGCTCAGTCTTGGTCAATCTTTTCATGAAGATGGGCATCCAGTAGAGCCATGCCATAAGAACTAATTGTTGTTATATGATAGCTACGACCAATGGGAGATCAAAATCCATTCATATAACTATGGTTTCTATAAATCCCTGATTCATTATCATTTTATTGTAGTACATCATAAATTATATCAAGGAAACTTTAGGTAATTCTATTGATGGTGATATTGTTTAGTAGATGTCAAAACAAGGACTTTGAGCTTTGCATTTTAGCAAATGGTTGAGCAAAGGATTTTATACATGTGTAGGCCTTCTTATTAAATTCCAATACATGAATTGTCAACTCGTATATCTCAAAAATGTGGGTGACTGGACACAAGTTAAACACACCAGGAGGGTTGGAGACATGGCAATACAGTCAGTGACCCTCAATTACAAGGATGGAGCCATGCCCGGTAGACAAGCACGTGTCACATAAAGGCAGAGAGAGCATGAAAGCAGCAAGGGCATGTTGGTCCTGAGTCACCCGTCAGTGGACACCTCTCGAGCAATAAGTCTGAACCCTCCCCAGGCCCAACATCCCCTAACCATGGGGCCATTTTCTGATTCTTCTCCCACTTAGGGAATTCAGGTGAGTACTTCCATTCCTTGGTTCTGCTATAAGTGAGTTTAAAGTAAAGTCTAATTTGCTTAGTGGGTTTTCCAATTCTGGTCCTTCTGATCTGTCCTATGAAGGTTGTTATGTACCTCAGAAGGACAGATTCTAATGTCCCAATTGTGTATAGCACATTGCCTGCGTTACTAGGGGTATTAAGGATTTAGGTCCAAAGTGCACGGTTAGATACATAATACCTGGTGCATTTTCCCCTTGGTGTCTCTATGAGCAACCTATAGTGGGGTGCTTCACCTGGCCCACCTGCCATCAGAAGTGCAATTGCCTCTTCCAATACAAACCAGACCCCCACCCTCCCTAGATCTGATCTCCAGTAAAGTTCTCTAATGACTCTTGTGGGATTGTCTGTTAATTTGAGGTGACCATAGAACACTGTTGGATGGTGGAAGTTCATTTGTCTTCTCCTTCGCACCTCCCACCCCCCCGCCCCAACATAGTCCAGGTGCCGGGTTCAGGAAGCAAGGACTCTTTCCTGCTGGGTTGTCCCTGAGTTTTGCCGAGGCGTTCCTTCGATGGTTGCAATCTGGCTGTCGTTACTCCCAATTTCGGTTGCTCTATCTATTTTATTCCACTTTTAAGCCTTTTCTCTTTTTCACAGCTTTGACTTTAATGAAGCACTCAGTCCAGTTGTCTCTTATACAAATTCCTATCACTTGGATTTATCCAATTGTTTCCTCATAATTAGCTTACCTAAACATTTCTGGCAATAATATTCCATAAATATTATTGTGGGCTTCTTGCATCCTAACAGTAAACATGTATTTGGCTCCAATATTGACAAAGGTTATCTGTTGTTTTCATATTTAATTAATAATAATATGTTAGAATTAATAAAAATAAGCCTTTGAGATTTTTGGGGGGTACCCTTGTCCAACAGCTTGTCTCTTTAATGCATTTTGTGTTCATTGATGACTTTCTCACTGAATCAGTTATTATATTGGGAATTGAAAAAGTAGTAATTTTATCATTCTACCGTAGAATTCTGTGGAGAATGGAATGAATTATACTCCTCTGTAAAGGAGAGATTTTCATTCTCATGACACCTCTCACGGTTATGTTTTTAAATTTCCAACCACAGAAATTTTGGTCTAAACTCTCAATACTGAAATGTAGGGAGCTCTTTGTTCTAGGGGTTTAAATGACCTTTGCTTGGGGCAAGGTTATCATATCAACACATCTTCTCAGGAGGGCTGAACCAGTTTATTTCAATTTGACAGTAGTTCACATCTATTTACATACACTGCCCATTTACTTACTTCTCCCAGTGAAATGATACAATCACTTTTTCCATTTTTCTAATTTCACATACTGAATATAGAAAAAACAATTTTCCAGCAATAGGTAGGAAATAATGTATGAAACTCCACAGTTTAGAAAAAATGACATTTGTTCATTGAGAAATATGTGAGGGCCTCCACCATTTTTTCTGCATTCTGAATTATAACATCTAAGTAAGACAAAGCTCTTAAACTCAAAAGGTGAGGTCCTACCCCACTTCTGTTTAAAACAATACTATTAAGTTGTGAAGATGGAGACCCTAACACGCTAATCCAGAATGAATGAAAACCCACGGACATCAAGTCAGTTCTGATAAATCTCTGTAGGAGCTCATCTTTCTTCTGAGGAGTGGCTGGTGGGTTTGAACCACTGACTTTTGCAGTCCAGAAATTACCAGCAACACTATCAGGACTTCACTGAATTCATACAGGCTGCCCTACTGATCTCAACAAAAAATGGAGTTTATGTCTGCATTCACTCTTTCCTACCTTCTCAGACTTATTTGGTCATCCATTGATGATGCCCATCAGTAACGCAAGTAGTGTCATCTATAAGTGATAACATCCAGATACAGATGTATATTTCAGAAGCTGTATTGTCCAATGATTATAAGCTTGGATTCTAAAATCAGTTAATAGTTCAGTCCTATTCATTTTGGCACTTCATAGAATTTTATGAGGATCATGGGTTAATGCAAACAAGAAAGAAAGAAAGAAAGAAAGAGGAATGAAGAGAGAAAGAGAGAGAGGGAGAAAGGAAGGAAGGACAGAAGGAAGGAAGGAAGAAACCCAAGAGCCCTGGAGCCATCCCAGTTTACACGTTGGGCTGCTAACAGCACAATTATGGTGTCAGTGTCCCCACGGGGTAGATCTACCAGTCCAGAAGAGTTGCTATGAGTCAGACTGACTCCATGACAGTAAGCCGGGTGTCCAAGAGCAAAACAAAACAAAAAACAAACACTGCATATTCTCAATAACGTTAGGTACTGTTTGTTATTATATTATTGTTCTTAATTTTACATTTAAAGTGTTTCATCTAAGCAGAGTAATATCCCCTAAGGAGTCCTTCCCAAGGTGATGGATATAGGAATTGAATACTGACATTCTTAAAATATAAAAGCTGGGAAATGACGCTCTTCTGACTGTACCACACGGTAAGAGAAAAACCTGTTAGAAACCAAATTACAACATACAAGTACAGAAGACTATAGCCTATTGTACAAGCAAAAGTTCTTTGAATTAATGAAGACCTACATTTCAAGCTATTAATGAGGGATTAGCTTTCTGGGCTGGTGGGCAGACATGCTGGCTTTAGAAAGAGCCATGTGGATTGGGAACACGTGGACTTCTCAGGTATCTGAAACTAGAAATTGGAAACCAGTGAACCATTAGGGGTTATTGAATGTAAAAAGAATAATTTTAAGTTTCTTCTAAATTACACTGATGTACACATAGTCATGGCCATTGTCATATGCAATGTAGCAGAGCTGTGAAACTGTAAATCCCATAAGACAAATGTTGAACCACAGAGAAAAATAACCTGTCACAATTTTAAATCATATAGTGATCAATGATAGACTACTTGTTTTTAATTGTTAGAAATAGTTTGTAACACACGGGTGTGGTGAAATTGTACTTACTGCCAGTGGATACTTTATGTTTGAGTGCTGCCTTTTATACTTAATTATTGTCTGCCAAAGTATTTTTCAAGTAAGACTAACACACAATGCGGTCCTGAAGGTCGCAGCCCTGACAGCACAATTGAACGCGATCACACGACGGGATCAGGAATATCCACCATCTGCCCCAAGTCTACGACCCAGCAGGCTTCTTCCACATACCACCACCTCTACATGTCCAGAAAATGACCCAGTGTTACTTGATTTTTACAAGTATCAAGTAAGCACAAGCTGGCTGTGCTACCCTTTATGGAGGCGTGCACACACAGTTTCTATGGCAGCCTCCTGGGACTGATGTGGCCGATCTCAAGGTGGGCAGGTAGGTAAATACAGTTGCCCAAGAGTGGACAGGCATTTGATGCTTCCTCACTCAAATGTCCTGGAGGTGCAATGAGTTAAGCATTGGGTTGCTAACAGCAAGGATGAAGGTTCTAATCCTCTAGCTGCCCTGCTGAAAAAAGCTGAAGCAGTCCATGTCTCTAAAGGTGTATAGCTTTGGAAACCCATTGTAGCCATTCTCCTTTGCCCTATAGGATCGCCGTGAGCTGGAACTGACTCGACGGCAGTGGGTTTGGCTTTTGGTTTTCACTATAATGCAACAAAAATTTATCAGAAGGCTGATTTTGTTTTGGTTTGTTGTTTTTGTCCTTGACAAAATGTTGGTGAGCATCATAAACAATAATAATAATAAATCATAAACTCACCTGTAAATGACCTGAACAAAAGGCTTATGCCTTAAAGCTATCATCTAGGAGTAGATACATACATAGACATACAAAATGACCTGAGAGCAGAAGGGGAATGGAAGTACAGTAGGAGCCCTGGAGCCATCCCAGTTTACATGTTGGACTGCTAACAGCGCAGTTATAGTCTCAGAGTCCCACGGGGTAGATCTACCAGTCCAGTAGGGTTGCTATGAGTCAAACTGACTCCATGACAGTGAGCCGGGTGTCTAAGTGTATATAGGTATACAAATAAGAAACGGAAAGGGGGAAAAGGTAGAAGGATATAAATCCATGGCCCATTTTTCTGCCTAATTCTTTACTTTCTACCATCCTGCCTTCCCTAGTTCATTATGGTCCAGACAATTTTGCCTTTCTCCTGCCCTTTTGGCACATCAAGTGTATTGTCACCTGTCAGTTGCCCTTCAGCCAAATTTGACTCCTGGCAGTTCCCTTTGTGCCACACTAGAACTAGGCTCCACAACACATTCAATCATTGCTTTTTTAGAAGTAGATACGCAGGCCTTTTTTTCTCCTTTCAGTTAGCAACCGAGTACTGCCCAGAGACATCAATGTCATCTATGGGATCTAGAGTTTGCTCTTCCGTTTGCTTTGAATAATTCTCCCGGCACCATTTTCACCCCCAATTCCCATCAATCTATGTTCAAATGCCACTCCCTGAAAGAAAATATTTCTTACACATTCATCAAAATTTGCCCTCTCTCCTCCACATGGCCTGACTCTCGATTTTTTTCCCCCTCAGAGCGCTTCCCACTCTCTAAATATTTGTTGATTGTTTGCAAGTTCATCTGCCTCCCACATTATCCAAGAGACTCCTCTCTATAGTTCATCCCTGTGTCCACAGTGCTTTCAAAAGTGCCTGGCAGATAATAAGTACTGAATACATATTTGCTGAAAGAATTCATTAAAAGTGTTAATTTTCTTGCTATTAGTTCCCCTCCCTTCTCACATACAAAATGATTTCCATATCCTCAGGAAATCATTACTTCTGTTACTGTTTCTGAAGGTTATCTATCTTGGTTTTCATGCATCAAACGATCTGAGTTATACAAATGAACATATGCAGGTCTAACACGATTAATGAGGTAAAACAAAGACCATAATAGTAGAAGGAGGAAATATTAAAGAACTAGAGGATCATTACATGAGTTTCATCAGTGCTATACTGCACCCTGGATATATCATCCCTTCCATGTGGCCCTTCTGTGAGGGACTGTCCAATTATCATACAGGTGGGTTTTGGGTCTCCACTTTGTCCACACTCCTTCTCATCAATTTGATGGCTTGTTTTAGAACTTCTGATACCTATTCCTGTCGACACCTCATGAATCACACAGGCTGGTGTGCTTCTTCCATGTGGGCTTTGTTGCTTCCCTGCTAGATGGCCGCTTGTTTACCTCCAAGCCTTTAAAGACCCCAGATGATATATCTTTTAATAGCAAGCAGGGAACCATCAGCTTTCTTCACCACATTTGCATATGTACCCATTTTGCCTTCAGCAATCATGTCGGGAAGGTGAGTATCATACACATTATTAGAACAAACTGTTATTGTACTGAGGTAAGATTTAAGTAGAGGCTCAAAATCCATCTGCTTCCTTGCTGTATTTACATATAAATACATACATAGACAGATACATCTATATTTAAATATTTATATACATGCATATCTATACCTATATATATAAGTTTTACTTTCTTATTCTTTCCTCTTTTTCTTTTTTTCTTTCCTCCCACTCTAGGAGCAAATAACAGAATTGTAGGTGAATGGATATGTTGGATAGGGTAAGGTTCAGCAAAAAAACAAAAAAAACCCAATCAATAATAATAATAATATATAATAAGAATCGTAAGGGATCTGGGGGTAAGGTGGAAGAGGGAGAGACTAAAGGAGAGCTAATATCAATGAATTCAAGAAGAAAGAAAATGTTTAGAAACTGATTGTGGTAGCAATTGTACAATTATGTTTGATCTAATTGAATTATGAAATGTTATGATATCTGTAAGACCTACCAATAAAGTGATTAATTTTTTTAAAAACCTGTACTTTTCAAGGTATGATGGGAAAAGTCCAAAGGATTCAGTAATCCCAATTAGAATAGGGGCTGAGAAGCTCTTAACAAGCTGCATGTGACAAAAGATAAATATGACAATTGTCATAGAAAATAATTAGGAAAAATACACATTTTACTTAAAATGCATCATGGAAAAGAATGACAATAACAAACACTACAACCACCAGGGCAGCCAGGACTTCGGAAGATGGCCTCTCTCTCGTATTTGTCAACTATGTGCTTTACAAACATGAGCTCACTGGATCCACATAAGAGCACCATGAGATATTTACTGTTCCCATTTCACAGGTCAAATAACGTCCCTCAGGTCACATAGATGGTAGTTTCTAGTGGGCATTCCAACCAGAGTCTGGCCACATCTAAAAGTTGTGTCACATGCACTTGTTTGGAATGTGCCAGTTAATTGTACTTCTGGAAGCACAGTCTCCTGCATGGAAATAGGCTGATTTCCAATTTCCAGAATTTCTGTTTTTATGTCCATCAGCTACAAGTTGGAACATGAAAAGTTATTCTTGAAAAGACTGTGATCTATGTGCAAAGCCCACTCGTCTCCAAATTTAGTAGCTATTGTGTGCTGTTGCAATTATGCATAGTAGATGAGGAAGGGGCTGACAACATTTGCTAAATGTAATCACTGTGCCAGGAGCATTCTCATCTGACAGACCTCAAAACAGCCTTCTGAAATAAGCCCTGTGGTTCCAACAGTGGACGCAGGGGTGGCTCCTTGGTAGAGTTCTCAAACAAGAGATCCCTTTGATTCTCAGCCAATGGCAACTTGTCTGCGCATGTACTAAGATGCCCGCAGGTCTCCAGCAGCGCTTCTAGACTACGATGAACAGAAGGGGCTGGGGATTTACTTCTGAAAATCAGCCAGGGACGACCTTATGGGTAAGCAGTGTCTGACTCCCCCGCCCAGGACCAGGCTGCATTCCGTTCCCCTGTGCATGGGGCCATTATGGTGAGGGTAAGATCTGGCAGAAGCTAAAAACAACCATAACCACATGGAGCTACGCAAGTGATAATTTTTTTAAAAAACACTGAAGTCTTTGTTGGTGGTGGTGGTGAGTTTTCTTGAAGACTGCTACTTACAGGAAGAGGGAAAGTTCGTTAGAAAGACGAGGTACACAGAACGTGATTCTTGTAGTTGTAGCTCGTTATTGTCTCAATGTACTTGCTGTATGCATCAGATATACTACAATCACACTCAGAATCATTTCTTTCTCCTCATACTTGGAATTTTAAAAGGTAACAAAGGAGAGGGAGAGAAAGCAATGGCAAAGAAAGTCAGAGGGGAGGAGAGGGGTAATGATTGCTGAGGGTGTACACTGAGCCGTGATTAACAAAGACCGGAAAGAGGCGGATCACCAGAAGCATCAGACATTCCCGAGGGAGAAGAGGGAAGGGAAGGAGAAGCCAGCATCAGCCATAAGTATCCTTCTGCTCTGGGAGGTGTGGGTTCCCCTGGATCAGCCTTAGGGGGCAGGGGTACACAATCTATAACTCATATGAGGTCTGGGATAGTCCCAAATTAGTAGTCTGTAATCCAAAGTACACCCAGATTGTCGCCCGGCCTGAGTGGGTAGAGGAAAACGCCAGGTTGGGACCAGCTGGTCTGAAGTTGAAGTTGAATGGGGTCTTGTGGACCACTAAGTTCTGGCAAGCACCTGCTGCCCTTGCCCAAGGTGGCTAAGGAGGGAAGGGACAGAGGCTGGCTAGTCTGCAAGTGAGGAAGTTATGGAGACTCCCAAGCTTGCAGTCCAAGGAGGCAGAACAGACACAAGAGCAGGGTTGCCTAGGAAGCTGGGGTCTGGTCTAAACACAACAGGAAGGAAAGCTGAGCTTTCCAAAGGATGCAGCTGGCCTGTGGAGTGAGATTTGTTATCTACAGCACACCTCCATGTTGGTATGGGAGATACATGATCTTTTTCTTCCTGGACTGGTTTACACAGCTGGCACAGGGAACAGGTTTCACTAGAACAACCTTGGCATCACTCACATCCATAGCATTTTGACTCCATATCTCGATAGGTAAATCAATAAGGTCCATACTGTTGCTTTCAGCCAGGGTGACCCTAACTAATAACCCCCACCCGCCACCCCCAGCTGGGAACTGGGTAAGAAAATTCATGTATAACCAGACTGCACATGTAGATCAGTCCGTTGCTTCCAGTGCTACATGCTGGGAGAGATCGCTCAAGTAGGGGTAGTGGGGGAGCACTGGGAGTGCTGGGCAGAGAGCCATGCCCTTGCCTTCCCTTCCAGAAAGTCATTGCTCCATAACAATCTCACATTCAAGAAGGCATCCAGAGGCACCTCTTAAATCCCCCACAGAAGATGTCTCAAATTGTTCAGCATTACACTCTCGTGCATGCCCACAGATGAGAGGGCCAGCCTTCAAAGTCCAGGATCTCTGTAGTGAACCCTGCCGGAAGAGCAGGATCAGACAGGATAAAAGCAAGCAGCAGCCTCTGCACTCAGGCTGGCCCGGAGCGAATCCCAAGCAAGTGATGTCTGATCTGGACTCACTCAGACTCTATTGTCTTACAGCTCTCCATCACCCACAAGTATTACCTTCCATCTAGGCTACCTCAGGCCCATTCGTGTGTTGCCCTTATCCCCTGCAGCACACATGTCCAATTAAAGCTTGTTTGTGGGACACGTGTGATAACTTCATCCACACTGCCATGTAACCCAGGCGGCTGAGTCTCTCAGCCCTTCTAGTGGGCTTACAAGCTCGCTCAACCCTGACATTTCACAGCAGAGGAGGAACACGTGGTTGAGAGCATTTGGCCTCCTCAATTGAGAAGGTCTTTTGTGTGTAGATCTGTTGTTGGCTCCTTTGCTTGTTTGTTTGTTTTGGGAAAGGGGTCTTTGCTGCCAGCCCTGGACTCAACTGCTCACTCAAAGGTAAAGCTGGCAGTCTTCTGCCCTGCCAGAAAATCTGTTCGAATGGCCTGCCAGCTCACGTGTCTGCCGTCCAGGGTCTCCTGCTGGCAATCTGGCTACCCATCTAACTCCCGTGTCTACCATCTCAGGGCACCAAGAGAAAACTGCCTGAGCTCAAGAGCCTATTATCTACATCTGAGTTCACATGAGAGAGACATGAAATATTCATCAATCACACTTCTTTTCCTTTTCAGAAGCAAGAACCCATCCAACAGAAATGCCATTTCTCTCACAGTAGGGAAGGTCCTTTTTCATGTCCACATTTCATTACAAGTTCAAAGAGGATTTCTTGGGGCAGACATCGCAAATCTCCTCTGAATCAGGAGCAGACCTTAGAACCACATAGGCATGAAGGACACAAAGAAGGACACTCGGATGAGCTCATTTGAGCAGTTTCTATCCTAGAGAGTGAAAGACATTTAGGACTTGGGTAGGATCAGCAACCAGTTGTGCCGAAGTCATCAGATTCCTGGGCTCACTTTCATGAAGGACAACTGCTCATCGTGTGTATTTACTTCGATTAAGAATAGATGAAACGCAGCTGAAATGTGTCTGCAAGCATCTCCTCTGGTTCTATGTTGGAATATTTGAAAGAATTTATCTACAGAAAAAGAAGAGTTTTAAGTGAGTCATATTCAAAAGATCAAATACTTTTTTAGTGAGACATCACTCAATTTTAATTAGTCAGCTGAACTAGCTGGTCCAACCCTTTTGACAAGAGATGAGGGGTACTCAAATAGGATAAAGCACAAGTTTCCAGTACAGAAGAGTTTCCATTCAACAAAGAACTCTAATTCATGTATCAACTACTCCAGAATCTACTGCTGGGTCTACCTTGTTACAAAATCTGGCCCAGCTGCCGACTGTGCAAAGAAAGCAGTTATCTACCTGGCTTGATTTGACAAACAAAAGGACCACCATTACCACAATCCCCCACATAGACACACATGCACTTCTTTCTAGCTACTATCCAAAAATAAAATAATAGGTTTTGTGTGTCCCACAGGTCTGCCTGTGTGTCTAAAATTGGTACTATGCATCTTCAAGTATCAAAGATTTCCTGTTAAACATCATACACTTCCTAAATCATCATCATCTTATCGTGAGATTAATTGCATGATAACCATGGAGCACCTAAGCGAATACACGATAGTCATGTTGCAGAGAAAGTTGGGTAGCTATGAGGTAGGGAGTGTGAAATTAAGTCAGACACTTGGAGCACCGCACTGATGAGCAGGAGAGGCTAACTGGGAGAGAACCAGATTATCGTGCACAACGAGGTCAGTGCAGTTCCGCTGAGGGCGCATATTCACGTCAATATGAGCAACCAATGAACCGTAGAGTTCAGCTACAGAAGAGAAGCTCAACCAAGGGGACAACCCCACCAGAGTTCAGCTTCTCAAATGAGCCTGCAGCTGACTGCTGTCCAGAAGACGTGGATCTCTGGTGCAGAGGTCCTGGCTCGGTTCATACTCTGTGGAGCCACGATTCTGCCTGCAACCACCAATGTTAGACGAGACTAGATCTGAAGGAAAGCACCAGGAATCTTTAGCTCTCTGCCACTGCTCAGTCATCCGACTGATTCCGACTCAGAGTGACCCTACAGAGGAATTCTGAGGCTGCAGATCTCTATGGACTTAATTTTGTCCAGTTTCCCTACCTCAGTGCAACGCAACTTTCTGCAGCAGGAGACTCACCTCGATGGCTTAAGACAGGGTTGCTGAATTGCCACCCCAGGTCTCTGATTCGGTAGATCTGGGAGAGGGTCCCCCGGATGTATATTTGTAATAATTTCTGAAGTGCTGCTGCAGGTGTGGCTGCTACCGCCAGAAGACCGCACTGGGGAACCACGCTTGCCTAACGATTAAACACTAATTCAGCAGTGAGTTGATTTTCTTTCCATTTATCAGAAAACCTGCCAGAGTTTACTGACCCGTGCTTATGGTTAGGACAATGAGATTTATTTTAATTAGTACTAGTCATTATCCAGTAGCTTTCAAAATTGTGTTCATCCCACAATGTAAAATAAACCCTATATTCTAACCTAATCACAGACATGCAAAATTAAAATAAAGGTTTCAAGAAATACTGTGTTCTTCTTACTCATGTTATCTACACTAATAGTCTTGAAATGTATTTCTCCTCCTCTATTATATTCAAAGAAAATGTTGGATATTACTCCTTTCAAATTTTCTTTTAAACGGGATTTCATCAGTAACTTGGGGTAGAAGTCAGGTAGTCAAAACTAAAACATACACAATAATATTTAAATTATTTTTTTAATGAGTGTAGAAGTCACAATTCTACAACCACCATTGGTAGAATTCTTTTAAGCATATGCTTTTCAAATTGTTAAAAACAAACTAGAAATGCCAGAAATTGGAATGCATAGTCTGTAAGGTTCAATTGAGAAAGTCAGACCAGTCATCTAGGAAAAAACAACAACTTTGAATTTGGTGAAAGTGTTTCCAATTTGGTATCTGTCTCTGTAGTATCATGGGTTTGGATGCTAACTGAAAGACTAGTGATTCAAGTTCAGAGAGATGTGCCTTTGGAAAGTAAGGCTTCATGATCTCGTCCTTAAAAGCTAGCCTTTGGAAACTCTCCAAAGCACGGTTCTACACTTGACCAATGTGTGGCCATCACATTGACCAATCATCAAGAGATTCTCCACCGCAATGAGAAGAAGAATGCACAATCCAATATGACAACCCATGGTCTCACAGATAAACTGCAACAACTACTAGAAAGCAGGTAGTAATAGTGGCACCTGAGGGTGGCAATGGCATCATGAAACATGGTAGGTCCCTCCTGAGTTAGATGCTCCTGAGACCCTAACCATATGTCTCAGTCACTGTCACCTGGCAGCAGCCCTGAGAAACCACCGAGCAGCTCCATTGTGTGATAGTTACAGATGATCTCGCTCCACAACTCTCAGTTAATCTCAGCGTACCAAAGGAATACTTGTATCACAGCATGGATCCTGCCCTAAGAAACGGAAAGGGCTGTCTCTTGGAAAAGAATAATACATAAAATACATTTCCTTCTATTTCTGAAAAGTGTCTCAAATGCAAAACAATCAAATAAGCAAGTTTCCCATGCATGTTAAAATTCTTTCTTGTAAATCAATTTGACAGGTATACTATACAACTCTATTACCGAAGACAGTTCTGAGAAATTTTCAGGGGTTTACAGGAAATAAATTATATTGTTGCTGGTGTTGTTTGTTGTCAACAAGTCAATTCTGATTCTTGGAAAGCTCATGTGATCTTTCAGAAGCAGAGGACCAGATCTCACTTCTGAGGCATCTGTGGGGGGTTTGAAGTATAAACCTTTCAGTCAGCAGTCAATGCTCAATCCCTCCACCACCCATGAAGATGAGGCAACATTGAAGACCTTGATAATGGTCAAGAAAATCTTTCCTGAGCTCTTTCAACCTTATGATTCTTTAAACCTTTTTAAGCCATTTTAGTGGGTTCTACCTACTCAAATAATTCAACCTCACACTTATGAACTCTATTGATTAGGAAAATTCTGATGAGGCCATTACCCCAAAGGCAGCGATCTCCACCTTAGTTGCACATTACATGAGCGCTTTCTAAAGTACAATTTCCCTGTGTTGAGATCTGGCTCCAGAGCAATTAAAGCAGGATCTGTGTGGATGAAGTTCAGGCAGTGCACTGGTCAAAGCTCTGCATGATTTTACTATGCACTCAAAGTTAAGAACCTCTGCCCTGTCACTGATACAGCCCCGCCACCAGGTGAGCACAGTCTAATGAAGACAGTAAGGGAAAACATCAGCCTTGATTTGCAGAATGCCTTTCCCCTATGAGGCGATGGAGGCAAGGACTATTTGCTGATCTCTCCGGATCACAGTACTCATATCTGTCCCAAGGATGTTCTGCTAGCTAGGCAAGTCAGCTCATGCTTTCCTCCATCTCTTGCTCATTTGGTGCCAACAGGACCTGCAGTCCTCTCAAAGGGAGCACATTTGCCATCTGAGTTGCATTGCCATTTCTTTTCAGTGTCAGCAATTTCACTTGGAGCCAGCCTATGGCTCAGCTCACGAGCTGTGACAGGATAACAGCCTCGGGTGCTGGAAGAAGAGGCTACGAAACCTGTACGGAACATAACAGTGCACTCGCTTAGCTCTGAACGAAGGCTCCTTTCCCCATTTCTAAAAGGGCAGCAAACTTGAAAGGCTAGGTCTGGCATAATAATTAGAGAATCTGTGCTGTGAATTCTATACGAAGTCAGTGGACCACTCCAAGAGTAAATGGTTCATGCTCTTTTCCAATTTGATTTGAAGAGCATCTTCCCATGTTCTTGTTCTATTAGATCTAGGTGCACATTAGAGGCAATTGAGACCTCTTTTCAGACTACGAAATAATAGAAGAGGTCTCTCTGGGTTCTTTGTTTCTTAGCTTTGCCCAAATGCAAGTGTAGATCACAAGCTGCCCTAAGCAATTCATATTATAGGGTATATCTGTGCACTACAACTTGGTTCTTTAAATTTGGTAATATCAAGTTTATTTTTGTTGTGTCCCTCTTTTCCTTTCTGGGAGAAGCTAAATGGCTAGCTTGGCAAAATGCAGTAAAGCATCTGGTATTGAACAAGCCCTTTAATTCTATGTGGTTAAACAGTCATCTATGGTGTAATTAATTCCTGAATGATCCATTTCTTGAAATAATGGTTAAAATGAAGTTGCTTGCTCTCAGTATGTCACTGTGCCAAATAAGGGGTCAATTCATGTAGTCCAATCAAACCAGTTATTTGGCATTGAAAACCCAGCATAATTTGTTGACAGCAGATCCCCATTCCCATCCGTTGTGTGTGGATGACAGGGGTCATCTGAGCACATGTCCCCAGAATAAGGACGCCACGCTGGGGTAAACACAAGTTATTGTCCAAGGAAGAAAGTCTGTCTTATGCACACAGTTGGCCATTGGAATGGGAGACTTTCAGCGACTTGATTATCTCCAGCGGCCAAGCTTGAATTAGGAGACAGAGGAAGTTACAGTGAATCTCTTCCTGATTGAGAATTCACACCCAGAACCAACTGCTCTTGATGGCCTTGGCAGGTGACTGGCAGTTTAAGATGACAGACCACAGATGTCAGATCATGGCTTTCTTGGGCTCAAGGGTACACGTCAAGAGACCACTGAGAGAAGAGTCAGTCATGGAGTGAAAAATGCTGTCTGAGCCCATTTCTGTGAAGTGTTTAGAAGAGGTAAATGCTTTGAGACAAAAATGTATTGGATATTGCCAGGGTCTAAGGTGAGGGGACGTGGGGAGCCATTGTTAAGGCATTGAGTTTTTGTTTAGGGGAGTGAAAGCCATCTGGACATAGTGGTAGTCTACAACAAGGTGAATGCAGCAAACTCTTTCACTGTTATTCACATACAATTATTGAAACATCCCATTTTAAAAATACGTATGTATATAAGTGAGCATATATACATATATATTTATGTAAATACACATATATGTATATATATAAATATTCCAGTAAAAGTATTGTTGAGAAACTGGAAAATTGAAGAAATGACAAAACATTGTGGGGTGGGGCATTCCGTTCCCATTTTCCAATTGGGAAATGACTCTATATGGCAGGGTGGAACTGC
>NW_022103928.1:42103996-42106664 GCF_000313985.2 Echinops telfairi
TTTCCTTCTGTTGTACAGAGTCACTCTGTGTCAGGACCCAACATCAACAATAACAACACACACACATTCACACTTCACTGGTTTTGCTTCTTCAGAGAACCCATAAGGAAATATATACCCAGGGGAGGGAGAAAGAGAAGGAGAAACAGAGAGATTTTACTTAGGGGAGGTATTGTTTTTATATAATGGGAACTGGATAACTTGGAAAAAGATAGTGAGGATGATTGCACAACTTGGATAACATAATTAATGTCAGTGAATCATATGTTATTAGGTGATGTTGATTCAGTTTGGCCTCATCGTGTGAACTTATGTGCGATAGAACAAAACGCTGCCTGGTTCTGCACCACCCGCAGAAGAGGTTCTCTGTTTGAATTCATTATTACGGCCACTGTTTCAATCCATCTCCTTGCGGATCTTTTTTTTCCCCCCAATGACCCTCTACTTTATCCAGGATGATGACGTCCTTCTGATGACATGCCCAAGTAGGTGAGATGAACTCACACCATCTTTGCTTCTAAAGACCATTCTAATTGTACCTCTTCTTCTGATAACCCATCATGTATTCAACTCCTAAATTCAAATGCTTTAATTCCTCATCAGTCTTCTTATTCATTGTCCAGCTTTCGCATGCACTTGAGGTAAACCACAGTTAGAGCCGGCTGCACCTCAGTCCTCAAAATGACATCTGTTTCCTAACACTTTAAAAGGAATTACACATGTAGAGAACTGTTGATACGTGTTTGCTGTGTTAAATTTCATCAGATAATGCTATGCAAAAGACACTAGGAAATATTCTCAAGAAGCCAATGACCCACAGAATCCAGCCTCTAAGATGCATCATTTCGATACATGGACATAAACTCTCATCAGACTCAATACAAATTCCGTGCCTAACAGAAGGCAGATCTAGAGCAGGCCATCAGTGATGGATTACTGGTGGGAGAGGATGATAATTACACTGCTTCCTGTTATTTTGGTGTCCCATACCCACTCTCTATTTATATCACATAATTTAATTTTTTTGGAATACAGTCATAAATCACACACGCTGGTCACTTAGAAAGAACTCATTGTTATGCACAGCCAATTTAAAACCCGGCAATCATTTCCCCCATGCTTTCAAATTCTTTATATAGAGCTGAACCCACAGATCTGTAATTTACAGACTTTTGCCTTTACAGAGCACTAAATCAAGCAGATTCCCATGGTATTCATACATTGCATGCACCAGTCTGCTTTCTTCCCATCCCAGGAAATTCCTCAGGTCTATGGCTTATTTTTTTTTTACTCTTTGAAAGATAAGTGGGCACTGATTTGGCGACATACCCTCAACCTGAAGCCCTGAGGAGACAAAAGGGAAATCATTTACAGGTGTGAAGAAAAGTGTCCAGACTTGAGAGATGGAGTTGGTTTGGAATTGGAAGGGGATCTCGAGTTGGCCTCATTTCCTCCAGAACTCCCGGGGGCAGGTGTCCCTCAACAGTCCACCATTCAGAGTTTTATACTGGCTACTTGGATGACAGGTGTTTTAGGAATCAGTAAAGATAATAAAGTGCATGGTTCCAAGTCCTAAATGGCAGCTTAAAAAGAGATTCATGCCAGCTTCAATTCTTAAAGAAACACGAAGGGGAGGATCGGTGCTGACGTGGGAAAATGAGCCAAGAAGTGTTCAACATCTAAATCCCACATCTCAAAGCCAAGTGGCTTTCAGAAAAACATGTTTTTCCCCTCTGCACAGGGCTCTTCCACAGACAGCTATTATATCATTTTTACCTGCCCAGAGAAAATATCTCCATCGTTGGCACCTTTCTACATTTCTCTAGAGAGCTCAAATTAAATAGAGAAATTTGTTTTCTTTAAAAAGGACTTCTTGGTTAATCAAAAGTGCCTTAGTGCCTTTATATAAAGCCAAATATGTTATTTATAGATATTTGGGATTACATATAAGGGGGTATCAAAAAGTTCATGGAAAAATGGAATTCAAAGATAGCATTTTGCCACAGACTTTTTGAAGCCCTTTTGCAATGCAGGTTTGGAGTAAAAATTCCCAGACTCAAGCCCAGGCTGCTTAATATCTATTTGTAAAAACAGACCTACCTAAATAAGTATGTAATTAATGTTAGGCACTAATATTATAAACAAGAACCACAGCAATAGAATGTGTATCTGAAAAATATTCCAAGAACATGTTCATCGTAGTATGAATGTGGGATGTTAGTGTGCAGGCTGTAAATATACCCTTGGCAAGGAATCCTAGGTTGGAAGGTATGGGGAACATAAGACTGGGAAGAGGGTGTATGTGGACACATTCTTTATTCTCATATTTTAAGAAGCCTGACAGGCCAGGATTCTGGGTGGAGGGAGGCCTTCACACTTGCGGGTTAGAGATGAGTCCCAATCACATTCTCATAACTAAGGTTAACCCCCACTATATATCCTCCCATAATAATGCTACCTTAAAGTTGCCTCTTACAAGCACACGGCTGATTGCTATCTAGCCGGCAGCTTTGTCTATAGGAGCAGACACGTTGCTATTGCTCTCCCTGCTCAGGGGACAGTCACTCCTGCTTACCTCCTCCCAGAGCTGGTGCTAGGCTACCCCTCCAAAGGTCCTTTGGGGACCTTTAGGGCTGGGGTACAGCCCATTTTGTTAGGTATGTGGCTA
>NW_022103928.1:42107612-42109515 GCF_000313985.2 Echinops telfairi
GCAATCAGTTCCAAAGTAGCGATGCTTGTGAGGCTAGTGCGGGACCTGTTTTCCACAGGGTGGCTGTGAGTCAGAACTGACTAGACCCCACGTACCGACAACAACAACATCTCTCAATAGCCCTTGTGTTTGGGGTAAGTGCCTTTCCGATTTTATCCCTCACAGCTCTGTGCCTGCCTATATATTAGTACTTCGTTTATTTTGCAATTGCTTCTTTCAGTCAACACATACTCCTTGAGAGTGTACAATACCAGGAATTGTTCTAAAGTAAGCAAATAAAAACCTTTAGGAATTTGGCAAACGGAATAGGGAAAGAACAGCACAAAGAGACATTGAGTTAGAAGGTACGGAGTGTCCTTTCCACATGCAGCAGGACCAGAGGGCTCAGGGTACTGATGTGGAGGCGGGCACGGGAATAAATAGGCGATATGGGATGGTTCGTTGAGAGGTAGCGTTTTGGAAGAGGAGGGTGCTTACCACACTGTTTCCCTCTCTACCATTTTCTACTAGGCTGGGAGCTCCCCAAGGCAAGGCAGTGGCTTTTTTTTCTGTATATCTGATTCTTAATTCAGTGCCCAACAGCACATAAAACATTAACTATAAACAATGTTATTTATTGTCTACTGTATTGTTATTCACAATAAACACACATGTTAAGTAGTCACAACAAAATAGAAGTCCTGTTGAAGAGTTCAGACTAATTATACGATGCTCACAGATAGGCTAGACTACAGAAAACATGCGGTTTGTCAGGTATGAACAGCCAGCCTTCCCTCTGTCATTTTCTAAGCCTGCCTCTCTCCTGCTATGGCGGTGCCAGTGGTACTTGCCACCGAGCCCCAGAATCTGCCTAACCACATAAAGTCGTTTTCTTGAGTTCCATGCTAAAAAAATGTTACTCTTTTTCTTGAATCGTAGCAACAAGATCAATAATCGGTACAACAAACAAACCCCCTTTTTGCCATTGAGTTGATTCCACTTCACAGCAATCTCCTGCACGTCCGATTAGAAATGTGTTTCACAGAGTTTACAAATGGCCTTTCTCCTGAGTGGCTGCTGCAGGGACTGAAATCTCCCACTGGCCAGCATTAGAGAGTGTTAACTGTTTGAACCATTCCAACTATACTTGGATAGCTATGGTGAACTTATTTGGAGGTTGAACAACAGAATAAAGAATGCAACTTTTTCAAGGCCATGCAGGACACTTTCTCCGCTGCCCCATATCTGAGGCCTCCCCGGTAGAGGTCCCTGCTATCTTCCTGCCATTACCTTGCTTTCCCTTCCTTCTGCATCTCACACTTCTTATTCTTGTTACCTAGCATGCCTTGCAACATACCTCACACAACCTGGCTTCCACTGTTTCAGAAGCACCCAGGCACACGCACACATGCTGCTCAGAGTGGACAAACTGACAGATAGGAAAGCATTGATCTCCAAGGACACAACCTTGGAAGAGTTTATGAAATTCTAGAGACTGCTTTGGGTTTCAGCCATCCAAGACTCTACATTAAGGTCCTGATCAGCATTGGGGTCCTGAGCAAAACCAGGTCCTTTTCCTTTAAGTGCATCCTCCCAGCTGCAAGTTCGCCGGCTGGTGAATGGCACATCTCACACAGTGAAGGAATGAGATCAGCTTTGCAGTACTTTCTGTTTGAGTGAGAGGAGTCATGAGAAAGGGGGAAACTCCACTCCGATAGGTGCTCCTAAGGGGGGGAAAAATCCACTTATAATCTCTCTAGCTGTTCAGCAGAAGCCTAGCTCCTTTTGAGGGACACACAACGATCATTAAGAAGAAACAGCTTTTTCAAGAGCACTCTGGTAATTGTGACGTCACCTACTTTCAAAGCATTCTTCAGATAAGGACCACTTTCAGGTCAGGTAATGAAAATCTGATCGTCCATCC
>NW_022103928.1:42110411-42164682 GCF_000313985.2 Echinops telfairi
AAAAAAAGGTGTGAGTTTTTAAAGAATTGGGTTATTTCACAGGCACTTTTAAAGTAATACAGCAAGAGGTGAGGTTCCATGTTACATAAATCACTAATCCACAAATATGAAAAGATTCATTTGGTCAATGTTAGGCTAAGTACTGTGGGAGGTTAAAAAAATCCAAACTGTACTTATACCACAGTGAAAAAAAAGTTACAAAATTGCATAAAACAAAGCCATATAAAATAAATTTAAATTAGAATTAAGAATGCAAAGTCAGTTTAGAATGTTAAATGCATTTCTATGTCACAATATAAACCAACAGGAAATTAAAAGGAAGGAAAACATTTCTATTTGCATCGAAGACCTCAAAATATTTAGGCAGCAACCTCATTAAAAGTGTGCATTATCTACACAGAAAACTTTCAAATGTTACCAAGAGAAATAAAAGACTAACTAAATATACAGATTACAACTCAAAGTAAAGAAGATGAAAATCCTTACAATTGGACCAATAGGTCACATCCTGATACATGGAGACAAGGTTGAAGTTGTCAAGGATTGGGTCTTACGTGGATCCACAAGCAATGCTCATGGAAGCAGCACTCTAGAGATCAAAAGATTATTGCTTTAGGTAAATCTGCGGCACAAGAACTCTTTAGAGTATTGAAATGTGAGGATATTACTTTGAGGACTAAGGTGCACCAACCCATGCCATGGTGTTCTCCACTGAGTCATGTGTATTTGACAGTTGGACATTGAAGAAGGAAGATGGTAGAAGACTAAGTGCATATGAATTGCGGTGCAGAAGAAGCATACTGAAAGTCTCATGGACTGCTAACAGAACAAAATGATCTGTATTGGAAGAAAGGAGACCAGAGTGCTTCATCTTGCCAATGACAAGACATTGTTTAGCTCTACTGTCAGGAGGGGCCCCTCCCTGAGAAGACATTACCCTCCGGTAAAACAGAGGGACAGAGGACACGAGGAACGCCCTCTCCGAGGCGGATGGACACAACGGCTGCATCAATGGGCTCAGGCGCAGGAACAACTGTGAGCCTGGCGCAGGACTGGACAGTGTGTCACCCATTTTGCACAGGGTCATTATGGGTCGGAGCCCACTCAATGGCACCTAACAACAACAACAACAAACGAATGGAGGAGTGCGTTACACATTCCTGGATTGAAAATTATATATGTATTTTAACTATGAGGGTAAATAAAAAAGAATTGCTATAAAACCATCGGAACATTCATTAAAGCCAAAATATCAAAATGTGAAACTATTATTTCTGCACATATCTATGTCTACACACTTCTGAGGGCAGCATTTCCATCCCTTTAACCCTTCCCCCCCAAAGTTTGTGCTTTTTGATAGGAATCACGTGGAAACAGCACTTGGCTACTCAGCTTATGGTTGTTCTATTGTTGTTTCTTTTCAAAGAAGAGTTGTGAAAACAAAAATGTCTGAAGGGGCAAGATCAGGACTGGAGGGTGGGGTGGGCAGGGTTTCCTAATGAAGGTCTCACAGGACAGCCCTTGCTACCTGCAAAGAATGCGTAGTTGGACAGTGGTGGTGGTGGTGGTGGCTCCTCAACACAACTTTGCTGGCCTTGTCCTCAACAATGGAATTTTGAATTTTCTTAAAACTTCTTCAGAATAAGCCTTCCTGGTCATCCTGTGTCAATTGAGATTTATCAAGATTACCCCTTGATACCCATCTTGATTATCGAGTCACCATAAGCTTCTTGGCTGACCTTTCTGCCTTGAATTTCACTAGTTCAGCGAATAGCCTTGGAAACTAACTTAACAAGATGTGTCTTACTAAGAGGACTTGTTTTCAGTCCTGTTTAGAGATATTGTTTGGGAAAAACCTGTGTACATATCAACTGGACTCCTACTAGCAAGAACTTGGACCTCCTCTCTTCTCATCCACTGTTCCACAGACATCATGCTACCTGAACCCAAAACACATTTTTTTTTTGATGGTTGTATTTGTATGTAAATGTGCTTGTGGATGTGTGTGTAATGTGACAAGCTGATTCAAAAATTCTCATGACAATATAAAGAAATAAGAGTAGTAAAGAAAATCTGGAGCAAAAAATATATGATGCACTTAACCTACCAGGCGTAAGCACACAGCAATGATGACTTTAATGCAAGGATAAACAAATCAGTGGACCCATAGTCCAGAATGATCCATGTGTCTGAGATCTCCTAAGTCTTTACAAATGTCCACTTAAACAAGGAGGGGTGTAGTGGGTATGAGTTGGGCTGCTAAATAACTTCAAGGTCAGCAGTTCAAGACCACCAACTGCTCAGAGGGTGGAAGACGGGACTCTCTACTCCCATTAAGAGTGATAGTTTCATAAACTCACAAGAGCAGTTCTACCCTGTTCTAATAGAGTCACTGAGTCGGCATTGATTCTATGGCAGTGAGTCAGTATTGTTCATCCTAACTTGGGAACTATGGCTACTACATGTGAGGTGATTCTCACAGATAAAGTTTTGAGCAAAGGAATTTGACACAAAGGATAGACATTGTATGACTACCGTTGGTAAAAGATATTAGAAGGACATTTGGGAGAGTAATTATTAGGATGGGGCATAAGAAGATCTGGTTGGTTACAGGTAATATCATATTTCTTGACCTAAACCAAATCCATTGCTGCAAAGTGGATTCTGACTTGGAGCAAAAGGATATAGAGTTTATGAGAGGTTACACATCTTTATGGGAGCAGACAGCCTCATCTTTCTCTCACAGAGTGATTTCTGGGTTTGAACTTCCGATCTTGCTGTTAGCAATCCAATACTTATGCAACACTACTACCAGGGTTCCTAATGTTTGCATTCATCTTTAAAAATGTATGGTCCTCTTGGACATTTACTTATATATACTTTAAAAATTTCAAGTATAAAAAATAACATTACAAATGTGCATGCAAATTATACTTTAATTACAAAATATAGGGGATGTAATCGATGCTACTTAATGTGAACTACATTTGCCATGAAAATAATAAAATAATATATGATAAAATAATTATAGGGAATAAATGAGTTGACCTATAGATTTAATAAAAACCAACTCACTGCCATCAAATCAATGGTGACTCTTAAGGACCCTATAGGAAAGGATAGAACTGCCCTGGTGAGTTTCAGAGACTATAATTGTCTACAGCAGTATATAGCCCAGTCTTTCTCTCAAAGGAACTGTGGGTAGTTTTGAACTATTGCCCTTGCAGATCATAGCCCAACATGTAACCACTATGCCACCAAAGACTAGAGGATGCTTAAAAGAAGACCATTGCCCCTGGAGCAATATGATTATCTGTGAAAAGAAACAAATAGCCTATCTCTAAATGTGGGCTAAATACATCTAAAATTCTATTCAAAGGGACATCCAAGGATCCGGAACGAGAAACATGTTTTGTCTTCAGCGTGTAGAACTAACCAGCAGTTGATCCTCAGGCTGTACACAGATGCCAAATGAGGGATTCCCAAATGAAGCCTTATTGTTCGTCTGTGAGAGAAACAGACACAAGATGAGATCCCACCATAGGAACAGGAATAGGGAAGTGGTTTGCCAGACACCCTGCAATGGGGTCGCTTAGAATCAGAGAGAAGCCAACAACTGGCAGTGGGATGAGACAATGAGCACCCGGGCCAGACTCACAACCTCATCCGTGTTAAGAGTGATGTGGGGTCCTCATTCGTCACGGTCCTCAGTGGCCAAATCCATGTCAAACACAAAACAGTGCCTGTCGGATGACAAACACTTGATAAATAGGAACTATCGCTTTTATTTGGAGTACAAACAATTAGCTCCCTTGGCTGCTGACCAGCAGGCTGGAAGCTGGAGGCCAACCAGAGGGGCTCAGAGAAAGGCTGGTAATCTCCTGGCAAAGATCAAGCCACGGAAAACCATGGGGAACACCTTTGTCACAAATGGGAGTCGACTCCCAGGCAATTGGCTTCTTCCCACTATGATTATAATTAGACTGCACATTGCAGAAAGGAAGAAGAAAGAAGGACATCTGAGAGATTTTGTTAGTCAAATCAATGTGTTGTTTGATTGGATAGGGACAAGAATCACAGAGAAGCAGGAGTGGGGCTGGGGCTGCCTGCCAGAATAATTGGTCGGGGGCGCAGGGGGCTGACACTTGTACAGGCAGAAATGGGCCACAGCTTAGTTCCTCCCGCTTTATATATTTCACGGAGCCAGGGCTGGCTTTTTCCTTATTGCTTTGAATCCCCTGTGCCTAGCACAGTGCTTGCCCCGTGGCTCGGGATTCATAAATACACAATGAACTGAATAAAGCACATACACATGAATGTCAGTGCAAATTCCCCTGGGATACTAAGGGAAAGAGTAGAATGAGAAGGGGAAATTGACATAGGAAATTCTTTTCTAAAACAAAAAGGATTATTACTTTTTCAGTAGTATCTTATATTTGCTCTGTGAACCATGCAGGTGTGCCTGTCATTTCCCTGTAAAACGGCAGTCCTCTGGCTTAATTTCAATGGCAGGCTTCTTGCCCCTGAATGAGTGTTAGTGTCAGAGTTGTCTCTGTATATTTTGTTGATCTGCAGCAGGAAGCAGCTCTCATTGGCCTAGAGTTCACATTTAGTAGGTACGCTGTCTGTTTTGGTTTTGCCTGGTACATTAGAGACCCCGGTTATCAGACTGAAGGCTGGCTCATCAAAGAGTTTGTCCAGTCACCAGAAGAAATGCACAGGGGAAAATTAAAAATTTCCTTCTTCCAACAATCAATTGTCACTGGGAAATCTTGAATTAGATTAGAAGGAAGGGCTGGCTCTATGATGCGAGATGTGAACTGAGGGCGCTCATCCAGCCCAAATGCCTTTACGTTTTTCTAAGGCACCTTCTCCTGGTGCTTGATGTACATGGTACTTCCATTTGGATGGGTATGCATGTATCCTTCTACTTCAGTGAAAAAAAAAAAATCTGACTCTGGTCACAAAACCATAAGCCTGGTTTGTCATAGAGAGGAAAAATTACATAATTTAGGCTTGTTTTCCTCAAACTGTGCTTCTGACATTTCAATATGTATCCAGATGACTGAGAGATCTTGTTAAAATGCAAACTCTGATGCAGTAGGTCTAGAGGCAGCCCTGGGAATCTGCAGGTCCCACAGCTGGTAGGTAATGCTGTTGTTACTGGTCCAGGGATCAAGTTACAGGTATCCTCTATAAGCATCTTCTCAGGACCTCGTCTTACTGACACGGCATAGTGTACATTTGTATTGAAGAAATTACTGGAGGAAAAGGGAAGGGTTCAGCACTCTGGTTCTTAAAATAAAATAAAGCAAAACAAAAACAATAGAAGCCCATATTATTATAGTCCCAAATCAGCTCATTAACACCCACATTTTCTAATTAAGTAATGAATTTATTTATTAACATCCACATTTCTAAGGACCTATGAGGTGTCTGCCCAGCACGTGCCTCTCTTAGCTGCTCATATGGCCACAGCCATCTCTGTCAGACTTCCTCGGTCGTCAACCTTGGCCTGAGTTTACCGGGATGGCACAGGGATGAGAATTTGCACAAAACCTGGCGAGGCTCTGGCTGCACCCACAGGGAGGTGTCCTGGGGGGAGACGAGTACTGGAACCCCAGGGCTTTCGCTCCGCTTCTGGGTTTCTCCAGGCATGAGTGTTTCATTCCCTCTGAGCACCCCCTCCAGGGTCCCAGGGTGGCCCCGGCTCTTCTTCCTCCGCTTCTTCCTCAATGGAAAATTCATCCCATTTCAGGTTAAACTGCCACTTTCTGCAACATCCTGACAGATTTATGTTTTAAGCACCAACCCATTCCAGGTGCAGCTCAGAGGCTCAACTTCCAGCTCTCTATTGATAAAAACAATCATTTACACTCATTGAACACATTAAAATAGAAAATGGACTTTTAGAGGCCATATTCCATGCCCCTCCTGTGTAAAGAGATGCACTACAATTTAGCACCTTTCCAACTGGTGGCTTTTTTGTCAGGTTTGTGATTTTCATGATCACTCAGTTTTTAAACCAAAGAATCTTTTCAAACCTCCTCTTTTCATTTAGCTTTGATTCCAGCAAAACCTATTTTCTTATCCTTTTAAGCCTTGTATGACGAGCCCTGGTGGCATAGTGGTTAAAAATTGGGCCACTAACTAGAAGGTCAGAAGTTCCAACCACCAGCCACTCTGCAGGAGAAAGATGAGGCTTTCTACTCCTGTAAAGAGTTACAGCCTCGTAAACCCATAGGGGCAGTTTAACACTTTCTTATAGGGTTGCATGACTCAATGGCAGTGTTTGGTTTGATTTGGTTATTCCTTGCATGGACCTAAGGTCCTTCACTTTGAATTCCTCCATACCTGTCACCCTCTCTCACCTGAGACACTGCAGAGGACTCTTTCCTAGTTATCTGAATTATTTCTTATATTTGGCTGCTAGTAACAGAGGCCCAGCATAAAAGTGGCATAAACAAGATAGAAGAAGCTCACTATTTCCCTCACGCAGGCATCTAAGCGCTCAGCATCCATGGTTACTACGATGGCATTTGGGAGATCTCTGCTCTCCATGCTTGTTTCCATTTTCCATGCTGCCATGTCAAGACTTCGGCCCTGAAGGTCATCTCGTGATTATACTGCACTATAGGAACTAAAGGAGCCCTGGTGGCATCCTGGTTATGCATTAGGCTGGGATCCACAAGGTCAGCAGTTTGAAACCTCTAGCAGCTTCTCTAGAGGCAGACTAGGCTTTTTGCTCCTGTAAACAGTTACAATCTTGAAAACTCACAGAAGCAGTTCTACCCTGAATGACAGGATCACTGGGAGTCAGTATTTACTCGATGGCAGTGTTTGATTTTGTTATAGGAACTAAGGGGAAAGGGAACTTTCCTGCTGAGGACTAATCTGTGTAAGGAACTTGGCCCCCTGCCCAGCCAAGCACACCCGCACATTTGCCTATTGGGTAGATTATGCTACTAATGAGAAAGGAGAAACTTTTAAAACGTAGAGTAGGCAAGAAACTCAAATTCACCTGCCATCCTTGTCTTCTTACCTCTCTCCTCTCTTCCTTTAATCTTTCATATACCTATTTATTCTGCTGTCATTACTGAGTAGCAGGGATAGATACAGATGAAAGTAATTTGGGATCCGAGACCTGAAGAACTCATGAGGGGTCACATGGTCCTCTAAGGGCATGCCTCTACCTGGCTAAAAGCCCTGCATAGCTCCTCAGGCTATCAGAAGAATAAACTTCAATCCTGGAGGCCCACTATTCTTTCCCCTACTGCGCCCATCTCAAAGTTTCACATGTTCCAATGCCCACATCAAAACCCAGTTCCTTCCATGACACCTTCGCTGAACTGCTAGGGCTGGACTGTTCCAGACACGGGCTACCGAGCACTTAAAATGTGGCCGATCCAGTCGGAGATGTGCTCTGAGCAAAAAATATACATGCATTTTGAAGACCTAGAAGGAAAATGTAAAATTTTTTTTTTTTAGTATGATAACATTTTGGATACATTGAGCTAAATCTGACACAATTCCATTTTCTGAATTATCCTTACTCGCTGGGCTGCTCCCTTCATGATCAGCTATTTGAAAGCAGCAGCCACGTCATGGGAGAAAGATGAGGCTTCCCACGCCCATCAAGAGTGACAGTTTGGGGAAAGCCACAGGGCCAGTTGTGCTGTCTGTTCCAGGGTGGCTATGAGCTGGACCCAATTCGATGGCAATGAGTTTGAAGGTTTGGGTTAACTTGGTTAGTTCGAAAACTTTGAATTGCTCCCGTGGCTCCCATTTCGATCAGGGAGTCCTGCTCTAGCCTGCAGCGGCCCCACCTTCTTCTGACCGTCTCCTTAGTTCTGACTGTCATGATACCTGTCCTGATGGTCACGATACCCGAAACACAGAGATTTCAGGTATGCTGGGATGAATGGTGACGTGCTGAGGACTAACTGAAAGCGTGGCAGTTTGAGCCAACTTAGAAGCACCTGAGACGGTCCGGGGATCTACTTCTGAAAAGTCAGCCAGGAAAACCCCATGGCATATAGTTTGTTCTCCACAGAAACATAGGGGTCGCTGTGAGTTGGAATCAACATGGTGTTTGGTTTAGGGTTGTTGCTATGTCTCCCTTGTCCACATTACATGTGAGGTGTGTGAGATCCATGTGGAATTCCTCCGCAGAGTATGGTATGGGATCAATGGGGACCAGGACTGCCTTGGGCAGCGTCACCTACCCATAACACTCAGGAGTCTCCCAACGTCTATACACACCCATCATACATCAAGCTGTTCCTCCTTCTCCACCCACAACAAGATCATATTTATGCTTCGGTTCCTGTGGAATTTCCTCCTTCTCCTTCCTCAGAAGGGGCTGCAGTCCCATCTGTATCCACCCAGCACTTGCTGGCCCGTTGATTATCATGTTTCTCTGACTGGCTTGTATCTTAATGCATAGTCACCCTCCAGGCGGGCCTCCCCTCCTCCTTGCACCCAACAATCTTTTTTTTAAATTGTACATATCCAATACATTCTTGTCAAGACAATGTGAATTCAGCTTGGCCAACTTCCTTATTCATGGGATGTCCAAGCGAAACAACACGAATAAGCCTGAAAACATATTTTACTCTACTTCATACATAAACAACTGGAATTCTAATTCTTACCTTTACTAACATGTATGTTTTTGGCACCTGCATTTTCAGAAGAAGACGATACTGTGGCCATAGAACATGGTGGGCACTAACTGACACAGCTATAAATCATCCAAATCAATGTATTATAAGTGTATTATTTTCTGCAAACACATCTCTTCCAACAGGTTCCTAAAAATAATCCATAAATCCAAGTCTATTTATACTATGATGCTGAGAATTTGCAGCCTAGAATACCAAGTCTATACGAAAGTATTTGTGTCTTGGAACCAAGTGGACATACCAACATGTCTCTACTCAGATGTCAGAAAAATAAACAACTATAATAGCACAGGCATTCTCTCCCTTTTCTATGCTTACCCTCTCTGCACACCTATTCTTTGCCTATTAAACATATCTAATGAGGTGGGTTGTCTTGAAAGTAATAGTAGTGACTCAGTGGAAGATTTTCACTTATCAAGTGAGAGAGCTGGGCTCAATTCCCAGCCCACTGTCTTCCATATGCAGCCACCACCCATCAGCTAGTCATGTGGCAGCTAGATGGTTGTTTCCAGGTTACATTGGTTTCAGGAGAGCTTCCAGACCAAGACAGAGCAGGAAGAAAGGCCTGGCAATCTACTGTCACAACTGAGTCAAGGAAAATGCTATGACTCGAAAATGAGCGGATCTGCAGTTGACCATTTGGAGGGTCCAGCTTGAGTAGCATTTGGTTCTTTTCTGCCTGGGTTCCCTGTGAGTTGGTAGCCAAGAGCAACAACACAATTCTCTTGTATGGAGCTGAATGCCTTACTGAAACACCAGACAGTGGCTTTTCCCATAGAACAAACACACATGGGAAAGAATAGGCGATTGACAGTATCAAACATAATTAGAACTAATCACATTTGCCAAACTTGCTATGATCCCTTCACTGTTTGGAATGTTAGGGTCAGTCAGGTCAGTAAAATAAACAAGAGGCAATCTCGGCTGCTGGAGAAAAGGCAGGGAGAGGCTGGGGAAGTGGATGAAACGGCAATGCTTCCAGAAGCTGTTATTTCGTCTTTATCAGACCATTAAGAATACTATGCTTTAAAAAAACCTGCTTTCTGTCGTTTTTAGAAATATTGTCAGAAGTCATTATTTTTGGAGTCATTCCACATCCTCTAGACAAGTTTGCCTGAGAGTGAGGTTACTGAAATAAATGTGTCTTAGCACAAAAGGCTCTGTGAAATGAAGATGCTGTCGGTGTAAGTCTTTTTCGTTTTCCAAGATCCATGAGGCTAAACTGATTTTCATTTGCTTGGAGTTTTTTTCTATGACAGGATCTCTTAAATAATTGGAAAAAATTCCCACTTATCCTGTATTTTAATTACTGAAGGGGCTCGGTGAGAGTGAAAAATAACATTGGAAACTTCAGACCTAGGAAGCAGAATTTCAGATTTAATTTAGCCTTTTACTTATATGACACTTGGTATTAAAACATCCAATGCTATTTTAAAATGTCTTTTAGTCCAATTACTTAATAAGCATAAAACTGAACTATGGGTTGGTCAACCACTTAGATAAGGAGAACCTCGTTTCAAGAATAGCCTCCTGCCAAGTTCAGATCACTGTAACATTTGTTGTAAGCTTGTTTTACTTTCGGAGGCTCAGAAAGGAAAATTATTGCATTCCATTACTTTCCATGCATCACCAAGGTTGCATTTGCACAATGCATGTATTAGGAGACATGTATTCGGGCACACAGAACTTCAACTAACCTCTTCTGCCCTTGATTTTACATGATGTAGATGATTTCAAACCCTAAGAAAGCAATACCCCCAAATACCGTGCCTACCAAACAACAAGTGGTTTCCAGGTTTACCAAGACTCCTCACAGTCTTTTTTTTTTTTTTTTTACCCTCTGGGGGCTTAACTGTAAGTAATATCCAAGAGTGTGCCAGGATTTATGGACGGGGTTGGCTTGTTCCAAAAGATGGCCCACTTTTGCTGACAATTAAAGGAAGAGCCACTGGGTATGGGAGTAGTAGGGGTGGCAATAACTACTTATTAAGAAACATCTCATTCTCATGCTAGCAGGCTTTTTACCCTCTACTGGACTCATAGGCTAAGAACACCTGTTATCTTCGTAAAATACCCATTCTTCTACTTTTATCCTTTGAACAGGACAAAATAAAAATGGTAATTTATTTCTTGTAATGTTCATGTAGAAGAAGAGATAGGCATATTTATATGTATACAGACTAAATACCAAAACACTAATTAAGCAAATTTAGATTTCCCCTTAATCAGACTCCCAGGTAATTAGCTGTCAGCTAAGATAAATTACAGTTTACTCCATTTTTGTGTCATGGTTTGGTCAAATAAAGATTATGCTTTAATGGCCAGATTTACTCGCTAATTTTTCATTCATATGAAAGGATTCACAAATATTATCACTAGAATCTTTTAATGTTCTGAAAACGACTTCCTACTTAAAATATCGCTCCGTGAACAGTTTCATCCAGTGCTAGGGAGGATCTATTGCATCACTTCTATTTGCGACACAATAACATGTGGCTCCCGAGTTACCGTGGTCTGTGGGTATGTACTCAAGCCCAGGCAACAACGGAAGGAGAGTGTGTAAGCGCAGAGCTGCAGAGCGCACCTCTTTACATGATCGGAAACAGAGACGGAATTCAAATAGATTGGCCTTGGTAAAATGCCACCATCTGACGTGGAGCAAAATTATAAAGAGCACATCTGTATGTGTGTATGGTAGATTGGACCTGAATTACTTTTCTTTGATCAGTTTCAAGCACAGGTCTACAGGGGAATGAGTGGGAAGCATTAAATTATGATTTCAGTGCAAAGGAAAAGGTCACATAACTAGGAAATTTTCAGAAGTTGGAAACTGCAGAATCAATATTGAATTTGTCATTGTCTTAGTGTGTCCCTTAGAGACACTTGTTTTGTTCAAAAATTAATGACCACATAAGGTAGGCTAATACATTTAAGACCTTAACCCAGTGATTCAGCACACCTGGGCATAAGAGCCACCTCAAAATTCTGAAAATGTTATCTGATTCATGACAAAACGGTTGGGTTTTAAGGTTAGTCCCGATCCCTCAAAATCGATGAGGTTTCAAAGTAGAAGAGTGTGAGCCTCTAGAGGTAGGTGTGACATACCTGAAAAGACCTCAGGTTTGTCTCCATGCTGTGTATGAAGACCTAGTGGTCTTTGCTTTCGCCAGTGAATCTGAGCAAACTTCTAGGAGAGAGTGAAATATATTTTACTTGCAAATACTTTCACCACAGGGAAAGTCAGAGGCATCTATCAATGGGCAATGTATGGAATTCTGACTTACTGTGATATATTTGCAAATGCATTAGGAAGAAGAGAAAAAAGGCAGCTTACCTCTGAGCAGATCCACTTGGTGAAACATTATGATATGACACAGCCCTCCCTTTTCCTTCATCCAACTATCTATATTTCCATTTAAAAGTACATCTGTTTTAACTCATGGGATTGCCTTAGGTTGGAGTCAACTCATTGGCAACTGACTGACTAGTTTGTTTGACAGGCTTAGTATTCTTAACCTGAATGGAACCCCATTTCTATTGACCTCAGTTACAAAGTTTGTCTTTAGAAGCTTTATTTAATAACTATATTTATGATTCTAAGGAACCTTGGTGGTACTGTGGGCATTGAGCTGCTAAGTGCAAGGTTACTGGTTCAAACCAACACACCACTTCAAACGAGAAAGATGAGGCTGTCTACTCCATCAAAGATTTCTGACACAGAAACTCTATATAAGGGTCATGGTGAGTTGGAATTTCCTCAATGGCAGTAGGTTTGGTTTGAGTTGATATGCTTCTATGTGGAATAGGTGAATGGTCCCACCTCACAAGTACTCAAATTCATAACTAGATCCCTGGGTAACTGAAGGCTTTGCATCTCTCATGTAGCATCGTCTATCCCAACAACCTCTAGTCAACCCCATATCCTGCACTGAACAGTCACGGAACAAGTTCCAAATGCAATGCCATTTTAGTAGGCTTCTGGGTAGAGTAGAATAAAAATGTGGAACAAACTCAAAATCGTGAAGAAGGCAATGCTAACTTGTCTGATAGAGATGTGGTGGTACCCTTGAGACGCTGTCCTAGAACTGAACTCATACCCATGACTCAACTTTCAGTCAAACAATGGACAGGCCTACAGGGTAAACAAAAACATCAGGGAAGTCTACACTCCTTAGAAGAATCAAGCAAAAGAGATCCAAATGGTATTATGTTCTCAGGGATAATGCTCAGGAGGCAGGAAGTGGTAGAAACGAAGAACAAATGGAAGCAGTAAACAGAGGAAGTTGGAAGAACACTGTTACATTGTGGGGATTGCAATCAATGTCACAACATGTGTCTGGATTGTCCAATGGAAAGCCAAATTGTTCTCCAAATGGCACACACATCACAATAATTCAAAGTTTTCAAAAATGAAGTGAAAATGCTCCTATATCACTTAATTTACATCCGTAGCTTTCTATATTTGAGAAAAGAGAGTATATCTCAATAAAAGAAAATGTGTAGGCAAATAGGTTGACCAGTAATTGACTGTAAGAAATTGTTGTGGGATCTTACTACCTTCATTCTGTTTTTGTTTTTCTTTTGCCTTATGTCTATCTATATAAGATAGGCTGGAAGAACAATCCCAATGAGAAAACAACAGAACCGGTGGTTCGGGGAGGGGGGGCAGGGGAGTGGAAGGGGCAGGGAGGGAGGGTGGGGAGCCAACATCATTTCTCTAGTTCCTGAATGCTTCCTCCCCGCCCCCGCTACCATGACCCAGTTCTACCTTACAAATCTGGCTACACCAGAGAACACACATTGATACAGATAAAAGCTCTTCACACATGGAATTCAGGACAGATAACCCCCTCAGGGGCAGTAGTGGGAGTAGCAATACCTTGAGGATAGAAGGATGGCCAGGGAGGGGAAGGGGGAAAAAGAGGGAATCCATCACAAAGTTGGATATATAAAGCTTCCCACCCTAACCCCCGAATGGGATGAATAACAGAAATGTTGAAGGCAGAGAACAGACTTTGTAAGGCACGAAATAATAATATATAATTGATCAAGGACTCACAGAGGAGGGCAGGGGAGGGTGGGAGGGGAAGGGAGGGCGAAAAGAGAGGAGCTGATACCAATGGCGCAAATAGAAAATGTTTTGTAAATGATGGCAACATTTATACAAATATGCTCAATAGAATTGATGTATGGAATGTTATAAGAGCTGTAAGAGCCCCCAAGAAAATGATTTTTTCAACATCCCTTCATAAACATAAAAGAACTTCTACTCAGAATAAAGGAAATGTGTAAAATTGTAACCTGAAACAAAAATCGTAATAAATTAAACCTAGTCTTTTTCATTTCAACACTTGTTCTCCTATGGTCATATTACAGAAGGCAACCAAACGGGAGCCAGTCCTTGCGGGGTGACCTGTCATGCTGAATGCAGAAATGGATGGATGCGGCCTTAAATGGCATCAAGGGTGGGGGTGGTGGGTAGAAAGACAAGAAGATAGCAATAGAGAAAACATGAAAAACAAGAAGCTGAGTGTAAAGTGGAACTTTCCTACTTCCCAATGTAATGCTGCTTCCAGAGAAAAAAATGAAGATTTCCATCTAAATTTCCTGGTTGTGGTGGATGAGGTACAGAGTGCGATCAGGGGGCCTGGATTGAGTGTTTTTCCTCTCTTGTACCTCCTTCTGGCTTTTCTCACAGTTCTATGAATATTGAGGGTTAGAAAAGCACCTAGTCGTGGTTTTGTTTATAAAACCTGAACCGGTGTAGTACTCAGCATGATTTGGGTCGCCTTAGAACTATCTCCTGGGTCTGGCCCACCATAGAAAGGGAAGAAGGACAGAGACAAAGGGCACATCCCAGAGCGGATGCTGAAAGCTCACACAAAAGAAAGAATGAAAAGAGCCGTCTATGGGTTTCTACCATCTCAATCCAATTCCATCATTGGAAAAACACTGCTGGCACCTTTTACAACTATGGCTCTTGTTTTGTTTTGGATGCTTTCAAAATACCAAAAATGGAATATAGTAACTTATTAGAAATTTTATTGAATTATATTTAAAGATGACTTATTATTAAGTAATAAAATAGCTTTAAAAACTAGTGCCTAGTCTAACAGACTTAAATTCTTTTATAAATCAATGCATATGTATCAAGATATTGAAATATGCCCAAATGCTATATAGAATGGGAGCCCCAAAGGACACGTTCTTTAAAAAATTTTAAACATACATTCTTTGCCACAAAGGGCAGAACTACACATTCTATAATGCACATGGTCTTGAAAGTAAGACCGCAGACCTAGATCTGTCCTTTCTTAGCTTCAAGATCATATCCAAGTCATTTAAATAGTTCAACTCCCGTTCTTCTCAATTTTCAAGTGTGGTGGCCTGGTGGGTAATGCATTGGGCTGCAAACTACAAGTTCAGAAGTTCAAAACCACCATCTTCTTCATGGGAGATAGACATGGTTTTCTACTCCTATAAAGAGTTACAGTCTCTGGGATCTTAAAGGCTTGCAGGTAAACAAGCAGCCATCTAGCTCAGAGGCAACAGAGCCCACATGGAAGAAGCACAACAGCCTGTGTTACCATGAGGTGTAGAAGGGACCAGGTTATCAGGCAACAAAGAACAAAAAATCATATCAGTGGGTGCCCACCTTCCCGATATGATCGCTGAAGACAAATGGGTGCATAAGCAAATGTGGTGAAGAAAGCTGATGGTGCCGGCTATCAAAAGATACAGCATCTGGGGTCCTAAAGGCTTAAAGATAAACAAGCAGTCATCTAGCTCAGAAGCAACAAAGCCCACGTGGAAGAAGCACACCAGCTTGAGGTGTTGAAGGGGTCAGGTACCAGGCATCAAAGAACAAAAAATCATATCATTGTAAATGAGGGGGAGTACAGAGTGGAGACCCAAAGCCCATCTGTAGGCAACTGGACTCCCCTTACAGAAGGGTCTCGGGGAGGAGACGAGCCAGTCAGGGTGCAGGGTAACAATGATGAAACATACAACTTTCCTCTAGTTCTTAAATGCTTCCTCCCCTCCACTATCATGATCCCAATTCTACCTTGCAAATCTAGGTAGACCAGAGGATGTACAGTGATACAGTTAGGAACTGAAAACACAGGGAATCCAGGACAGATGATCCCTTCAGGATTAGTGGTGACAGTGGTGATACAGGAGGGTGGAGGGAAGGTGGGGTAAAAAGGGGGAAATGATTACAAAGATCTACATATAACCTCCTCCCTGGGGGACAGACAACAGAAAAGTGGGTGAAGGGAGACATCGGACAGTATAAGATATGACAAAATAATAATAATTTATAAATTATCAAGGGTTCATGGGGGTCGGCGGGGAAGGAGGAGGAAAAATGAGGAGCTGATATCAAGGGCTCAAGTAGAAAGGAAATGTTTTGAGAATGATGAGGGCAACAAGCATACAAATGTACTTGACACAATGGATGGATGGATGGATGGTGATAGGAGTTGTATGAGCCCCAATCAAATGATTTACGGGAAAAAAAGTTACAGAAACCCGCAGGAGCAGCTCTATTCTGGCGTACAGAGTCGCTACAAGTCAGACTTGTCTTGATTGCATGGAGTTTGGTTTTCTTGTATGGTGTAATGTTAATAACTAAAATGTGTGTTGCAGCAAATAAGATAAGGTGTTTAAAACACTTTTCACAAAAATTGGCACTACTGCATGATAAATGCATGCCAGCTGTTGCAGCTATCACAAATACTCCTGTATTCCATAAGTAGCAAATGTTTTGTTGTTAGCTGCCAACAACCCAGCTCCCAACGTGTGGTGACTTGATGCCCCATGGAACAAAAGTCCGCACCATCCCCAGGATCTGTTACTGACCAGATCATTATAACCCACAGGGTTGGCCCTGGTTGGTTGGGGAAAGCTCTGCTTTTTAGTCCATGTTGTTTTGGAAGCTCCTAGCAAGCCTGGGAAGGAAGCATTATTAAACACCCTACCACGGAGTCGCTCTGACTCATAGAGACCCTGTTGGGCAGGGTAGAACTGCCCCTGTGGGTTTCTGAGACTGTAACTCTTTATCAGAGCAGAAAGCCTCCTCTTCCTCCTGCTGAGTGACTGATGCTTTCAAACTGCCGCCCTTATGGTTAGCAGCCCAACTCGTACACCCAAGATGCTATGGGGGTCCTTGTTCAGCATCACAGCAAGGTGCAGTCAAGCACTGTCAGGTGGACACTGGCTGAACATAAGGTCTATTGACCAGTAATCAAACCCGAGTCTCTACCAAGGAAGGGAAGCATTTTACCTCTGAACCACTACTGGAGGGGCTCTGAAAATGTTTCTATATAAATATTGAAAACTAGGATCTTAAACAGAGATATCAGGTTAAAGCTCAGAAGGCCAGGAGATGGAGCAGAGAAAGACACATCAGAACAGGTAAACTCAGGGAGCAAGAGGAAGTTTGAGTCTCCAATTTTTTAAAGGCAATAAAATAGACTGCATTACAGTCAAAGGAATAAATTATTCACCATCTCAATGAACCAGGAAATCGAAGTGAGGGCCATGAGAATTCAGTACATTTCTGGAAAAGAGCAATGTCAAAAACTGGGAGCAGCCAGACAGAGAACTAAACCCCAGTCAACATCTGTCAGGCTGAACTGACGAGAGAGGGTTTGGAAAGTCTTGATTTGTTTCATTATTAAACTGCTGGTGCATTGATATACGTTCAAAGAACATAAATAACATTAGTGATTACAGAGTATCAATTTGTGACCCATTGGTGCGTTAAAGGTCCTCCCCCCATCTCTCTATAGAAAATAGATTAGTAAAATCTATAGCATTTCCTTTTTTAGCGGACAACACTAGCAATTGATCTTTGTATAGCAATCATGATCAATGAGAGTGAACTGGAAGAAAATTTCATGTTGTGTTTCTAATGCTCAACCCCATTAAAACTGCTGACCACTGGGCAGCTCTCCCTCAACCCCCCTCCACCTACACACACATATTGCTGTTGGGTCGATTCCAACTCATAGCAACCCTATATAGGCTTTTGAAAGCTGCAAATCTTCACAGGAGCAAGTAGCCTCATCTTTTTCCCACTGATAGATTTGAACCGCTCTTCTTTCAGTTAGCCATCCAATACTTCTGATGGCAGCACCAAGAACCCGTGAGGCCATCTTAAAGGACACATCACAAGGAACATAAAACTTACCATTTTTATACCAAAGGCTGGCTACTTGTGTTTTAATTTACAAGACACCAAGTTCCTAACCTCCTGCAAAGAATAAATTAAAAACTGTGTGCCAGATGAATCACTCATTTGATGGGAACTGATATTTTGATGATCGATCGATATTAATTGTTCAAAAATTACTATTGAACTTGCATGGGCATTTAGGCTGGCTATCCCAGTTGAGTGCAGGAAACACCTTCCTTGGCTTGTGTAAGGTGGGGGTTTCAGTATGAAAGCCCACTTGGTAAATAGTGCCACTTTGTATGCTCTAAGTCCCTCTTCCCATGGAGACAAGCGCCAGCGCTCATCTCTTGCCCACTAATCCATCCCCATCTCCTGAAAACTGTTCCTCTGCCCTGTGGCCTGTCTCTCTGTGCATTTCTCCTCCTTTCTCTTTCTCTGTAAATTCTGAATCCGTAGAGTTTTCCATGCATAGCACGTTGCTGATGAATACACTCAAAGAAGAAAGAGAAGCAGCCTGTTTTATTAAATCCCATTTCCTTACAGCTTCTGCATGTTTATTATGTTGGCAGTGACCACAAAGAATTGACCTCATACAACCCAACAATCAAACATTTTCTTTAAAAGGAAACAAATAATCAGGTCTGTTCACAGCCAGGCTGGCACTAGTTTGGAAATTTGGGGTTTCAATGGCAATTTTGAATGCTCAATAACCTTAGAGCCGAATTGGCACCAATACTGTGGTGGGACAGTGAGCGAGGTCAGACTTGGGAAAAAAGGCGCATAGATGGATGCTGCAGTGAATGAAACCAGTATCGTGTCACTTCGGCTAAAGGGTTTTCATAAATTTACTTTCAAGTCACATTATAAAAAAATAGGTCAGGGGTGGGGAGTAGGGAATCAAGATCGAGAGAGCAGCGTAGAACTACTGAAGGAACATGAAAGAAAACATTCTGTGTAGCATGGGGTTCCCCTACATTCAATGGGGTTCTGTTCATGCCAGTCCAGACCTTCTTACAGAAGTGGCTCGTGCAGGCACACAGCTGTTCCGCTTTCTGCTGCTAAAGCAAGAAGTCACACAGATGAAGCCAAGCCCACTCCTTCAAAAACATATCCTTAAGGACAGGTAGAGATGCTTGCATTGGCTCTACATGAAACATCCACACGCAAAATGATCAGTTCTTCTTCTTTCTCCTTTTGTAACCCTTTCCTTTTGGTTTGTGACCAACACTCAGATACTAGAAATGCATGTCATCTTCTCTCCATTGTCAATGTTCAGATGGTAAATTTCTGTGAATCCTGAATGAGTTTTAGGTTTCTCTGAACTCATTTTTTCCCCCTTGATGCTTTAGAGTAAGGTTTTATTATCCTAAAGATATTTGCCTTCAGGCTCAAGAAGAAGACACAGAATTCTTCACACTTGCAAAATAAAAAAAGACCTTTCAGTCAACACAGCAGAGGGTATCTGGGACATCAAACTTCTCAGTAAAGGATTCTTATATCCAGCAGAGAATCAAATTGGAATGAGCTTCCTAGGAAGAAACCTATACTTGGGGCCTTCCCACAGCTATAAGCAGTTTCTCACTTTGTCATCCACACCTCTGTGACACTTTGGTGCATGTAATGGTGTAAAGAAAACACTCCGAATCTGGGGTAAAAATAAGCAAGAAGCCATATGTAAAATACCTGCCATAAGGCAAGTCTAATATGCAGTAAGTATGAAATGTCACTGCTGGAGGAAGCCAGCCAGATTGACCTTGCATAAGGCTGGCCCAACACACTAACACATTCATGTTCCATATGGCATGATCTCTGGCTAGGGTCCCCAAGCAAGGGGGACTTTCAGGGACACCAAGTGAAGGCCCTCTCTGCAGCCACTGTAGTCACCTTACAGTTGGTGCTTAAAATGCCACAGGACCCACTTCCTCCAGGGCTGCAGCCTTTGTTCCCACTGAAATACAAGTACTGCTGAAAGTAGTGGCTTTCTGGGAGCTCCTTCTCCCCAACCCTTCACCCCCCAGCCCCACCCATTGTGGAATCCGTACATGGATCCTTTTCTGGTCAAAGGGTTGGAAGAATTCTGGGGGACACTGATAACTGCCTGGTGGAAGAGGTAAGCTGAAGGTTTCCTGAGCTCCAGGATTCAGGATTCAGGAATACCAGGCTGATGTTGAATTTATCTCAATGGATTCACCACTTGCCCTTGAGTCTGGTACTATAGTGCCAACTATGGGTATCACCCGGTCAGTAAATTGCTATCTTAGAAGACGTTTCCTACATCATCCTGAGCACAAGCCAGCATCATAATGAATCGGCCCATTCTTTTCTGCTGTTACAATATCACCCATTATTCACTGTTTTACAATGAAAAATTCCACCTGGTCTATGTTAACTTGATGTTTACAAATAGAATAGAGGCATTTGTGGGGAGGATTGAGAAAGTCTCCAGGAGAATTATATGAGCCATCCTGGCTCATGTAATTTATGCAAACAAGGGTGTTTCAGTAGACCATCAATAAATGCCTTATTCTTCCACCATGGAAGACTTAGCTTCAATTTTGGAATGAGGGGAGTTACTGAACCAAACCTCAGGGGGGATTTGACTTTCTATACTTGAGATAGTTGGGAAGAGTTTGAGCTTCATGACATAAACACATCTCCTACTTTTCAACCTTAGCTAACTCCCACCCTCCAGTTACCATCACTAGATACCCCCTCTAACCTCCAGGCCTTCAGACACCACTCCCAGCGGGCTACTACCCTAAGAGAGAAAGTTACAATGGTGAGTTCATTAGCATCCATTCGCCCAAGTTCTCAGAGCTTTCCTTGCCTCAGTTCAACCAACCTATTCCACCAGCATCACCCTCTTTGGTAACCAGATTGCCCACCCCTCCCCCACCCCTAGTTTCCCACTGCCTCCTCACCTTTAATCACAGTTCTTCCTCAGTCTCCTCCATCTATCCATCATCCCACTAGAAAGAGCCCACCTGTCCCTCATTGGATGAATGGATAAGCACAATGTGGTATATATGCAACCCCCCCACAAAGAGAAATAAAGTCACGATTGACATGCTATGATGTAAATGAACCTTGAACGTATTGTGATGAGTGAAATGTCTGATACAAAGGGACAAGTATCGTATGATCCCACTTCTATTAAATAGCTAGACCTAGGCATTGAGATTAAAGTTTATTAGTGCCTACTAAAAGGTGGGGAGAGGGAAACTGGGGTGTTATTATTGGAAATTAATTTTCTATTGGGATGATGAAAAACGCTGGAAATATGTAGTGGTCATGGCTATAGAACACTGAATTATTTTAATTCAAATTGGTTAAAGTAACACATTTCTTTGTATTTTTCAAATTTTAAATTTAGAAATATTTCATGACCTCTTTCCCATGATACTTCCAGCTCAGAATGACCTTGGCATTTAGTTAGACTTGAATACATTTTGAAGTTGATGCTATCTTGCATCCTCCTGTAGAGGAGTGGGTATGACGTGAACAAGTTGGCTGTTGTCTAGGGTCCATGCCCATACTGCTGGGGAGCTATCCAACTTGAGCTCTCTAACATGTAGATTACAGGTACCATCTCTCGTCCTAAGCCACTGAGACAATGAAGCCCATTTTACATTTATCCCAGCAGCACCTTAGTAACAGCCATCAATCTGGGAAATCATGTTAAACTTCATTCATGTATCTACTGGTTCTTGTCCCCAAATACCTGCAGAATTCCAAATTAGAATACACATGCTGGACAGCTTTCAGGAAGTCTGCATCCCAGGGCAGTGTTCAGCTTTTCAGACACCACGTGATAAATAGCATTGAGAGTGGCAATAGGAGTACTTGGTATGTGGCTTATGCGATCTGATTCCAACAAACTGGCTCTCTGGATCAATTTTGCATTCTTAATCCGCTGGCATCATTTATTGAGAAGTAAGCTTGGTGTCCCTATGCTATGTGGGTCTTGAGTGTCACAGTGTTTATTTAGCCCACATCTACACATTTATAGGTTCACAGGTGGACTGCGCCCGACAAATCTTAGTCATGGTCATTTACACAAACTGTAAGTGGTCCATTAATGATATGTGTTAGGTGACGTGATAAACGCTCATAAGGCCGGCATGTGGCCCTGGGAGAAACACGGTTGGTAGGATGGGAGGCAATATGAGAAGTAGGAAAGCCCATTGGTATCCTGCATTGACTATAATAAGTTGACAAAGATGTTATAATTAATCCCCACTGCTTCCTATTAATGCAATACCTATGGCACCATCGACTAGTCAATATGTGCAATGATCTGTTTACTTTTGCTATCTTTTCCACCATATATGTTTCATCCATCCTTCGTGATCACACATTAGTTGCACATGTTTCAATAGTGAGGAAAAAGGAAATCATACATTTGGGCATTGGTTTCACTAGTAACTAATTTTCTAAAATGACAAAAATAATGTTTCAAGAAGTAGAATGAAGCGTCACACTTATTCATGTGTTGATCCTGCAGAACACCGCTGTTACCATCAGTGTTTATGAAGCATCTGGTCCACACCAGACATTCCCTAAAAGAAAAGGCAACTCTTGGCCCTTTCTCACAGCTGTGAGGAGCTAAGCTAGGGACAGACTCATGAGCAGAGTCTAATGTCCATTGTACACTTACTGAAAGATGCATCATTTGTGTGACAGAGACAAGATATCTCTCCGGATCCCAGAGAGCTTGGAATGGTATTATTAACTAAAAGAATCCAACCTCAAATTGCTGCTCAGAGAGGTGCCATTGCTCTCTATAAGATCTTGACCTAAGCTGCAGCCCCATCAAATTGCTTCTAGATCTCCCTTCCCCAAAATATTTCTAACTTGCAAAATTAGGGAATTACTCTTGAGAATTACCCTTGGCTTTAGTTTCTTTTAACTACCCTTTCTATCCTTCTGACCACCATACATGTATTAGTCTGGGTGCTCTAGAGAAACAAATCCACAACAACTCATATATAATAGAGAGTTTTATGTAAGGGTAAGTGTGCATCAAGAAAATAGCCCAACTCAGTGCTGCCTAAGCCCACAAGGCCAACATTAACCCATATGTCCAACACCAATCCACAAAGTCCTCCTCCATCTCACAAAACAGACACAACAATGCCGACTACAGGAGGAAAGCCAAATCAGTGAATGTGTAAACACCTCAGCGCTGGCAGGGGGCTCCACACGGCTGCTCCAGCACCCAGGGCTGCATCGGGGTAGGTCTATGTGGTTTCTCCTTGGGGATGCCTGGCAGGAAGTCAGCCTTGTAAGCTGAAGCAGGGAAAGGCTAAGGCAGCTGCACCCTGGTGCGACCATCACAAACCAATAGACCCGAGAACTAAAAAGGCGAGGTTCACCGAGCCAGTTATCCCTCTGCCCTTCAATTAATCCCACATGTGTTTATCGGCCAAATTGTCACAATAAAGTAACTAATTCAATCCACTCTTTGCCAATCTGGCACCTGTAATTCTTTAGCATCACAATTGCAATTAAGTAACACCTACACCTTAACCCTATAATCCTGTGAATTTTTTCCTCCCACCTATGAAAGTTTGTAAGCCAACCACTTCATGCCTTTATCTCCCCCAGTTTGGGGAATCCAATTTATACATTGCCCACTTACATCAACCCGGTTCTCAGAGAAGACAATCATATTTTTCGACATGAAGAGTCTTCATTCCAGTTGGAACCTTGTGAAGTCTGCATCCATAATCAAAGTCAAACCCTGACAGGCCATCCATGAAGTCAGCAACAATATGCACCAGTTCACAGGCTCAAAAATCTCCAGCTGGTCGGGTTCTGGTCAACTCAATGTGGGCTGCCTCACTCAGCCTCCACAGGGTGCCCATTGGTCACCTTGCCTTTAGACCATGGGCTCTCACCAATACTCCACAAGCCTAGCCCCCTTGTGCTAGGTCATGAACCTTAGACTATTCAACCCACCCTCATCTTTTTTTACTGTAAACCAAGTCCACAGGTGTCAGTGGCCAAACAACCCATCTCTTTATTGTTGCATTTCTCCCACTTCCACTCAAGTAGATCCAGGTGGTCACCTAGCAAGCATTTCAACCTGCTCACAGGCTCCCTTTAACATTTAGTCCCAGAGAGGAGTTTTCTGTATGGTTCTAGACTTTGTCCAGCGTCTGACAAAGACTACTGGTTCCTGAGTACTCCAAAACACTGGGTGGGCATTTCTTTCCTTGCATAGCTTTCTTTTTAGGCGTGGCCTAAACCCATTTAAAGATCAAACTTTAATGGCTTACAAACTTTCTATCTTCACACTTCCCATATTTTCCCACAAAACAACTGAGTAAATAGTGTGGCTTTATCTGATCTCTGGCTACACAAGAAAAACTACTACAAGGGAGAGGTCAAACAAACATCTAATCTCCATCTCATGATTTGTTTCTCTAGTACCCCACTCCCAAGGTACCATAATGTGTGTGTCTGGGTGCTTTAGAGAAACAAATCCACAACAACTCATATAAGAGAGAGTTTTATGTAAAAGTTAAGTGCGCATCAAGAAAATATCCTAACCCAGTGCTGCCTAAACCAACAAGTCCAACATTAACCCATTAACCCATATGTCCAACACCAATCCACAAAGTCCTCCTCCATCTCACAAAACAGACACAACAATGCCGATTGCAGGAGGAAAGCCGAGTCAGCGAACCTGTAAGCATCTCAGCGCTGGCAGGGGTTTGCACACGGCTGCTCCAGCACCCAGGGCTGCATCGGGGTAGGTCTATGTGGCGTCTCCTTGGGGATGTCTTGGAGGAAGTCAGCCTTGTAAACTGAAGCAGGGAACGGCAAAGGCAGCTGCACCCTGGTGCGACCATCCCAAACGAAGAAACCGGAGAACTAGAAAGGCGAGGCTCACCGAGCCAGTTATCCCTCCGCCCTTCAATTAATCCCACGTGTGTTTATCGGCCAGGTTGGCCCAATAAACTAACTAAGTCAATGCACATCTGTTTCTTGATGTATACTTTTTTGCAAAACATTATTTATCTAGTATTTACTTTATGTAGCTCCATTTAGTTTTATTCAAAACACATGACTGGGGCCTTCCCAGATACAGGTGCTGGACCATGTGCCAGAAGACACAGACCAACACAGTGCTGTTCCTCAGATCTTCTAAAGTTCAGCAGAAAAGAACTGGTTTGTAAAATGCCTGTGGCATAATACCCAGCATCTCAAATGATGAAGCAGCAGTAGTATGCTAAATTAGTTACCTAAACATGAATTGTTTCAGGGTTGCATCCTTTCAACATGTTTATTCAATCTGTATGCTGTGCGGATCATCTGCAAAAGGGCCTAGATGAGGACGTAAACAACATCAGGATTTAAGAAAGACACAGCAACTACCTGCACCATACACGTGACACACGCTTGTTTCCTGAAGAGGAAGAGGATTTGAAGTGCTTGCTGATGGAGATCAAAGACTACAGACGTCGGTGTGGAGTGCTCCTCAACATAAGGAAAACAAGAATCCTCACACTCGGGCCAAGAAGCTACATCATGATAAATAAAGACTGACGTTTTTAAAGATTTCATTTTGCATGGATTCATAAGCTGTTGGAAGCAGTAGTCAATAAATCAAGGGGCACATGGCACTGGGGAAATCTTAAGTGCAAGACTTCTTTAAAGTGTTAAAAAGCAAAGATAATACTTTGAGAACTAAAATGCGTCTGACCCAAGCCAGGATATTTGCAATCACCTTGTATGCATGTGAAAGTTAGACAAGGAACAGGGTACGTAATCATTCAGACTTCTTACGGGAGGGGGGGGGGTTCACTTTCTCTACTGCCCATTGGAGTGGCTCTGCCCCCACACCCCACTCAATAGTCTGTTTCTATCTCCCTGCCCCTTGATTTTTGAACTTCTCATTTCAGATACTCTGAGAAATTCAATTTACCTCGATCACTTTATTACTGAGAGTAATTTAGCTCTCAAACCTACTCAGCTTTGGGCCTATTCTTGCACGGCTATCCCTTTGGGACTTACCTTTTACCAGAAGAGAGAAACTAGCAGAGGGGTCCGGCGTCTGCTTCTCACATACGTGGGGGCAGCCAAAAGGGCATGGAGCTGCAGCTGAAAAAAGTCTGGCCACCTTTGTTACAAACCCAATCCCAGCAGACATGAATAATTGGTTCGGTTTTAAATAATGGATTTCCAGCCCACTAAACACACACACACACACACACACAAACACACACATTCAATGATACTGCATTTATATTTTGTCTATAATATTTTCTTCTCAATATGGTGGAAGCATTTCCATAAATCCTTAAATTCATCCTTACACTTATTATTTCACACAATTTTCCATACCGCATACCAACTAAAACAAAACAAAAACTGCATGACCATTGAGTCAATTCCAACTCATAGTGACCCTACAGGACAAGGTAGAACTACTCCTGTGGGTTTCTGAGATTGTAACACTTCACGGGAGTAGAAAGTCTTATATTTCTTCCCCGGAGTGGCTGGTGGTTTTGAACAGCTGATCTTGTGGTTGGCAGCCTAGCAAGCAACCACTAAACCAGCAGGGCTTTTGAGGATATGCCAATGCCTTATCTAAGTTGTCTCTAATTGTTAAAGAACATGTTGGTGCTGCAAACAGTTAGTACATTTTATTGATAACCAAGACATTGGTGGTTCGAGTGCATCTAGAGGCACCTTGGTGAAAGGCCTGAAGGTCTACTTATGAAAAAATGTGCCACTGGATGCCCCGCGGAGTCCCCAGGCATTATAACTAATAGCAACATGGTACACTGGCTAATTCTGAAACAGTCAGGTCCTTTTGCATATACACTATGCTGTGATGCAGCATGGAAGAAGCACACCAGCCTGTGTGATCAGGAGGTGCCAAAGGGATCACTTATCAGGCATCAGAGAATAAAAAATCATATCACTATGTGCTCACCTTCCCAATACGATTGCTGAAGACAAATGTGTGCATAAGCAAATGTGGTGAAGAAAGCTGATGGTGCTCAGTTATCAAAAGATACAGTGTCCGGGGTCTTAAAGGCTTGAAGGTAAACAAGCAGTCATCTGGTTCCGAAGCAACAAAGCCCACATGAAAGAAGTACACTGGCCTGTGTGATCACGAGGTGTCGAAGGTATCAGGTATCAGGCATCAAAGAACAAAAAATCAAATCATTGTGAATGAGGGGGAGTGTGGAGTGGGGACCCAAGACACCCCCTTCCAGAAGGGTTGTGGGGAGGAGATGAGCTAGTCAGGGTGCAGTGTAGCAACAATGAAACATATAACTTTCATCTAGTTCCTAAATGCTTCCTCCTTACCCACCCCACCCACTATCATGATCCCAATTCTACCTTACAAATCTGACTATACCAGAGGAGGTACACTGGTGCAGATGGGAACTAGAGACACAGGGAATCCAGGACAGACGGTCCCTTCAGGACCAGTGCTGAGAGTGGCAATACCGGGAGGGTGGAGTGGAAAGGGGAACCGATTACAAGGATCTGCATATAACCCTCTCCCTAGGGGACAGACAACAGAGAAGTGGGTGAAGGGAGAAGTCGGACAGGGTTCATGAGGGAGGGGGGAAATGCGGAGCTGATACCAAGGTCTCAAGCAGAAAGCAAATGTTTTGAGACTGATGATGGCAACAAATGTACAAATGTGCTTGACACAATGGATGGATGGATGGATTGTGATAAAATGTGTGTGTTTTTTAAAGTATGCTGTGATACATGCCCTCACGAATACATACAATGTTGGTACATATGAGGGCATACCTCCCCAAAACACACAAGCTTTTTTTCAGTGCTATGTATCTACATTTTTACTAATCACCTTAAAGTACTCCCCATTATACTTAATACATTTGTCAAATCTGCAATTCCATTCTTGGAAGCACTTTTCAAACTCATCTGTTTGGTTGGCTGACAACACCTCCCTCATTTTTTTCTTCACCTCTTCGACATCGTCAAATCTCTGTCCTTTCATGTCCCTCTTCATTCGTGGAAATAAAAAGAAGTCCCCCCGGAGTGGGGTCAGGTGAGTAAGGTGTGTGGGTCAAGAGAGGCATGCTGTTCTTTGCCCAAAACTGGCACACTGAGATGGCTGTGTGAGCAGGTGCATAATTGTGGAGGCTAAACTAGTCCCCCACCTGCCACAGATCAGGTCTTTTTTGTTATACACTGTTACACAATCTTTTCAGAACCTCTAAATAGAAAGGCTTATAAACAGTCTGACCTAGTGGAACAGACACTAATACACTACTAATCGACATTTTCATCTGTTTGGGAAGTTGATGGACATCCAGAATGAGGTTTGTCATTCATTGATATTTCACCTTTTTTTTAAATGAGAAAACCACTTGTACACTTGAGTTTTTCCCATAGTGCTGTCCTTGTAAGCTGTGTTCAACATTGCAACAGTGTCTGCCGTGTCCCCCACCACCACCACCCCCAAGCAGGAAGGAAACAAAACAGCTGCATGCTATTCTCTTAAATCGGCCATCACAAGAAAATGAGTTTGAGTGAAACTGCTTTCACAAAAAAATTCAGTATGACCGGAGAGAATCACAGTAACTCTATTGGACAAGGTGCGGACTGCTCCTACAGGTTTCTGAGACTTTTATTCATTTACTGATTCTTAAAAATCATTTTATTAGGGGCTCATACAACTCTTATCACAATCAATTGTGTAAAGCGCATTTGTACATTCACTGCCCTCATCATTCTCAAAACATTTCCTCTCCACTTAAGCCCCCAGCATTAGATCCTCATTTTCCCCTCCCTCCCCGCTCCCCCCTCCCTCATGAGCCCTTGATAGTTTATAAATTATTATTTTGTCATATCTTGCTCTGTCTGATGTCTCCCTTCACCCACTTTTCTGTTGTCCATTTACTTATTTTTATAAACATTTTATTGAGGGCTCTTACAGCTCTTGTAATAATCCATACATCAATTGTATCAAGCACACTTGTACACAAGCTGCCATCATTATTTTCTAGACATTTATATCCTATTGAGCCCTTGGTGTCAGCACCTCTTCCCATGCTCCCACCCCCTCCCTTGTACCCCTTGATAAAATTATAAATTATTATTATTTTCATATCTCACACTGACCACTGTCTCCCTTCCCCCATGGTTTCTGATGTTTGTTTTACTGGAATAGGAAGCCCCATCTTTCTCCCAAGGAGCCGTTGGTAGTTTAGAATGGCCGGCCTTGCAGATCACAGCCCAGTACATACGACTATGCAAACACAGGGCTTCTGATCTGACTCTAAGGTTCTTGTCAAAAGTCAAAATGTGCCACATTTCCTCCAATGTGTAAAGAGTTTGACTAGGTGAGCTTAAACTTCTGCTGGTGATAATGATGTTTGGCATTTACATCATCTCCTGTCAACCTGTGAAGGGGTGGAGTCTAGCCTGTCAATCAGGTCATAGCCAATGGTGTCTCGGTATGGGCATGGCTTTCTCCTGAGGATTCTTGGAACCCCTATCTTCCTCCTGGGAGACAAAACACACACTCTCCCTATGAGATATTCCTGTTGACAAGTCATATGGAGACACTGTGCAGTCAGAGCCCTGGAGCTGGAGGAACTACACGGAGACCCAGCCAGCACTGAGATGCTTACACCACCACTGGATCTACAAGACTTTCCACCCATTGGCCTGTGATCTTCCTGCCTTTGGCATTATTGCATGGCTGCGTGAGTCTAAAGAGGAATTTATGGACTAGTATCAGACATATGGGCTAATATCAGACTTATGGACTTTTCTGGGATGTTTCTCGATATACAACTGCTGTTTTATATAAAGCTCTATCTTATACATATATGAGTGTCTATGAATTTTTTTCTCTAGTCAACCCGGACTAGCACATGGTGTTAGTCGCAATTGAGTCTGCTTCCATTCTTAACAATGTTGTATACAACAGGTCAAAACATTGTTCAAGCCTGTGCAATCTTCATCTTCTATACTCTAGCATGTTTTATTTCTCTAATTTTATCAATAATGGCCCTAGACTCGCCACTCCTACATGTTCATATTAGTTAGTCTGGGAGCAGCAAAAAAATTACACTTATCCAACAGAGATTGGACTTTTCCAAACTACCCTTGGGAGGTGATCTTTAAGCCTTTCGAATGTCCTGCCTGATAATAGTGTCAGTGGTTACCTGGGGCCGTGGACCACACCAGATAATGTATGCTAACAATGTGATTTATGCAGGTATACGGGGTCATGAGCTTCACCTCTGAAGGGTTGAATGTCAGTCTGTGGATAATAAACAATGGCCACATGACAGCCTCAGCAGAAATCTCTGAGAACCAAAACTCAAAGTGATCCTCCTTGATTGCTTCTGAGTGAACTAGATACTGTCCACATGTCCACTGGAGCTGGACAACAGGGGCCTATGCCTGCTCTCTCCTGTCGTACACTTTTCCTCTCTCTGCTTATTTGTATCCATGTCCTTTCACTGTAGTGAACCTTAACCATGAGTATGATGACGCTTCTTCTCATGAAGGCTCATAACCAAGGGTGGTTTGGGGTATGCCAAGACTCACAGTGGATGTCCGAAGTAAAGACAATCACCAAATTTTCCATGCAGCAGTAGTAGGTGTGTATGTCCCAGCCCCACAACTAGTAGGTGTAGCTGACAAGTACTATTACAGGCGCAGACGTCTTTTTCCCTCCCTCTTAAACACTCTGTTCCAGAGTGAGATTCCTAGCAGCAGATCCTTGGGAGAGGAGTAGGAATGCCTAGAGTCCAGCAAAGACAGAACTTAACAGAACATTTACAAAGCTTACTTGACCCTCCTGTAAAAAAAAAGTAAAACATAAATCCTATACAAACTCAGCCAGTACTTAACAAAATTCTCCCTGAAGATGAGGTCTTGCTAATATATTTGCTACCAGAATAATTTAAACTAGCATGCACATGATAGAATACCAAAGGTGGAATTATTCCTCCTAATGGAAATTATTGCTCAACTATCTGAAAGCGAAGGAACTAATGAAAAAAAGCAAGCCTCACATTGCAATATTGAGAGATGATATGGGCAAACATTGAATTCTTCAGGAAGCATCAAAACACACAAAGAATTCATAGAGTCACTGTACCAAAAAGAACTAGGTGACATTCAACCATTTCAAGAGGTAACATATGAAATAAGCACCAACAGCACAGAAGTAGGAGATTCAAGCAGCACTGAAAGCATTAGCCAAGAACAAGGCTCTAGAAGTTGATGGACTATCAATTGAAATGTCTCAACAAGCTGAGGAAGCACTGGAAGTAGTTACTCATCTCTGCCAGGAAATTCTGAGACAGCGATTTGGCCAACTGACTGGAAGTGATCTATATTTGTAGTCATTATAAAGAAAGGTAACCTAATAGAATGCTCAAATTATAGAATAATGTCATTAATATCACATGCAAGTAAAAGTTTGCTGAAAATCATTCAACGACAGTTATAAGAGCACTTGGACAGGGCGCTGCCAGACATTCAGGCTGGATTCAGATGAAGACATGGAACAAGGGATATTATTGCTGTTGTCAGAGGGATCTTGGATTAGAGCAGAGAATACCAGAAAGATGTGTTCTTGTGCTTTATTGATTATGCTAAGGTAGTCGACTGTGTGGATCATGAAAATCTATGGATAACCTTGAGAACAGTGGTAATTCCAGAACACTTCATTATGCCCTTGTGAAACCTGTGCACGGAGCAAGAGGAAGTTGTGCAAACTCTCCAAAGGAGTACTGCATGTTTTAAAATCAGGAAAGGTGTGCATCAGGGTCATATCCTCTTATTATACTTCTTCAAGCTGTACAATGAACAAATAATCAGAGAAGCTGGCTTATGTGAAGAAGAATGTGGCATCCGGGTTGGAGGAAGTCTTATTCACAACCTGCAATATTCAGATGATACAACCTTGCTTGCTGAAAAGGAGGATGACTTGAAGCGCTTACTGATGAAGATTGAGAACGTCACACCTCAATGTAAAGAAAACCAAAATCCTCACAACTGAACCAACAGATAACACCGTGAGAATGGAGAGAAGATTGACTTTGCCAAGGACTTCATTTTGCTTCGATCAAATCAATGCTCATGGAAGGTGCAGTCAAGAGATCAAATGATGTATTGCAGTGGGTAACTCTGCTGTGTAAAACCTCTCGAAACTGTTGAAGAGCAGGGATGTTACTTTGAGGACTGAGGTGCACCTGCTCCAAGCCCGGGTATTTTCAATTGCCTCCTAGGCATTTGAAGGTTGGAAGGAAGACATTGAATAAGGAAGACCAAACAAAAAAGCACTCACCTGAGTTCTGGTGTTGGTTAAAGAATATTGCAGTTACTATGGACTTCCAAAAGAAGCAACAAGTCTGTCTTGGAAACAGTAGTCAGAATGGTGAGACTTCATCCCAAGTATTTTGGATAGGTTGTTGGGAGAGACCAGTCCCTGGAGAAGGACATCATACTTGGTAACACAGAAGGGCAGCAGAAAAGGAGGAAGGTCCTCACCAAGAGGGATTGACATGGGGGCTGTAACACTAAACTCAAACAAGAACAGCTGTGAGGGTGACACAGGACCAGGAAGCGCTCATTCTGTTGGACGAAGGATGTCTGCGAGTTGGAACTGACTATTAAGAACAACAACAACTAAAATCCAAATTATTTAGTACATAAAAGTTATACAATTATTTAGTACTTCTAAAAGTGATTCTGGAAACAGACCTCCAAAACCTAGTTTCTAATTACAGTAAACAATAGAAGCTATTTTGAACTTGGATACTTGCTCTTCCACTTTTTAACACTGTTGTCTATGAGGGTGAGGACTTTAAAAGGATTGCTAGAAATCACTATAGAGATAATTCAATTCCAAAGACTGACCTTAAAAATTAAAAAGAGGTAAAACATTTTGGTTTGGGATCCTAAATTCTTGAGTTTAATGATAAGTTGGTGTTTGTTTTTTTTCTGTTTTCACATTGATTTGGAAGTATCTTTATATCTCTGGCACACCTTGATAATAAAGAAAAACTATAAGCTTGGCCAATATTCTCTGCAGCAAGCAACATATGTGCCATCGAGATTAGCCAAGCTATTTCCCCTCCCCCGTTTCTGGCAGCCAATATCGTAGAGTTGTCAGAGAGAGAGAAATCAATGCTTTAAACCATCTAAATGCAGCATGGGATTTCAGCTTTGAAAGTGCATAAAGCATTAATCTATAGTACTAGATGTTCCTGATTTAAGCACCAGAGTTATAGAAGAGTAACTGTCACTGTGTTGTTCTATTGGCAAGATACCACTGCAGGTTTTTTAATTGGGAGCATTTTCAATAAACGGAGAGACAAGGAACGTGCTTGCCTTTCACATTAAACCTTACCCCTGGTGGTCAGATATTAGATCCCACCAGCTTCCTGTGGGAGAAAGATATGGCCGACTGCCTCCATAAGAGATGACAGCCCTGGAAATCCTAGGGGGCCGTTCTACCCTGTTGGTTTAGACAACAAACATCAAAATCCAGCATCACGCCATTAAAACAAAAAGCAAAACAAAACTTTGAAATACATAGATCTGCACACAGAGACCAACACGCGATGCCTCTCCAATTGGATCATGGAGTATGAGACAGATTTTCCTCAAAGGCACTTAAAAAAAACCAAGGAAAAATAAATATGCTTGAAGCAGAATGGTTTAAAAAAAAGTCCAAAGGGGACATTTGCAATCCTTATCCAGAGGCAGAGCGTCTGCTCTTCTGGCGAGACAGTGGTTGGCTACCGCAGCATCCATCACGGCTCTCCACCATCAGGCACTGCCTCCTGTAGGAAGCACAGCAGCTGCTCCTGAAACACAAGCTCGCCTCCAGCTGCTCCCACAATTCTCCAGTGCCCTGCCGCCCGATAAGCATCTCATTTCCAGGCAAGAGTGTTCCACTAGTTCCAATTATGGTGCTGTCAACGTGCTGTCGGGGACACTGGGAGGGCAACTTGAGTGGGCGAGGGCAACTTGAGTGGGCGAGGGCAAAGACACATTCTCCAAATGCATCTGAGATCATCAAATTATTCGTGGAACTTGACAAGAGAAGACTTCATTTGGCGTCTCTTCACAAAACCCCAAACTCCTCCAACCTGTATATGGACTGTAAACTTTGGTCCATGGATAAACAAATGTACCTCCTTATTCTCAGACTTCTCCTTACCTAGGGTTTCAAATCCTCTGAAGCTCCCAACGAATGACTTGGGCAAACATCTGGGCAGTCCCTTCCCAGTGGCCACAGGAAACTGGCCAGGATCCCTTGGTTTGCTGCCCAATAAACACTGGGTTAAGGCATAATCAACACCTTTTTTATTCCTGCAACCATCATTTGCTGTAACCCTTGGCCCCCACCCCTATCACTGAGTAGGTGGAAATACAGAAGGCACTTTATGGCGAGTCCATTCTCAACCAAACACACATGCAAGTGTAGGTGTTCACATGCACATCTTATAATGGAAGCATGCTGGAACTCACCACGTCCCTGTACAGCAACCATACTTTAGGAAACTGGAAAACTGTGCTTCTATGGGCTATGCAAAAATGGCTCTGTTGTTCAGCAGCCTATTAACTGTGTCCTAGATACCTATATTTAAGCATACCTGTCAGGTTAATGAGCAGAGAGGGAGAACGGCCATGTCGACTGAGGCAATGGCGTGTACACAGCCCTCTGGGATGCATGTCGATTGGTAGGGCACACACAAATGGCAAATTGCTGCCTATTTTCTTCCTCTGAATATCTTGCAGTACTGAATTCTCTCTGTCCCACAGCAAGCCTGCCTCTTGTATTTCTTATAAAATTAGCCTTCCTACAGAGGAGTGTGTACATGCTGGCTGAAGTGAGACTCTGGGTCCTACCCTCAAACACATGAGAGGTTCATTTTAAAATATGAGTTTCCTTGTACACTCCCCAGGTCTGTCGGTTATCCATCTGCCTATTAGGAGAGTTAAAGTGAGGCCCCTCAGGGCTTGGCAGAGACCTTTTGTCCTGGGCTAGCAGGTGGCTTGTGAAGAAAAATAAATCTAACATTCCCCTCACTAAAAGCCACCAGACAGCCCTGCATGCTCAGACACTGTCATCGAGGTAATGACAGACAAATGAGTTGCCACACTCTACCTAGATCTGCTCCTGTCAAACTCTATCGCGTCACCATGCAAGCTCTCTAGAGGAGTTGCTTTAGCTTAGGGGCCTAAGTTTCCTGGAAGGAAATCCTTGCTTATTGGGGTACTATGTTCAGCTTCTCAGAGGTCCCCAGGCTACATCCAGTTGACAAAGGGAGTGCCTGGGTGGTGAGCTCTGGCGATCCACTTCCAAAAGTCTACCATGGAGAAACCAGTGCAGTTCTCCGGTGACACCCTGGGGGTCACCATGAGCTGGCCTGGATGCCACAGCAGGTACTTAGTGGTTGCTTGTCAAAGATCCTCCCCGAGCAACAAAGCATATTTCGGTGATCTTGAAGGAAAGTCATCGAAAGAGTTAATGAATGGAAACAACATGTATGGCAAAAGAGAACGAAGGTCATACTTGCTAAGACTAGAGGGGAGAAGGAGCCCCAAACTGCCCTATCCCTCCCTTCAGGCTTTTAGGCCTGTAAGTCATAGTCCTGCCTTTAGAGAGAAGGGGGCTGAAGTCCAGCACAACCAACTGATTTGTACAAAGGCACACGAAATGGTACGGCAGGACAAGGGCAAAGACACCACAGGTGGTTTCTCACCTGGGCCATCCTACAGAAAAGGGCAGAGGGGAATGTGCCAGGGTTCCCTCTGGGTCGCTCAGCTCTTTACATCACTGTGCATTTGTACATGTTCTTCAGATGACGGAAAACATTTTCCACTTTTGGTTCATTCCTGATGACTGGAGGAGACATAGTTCACCCATCAAGATTCAAACATTAGTTCATTATCAAAACTTTCTTGCTGCTCCCCACTCACATAAGGAAGAGTCAAACACTCTTTCCTGGGATCCTACATGAGCTCACCATATAAAAGTAACCCCACTAGTATCAGGAACGGTGTCCATGTCTGCCCACCCTCTCCAACACTGTGGGCTGTAAGTGCCTTATTCTTAGGATCGGGACACCTTTTCTTTTTAACATATGCCAGATTCTAAGAGCTTTGATCACGTCATGGGTTACCCACTGGGCTACCAAGCACAAGGTCCGCAGCTGGAGCCCGTGGATTGTTCCATAGGAGAGAAAGATGAGGTTGCCTGCTTCCATAAATATTTACACTCTCAGAACCCTACAGAGCAGTTCCACTCTACCTATGCATCAGTATCGACTCAATAGCCATGGTGGAGAAATCTGCAGTATCCACGTCGCATTCAAAATTGTTACAGGAACTCTACTGTACCGAGTGTTAGTAAGATGACTGTCTCTATTTAGAAATATTCACTTTCAGTGTTTCTACACAGATCTGGTTGTGCTACCTAGTGATGTTTTAACATTGTCCTGATGAGAATTAGGTGGCGGGGAGTCACCTACTGGGTAATTCCAAACACCAAGCGTGTATGTGTCCGGTTAGAACTGTACTCCACTGGGTGTCCAGCAAACTGCTGGTGGGGCACTGGGTGAAGCAATGGGCTACGGACAAAGGTCAGCAATTCAAAACTTCCAGCCACCATACTGGAAAAAAGATGAGGCCGTTAGCACTTGTAAATCAGGAACCCTGGAAACCCTTAAGGGGCAGTTCTACTCTGTCTTCTAGGGCTGCTTTGAGTCCGAATTGACTCAAGGACAGTGGGTTTGAACCACTAACTTTTCTGGTTTGGGTTGAGCTCAAACTGCACCAGCCTTCTAGTTGTGTCCATGCCCGCTCAGGGACATCACCGTCCTGCCAGAGCAAGAGCCCCGGATTCCATGACAAAAAGACAGTAGGCATTAGGCACAGTGTAAGCATATTCCTTGCCAGACACAAGCACGCCAACTGGGGAGTGGAGTGAACTGCTCATGTCCCCGAATTTGACTTCTCAGTTCAGACTGCACTTAGGGCTCACTAGAACTCATTCCAGAAATCAATAGGATTCCCCAGGTTATTTTGAACCCTAACAGGCAAAGAGTGTTTTGAGACCCATCATCCACACCAAGCGAATTGTTTCTCCACCCTTATTCAAGGCTCCCTAGTGGTGCTGCAGGTTATGTGTCAGTCAGCAGTTCAAGACCAGCAAGTGCTCCTTGGGAGAAAGATGAAGCTTGTTATTCCTGTAAAGGTTTAGTCTCAGGAACCCATAGAGGCAATTCTACTCTCTCCTAAAGAGCCGCGTTGAGTCAGAATTTGCTAGATGGCAGCAAGTTTGATAGACACCTTATTCTATCTCACTTTACATAAGGTTCCTCCACTCAATGTGTCTTTAAAACAAACAAACAAAACCCCACTTCTGTCAATGGACCACTGATTGAGTAGGAATCGCCTGCAGGGCCATGTTTACTGTGAGTATGTAATTCTTCTTTGGGAGGCCACGTTATGATGGTGCCAGGTCTGGGATCTTCTCTAGCCTGCTATGATTGTGTTCTCCCCCTTCACGGCCTCACAGATGGATGATTTCTCCAGGCATTCATAATCACCCAAAGTAAAGGCTGCCCCCACAAACTGCTTCTTAACTCTGATTGTATGCAATGCTCTGAGTAATTGCCAAGCTATGTGAGGATCTGACGAAACCATTTCCCTTTTCTTTTCATCTCTGACAATCGGCAGTACATGGTTCTGAGACCACGACCTCCCTGAGCTCATGGGCTTTGTGAAGATTGTTTCAGTAAAGTGAATAATAATCACCTCCATCTAAAGGGTCCCAGGAAACAAACCCAAATAGCACTCCTGCTTTAAACGCATTAAAGTGTCAGACATTGCTACAGTAACATGTATTTCCATTGAAGGCATAGCAAAAATATAATAGCCAGGGTAAATGAGATTTTTTTTTTTGTTCCTTTGGAAATTATCACAAGACTTGTAATATCTTTCTTCATTGTTCTGGCAAATCAAATAGCACATCCAGTACACAAGGTGGTAGTTAGAGAGAAGCTCAAAGGAGAGGGAAGAAATGCTTCCATTTCATACACTATCATTTCTTTTGTGTTTTCTGTTTCCCCTTTTACGTGGGGTGGGTGGTATTATGGCCCCGAAATTTTCTGAGTTCTGAATTCTAATTCTACTCTTGAGAGAGCATTCACCACATCCTGAATGATGCTCCCTTATTTTTCATGACTGGATTTTTCTTCTAAGAAAGAGGGGGACTATACGAATTAGCAAATAAACAGAAAAGTTTCACCTAAGTATCAAATTGTCGTTTGGCAAGAAGGTACCCTAACACTACTTTTATCTTAATTTTGAGACCTAACCTGCTGCCTTTTCAAGATAGAAATGCTTCATGCATTCTGTCCAAACCAAGGTATAATTTGAGAACCAGAAAGAATATTATTAAAATGGAGACCAGAAATGAATAGCAATCTATGTGGATTTGAGGTTACCAGAGCTAGGGTCGTGCAAATAGTGCAGGTATTTGGTTGCTAGCCAAAAGGTTGGAAGTTTGTGTCCACCCAAAAAGCCTACAGAGTTCCACTCTGACACTCATGGAACCATCAAGAGTCAGGGTTCGCTCAAGGACCACTGTGCTCAGCAGGGAGGAGAGAATGGGAAAGGGAGAAGCCTTGCCTAAGGGCAGGGAGTTTCTCTTGTAAGGGAGATAAAAATTTAGAAATGGCTATTGATGATGGTTCCACAGCATGGTGAATATAATGAATATTACACAGAAATATACATATGTCATATAAAAGATGTATATCAAATGGTAAATAGCCAATGTCTTCTAATATACATATCACCACAATAAATACTTTTTAACATCACAATTCAGGACAACGGACATAAACCACGCAGTCCCAAGCACACTAGGATACAATAGCAGTCTCGCCCACACATTGAAAGCAACGCTTGATCCTCAGGATTCAAATAATGACCGATTCTTCGCTTGTTCTTGCTACCCTCCATCCCAGATTCATGCCTGAAACCCGACACGTTTCGAAACCTCCGTCCAGAGCTGCCTATTTCTTCACTCGTGAAGCAGAAACTTCATGCTGTGTTTGTATATAGAAAATACCTAGCAATCCATTTTCCCCCAACTAAAGTGTCAAGCTTAAGGTTCAATTAAAATGATACATGCATGTTTTGGGGGCAGATTCCGGCATTAAATCTTCCAAACAGGTAAAATATTCAGGTAACAGAATATCTTATTATTTGAATCCATTAAAAATATGCCCTCGGCCTAAACATTCAGGGATATGTATAAGATAGAAAATAGAAATGTCTTCTGATTATTAGTAATATTTATTGAAGACCGACAATCTTGGTGCTGCTGAATAAATCAAGAAAACACCATCCAAGGCTGTAATTTACAATGACAATGAAGCAAACAGAGCTAACTGCTTCTCTTTCTGAATCATTAGAATAGCTTTCTAACTAAGAAATAGTGGAACAGTTCTTTGGGAAAGGAATTTCCATCAGAGAAAAAAGACTCCAGCTAAACACTGTCAAATGTTAAAGCAATTCCGAGGGCAGCGTGTAAAGAGATCAACTGTAACAAAGAATAATGAGAAACCAATTTGTACTTGAAATAAAGGTATACAATAAGTCCTGGAAGCAACGGTGGGCATTGGAAGCTCAGGATTAAAGGCCCATCATGAATATTCTGGAAAGTATGCTTTATTGCTAAGAGAGTCCAATCCAATGTATTATTGGATATACAGACCCTACGTCTGTCTAAGCAAGAGCACTGCACACAGAGTAAGATACACTGTAAGCCTGGGCTCTTCCAGGCACAAGCTCCAGTGGTCCTGGGCAAATTCTCTCACTGAGCTTCCATTTTCTCACTTGTGAAACCGAGAAACTATATCCTGCACCAGGAGTCTAAGAACACTTGTCTGTTTGGGGTTCCCTTACGTGTAAATGTCCATGCAAAGACCAGTTAGCATCATGGTTTCTACATCATATTAAAACTTCAGGGCTTTCATAAAAGGCAGGTGAGTTCTCATAGCCTCCTACTGAATTGGTAAAAGGACACGTTAGACACAGACAAGAGAATACTTGAAAAACTGCCAAGAAGTATTTTGACCCAAACGTGAGTACAGTTACGGAAGGGCAGAAGGTATGGGAAGAGGTTATGGTTTATAGAAGCCAGAGGGAGGATCGTGCCCAGAGCAATCTCTGGTCAAAGGAAAAGGGCAAAGTTTGAGGCCAATTTCTGATGTGGATCAACCGGAAGTACATAAAGTCAAATGAAAATATGGGCATCCTTAAATTTCGTCTAGACTAAAGGGGCCAAAGTACAACGAGATCAATTCCATGCAGAGAATACACTAGCAAAGACCACATTTCTTCAATTATTTGAATCCTTACTGACCTGAGCAGATCAAACCCAACTGAACATACTGCCATTAAATCAATTCCAACTCACAGCAATCCTCTAGGACACAGAAGAGTCCCTTTGAGTTTCAGAAACTGTAACAAATTACTGGAAGAGAAAGCTTCATCTTTCTATGTCAGAGTGACTGATAGTTTTGAACTGCTGACCTCTTGATTAACAGCCCAACGTGTAATCTACTATACTGGCAGGGATCCTTACACCAAGCAATGGGGAACTAAAACAGTTGGTATTGAAATAAACACCATCATCTAGATCAGTGGTTCTCAACCTGTGGGTTGCGACCCCTTTGGGGGTCGAACAACCCTTTCACAGGGGTCGCCCAATTCATAACAGTAGCAAAATTACAGCTATGAAGTAGCAACAAAAATGATTTTATGGTTACAGGGGAGGTCACCATAACATGAGGAACTGTCTTAAAGGGTCGTGTCTTAAAGGGTCGTGGCATTAGGAAGTCGAGAACCACTGATCTAGACATAATGTGCCACAGAAGTGGAAGGTAATGGTGAACAGGAAAAATTATTATGAGATCTATCCAAACAGGAAAAAGTAACTTCTATTTCTCTCACTTTATCTTCTTGTTACATAATCTGGTGCCAACTTGAGACTATTAAGAGTGAAGGGGTGGAGTTTAGCCTGTCAATCATGTCGCTGCTTGATGAGCTCATTTGGAGGTGCTATGGAGATAAATAGCTCACTGGAGGTGAGACACACACACACACTTCATATTCCTGATGACAAGACACATGGAGCTAAGCACGAGCCCTGGAGCTGTAAGAGCCATGTGGAGAACCATGCCAGTGCTGAGATATTTACACCACCACTGGATTCAAAAGACTTTCCACCCACTGGCCTGTGATCTTCCTGCATTCAGCCTCATTGCATGAATTTCATGAGTATGAAGAGGAATTTATAGATAGGTATTGAACATATGGGCTAATATCGAACTTATGGACTTGATCTGGACTGGGCTGGGATGTTTTCTCAATATTCAACTGCTCTTGCATATAAAGCTCTTTCTTATACACATATGAGTGTCTCTGGATTTGTTTCTCTAGTCTACCTGGACTAACACACTTCTATTCACAGCCTGCCAAGATTGAAGACATGGTACAGTGCACTGAGTTATTCCTCTTTCCCTCACTTTGCTTACCAGTAAATAACAATATGTGACTATACATACACACACAAACACACATATGTGTAAGTATGTACATGTCTCTATAGGTGAATATATATGTACGAATTTTTATAAATATTTTACTTGTATTTGTGTACAATACGAAGTACAATACAATACAAAGAAATCTTTGTATTTCAAAGATTTCACTAGTACCTTTCAATGGCTTTACCACTAACAAACCCCTCAAACCTTTGGAATACTGAAATCACTTTGGTTTTGTCTGTTTCAAACCTCAGCCAACCAGCTCAAGTTCAATATATTACAAAAGCTGTGAGTCCTGAAAAAGGAGATTTAGAACTGTTATAGAAATTCTGAGATGTTAACCAACATTTGCCTGACCCTCCCTCTCAACGGCCTAACAGAGAGAGGAGAGTAAGCTACCTCTGTCAGGATGGCAAGCTGAGGCTCCTCTGAGGGGAAGTGTCATGTTCCTCTAGAGTCCACGTTCCCCCATTGAGACAATTCCATCCGCTTCCACGAGGGATGCTAACAGGCCGACAAAACTTTACAGTCGATGGGCCCAAATCAGAAATGCTCGAGGGAAGCTAGTTGATGATAAAACTAGACATCTACCTTCTGTTTGCAGCTTCACAAAGCTATCAGTCATCCAGGTCACTGTGTGCTCCAGACACTGGCCACATGTCAAAAGGCAGGCTGACATCACACAGCTGAACCTCATCAGCCAACTGCTCAACTTTAAATGCAGCCCTACTTTGCTAGCCCTTTCTGCCAAGTCACTCTACAGTCAGGTCAAGCTACAGAGATTTAGCTTTAGGCTCACTGCGCCAAATGAAAGAACTCTTATCCAACCTCCAAAAGAGACTTTGTATTCGAGGTTGTCTGGGAAAGGAGGAACTTAGAGAGGAGAGCACACCTCTAGAGTTTTGTACCACGCTTACAATGCCCTTTCATGTGTAAACGTCTCTATGAGCTTTTCAAAGATGTTTGCGAAGAAATGCCATTTTATCTGGTTTTGAATTTTCTGCATTATTTCATTTATTTTTCCTGCACAGGGGTAATCAACCCATTTTCCTCCACATGGCAGTCAGCTTCTACAATGAACTATATAAAATATAAGGTATGATCAGAATAACACCAACTTGGTCTGTATGCAGCTACAGTGGGCAATTAACTTTCATACGCACAAACCTGTTTTTATTTTTGTGCATGGTTTTGAAATAGGTGCATGAAGCATACGTATTTAACTAAGATGAGTGCAGTTTATGTTGCAAACATCTTAAGACATGTGCTATAATGCTACTGCCTATTAAATATACTCTTATCAGGATCTGATGCTTTTATCTTCTTAGTGGAGAGATCCAATAAAACTACTGTCTTGCTCAGGAAGAGTGGAATTAAAAGTGTTAGTGTTGAGGGAATTTTCTGTTCTGTCCTGCACTGCTTTTCACTTGTTTCCTATGTCTGATCTCTCGATCTCCTCTGCTTACAAAATGGCTGCACTCCTCAAAGGGAGGCAGCTTTCACTGGTTGGAATCGTCCATATTGCCCAACACAGTCGGAGAATGAATCAGGCGCCGTTCTCCTCCTCACACAGAACATCACCAAGGATAGTTTTGGATCAAAAGAAACTTGTTTTCCTTCTTTAGTTGATCTATATGCTTAGTATATGATTGGCTTCCTAAATTATTGGATTGGGAAGAGGATAGCTATTGGAAGTTCAGATCGTATTATTTATTTGTGCTTATTCTACCCAAATAAGTAGAACTGGGAGAAGGGGGGGGAAAAAACCGTTCTCACTTTTCATATTCAAATGCATTTCCTTCCATAAAAGCAAATATGTATTTCCTCACAATATGATAACGAACACTTTGTGTACTTCCTAGCAGTGCAGGTTTAAAGTAGGAAACATAGGCTCGTGGTACTTTGTCCCTAAGTCCAAGTAACTAGGCTAGAGCTGAACTCGTGTCTTTAAGTGGGCTCTCTCCAGGAACTGAGAACTGGGAGTGTGGAAGGAGCTGGGAGCAGCTCATTTGCCTTGTGGAGGAGAGGCTCCTTCATGGCTAGGTTCTGATTCCCAGTAATGTGTGATCTCCTCCATTTAAAAACTGTGTTATAAACTCTCAAGTCAAATCTGATCCATAACAACCTGATAGGACACAGTAAAACTGCCCCTGTGGGTTTCTGGGGCCATAAATCTTTACAGGGGTAGAAAGACTGATTGCTCTGGTCATAGTTTCAAACTGGTGACCTCGTAGTTAGCAGCTGAATGGAATCATGCACTCCATATATTAATGAGGCAGGATGAGAAGGAGGTATATGAGCCACACAGGCCTACAAGATGGCAGGACTTGAGCCCTGTCCTTACTGAAGCCACTCCCTTGCTTAAGTCAGCTTTGCTCTTACAAGACAGGGGGGAGGGAGGCTCAGACCTTCGACCAGGGTGGTTAATAGCCTTGCCTTCAGACAGAGTGCCCCAGAAAGTGAATGACTACAGAGCCAGTGTATTCAAGCTTGAATTCTGGGCACCCCAGTTGCAGTCATCTATGGATGTTAGTGAAAATCCAAAATCCATTTTCAGAGTCCCCCCATAAACTCATAAGCCTCCGTTGAATTCCTTTTGATTATTCACCCAGGGGGTAGATAATCTTGCCCCTCAGGCACAGTGCATTGGAAAGTAGATTGCCTCTACTCCTCTCCACCCAGCCCAAGGAGGGTCAGTCTCTCTTAGGGGCCTGCTGAGGTATGATCACCATACCGGGGATTATTAAACAGTTGAATCAGCCTTGGTCGGAAGGCCTTTGGCCAATCATGGAAGCTCTTTTAACAAATACTTGTCATGATTTTTGGACATTTTCCTTTGCTCTGTGACTCATTTAACTAGCATGCTGACTGCAAATTCTCCAGCACCATTAAGGTACCCTGCTAATGACCTCTGTCCTCAGTAAAATGTGCCCATGTCTTTGTCCATTTTAAGACTTACTAAATGTTCTCCTTAAATTATATTTGAGAGTGGGGTCACATTTAATCCTCAAATAATAGGTAGGTTAAATTTTAATATCTTCTCCTTTGCTTTCCCTTTGGCCCATTTTTAATTTGTTCCAGTTTTTATTAGTTTCTATTTCCTTTGATTTGAGCTTTTTATGTGCTGTATTTTGTTACTGATTTTAGTGTTGGGGGTTGTTGGATGATTTTTTTTATATGAGATCCTGGATAGGGGAATCTATAGAGATTTACTGCACAAGACCTTATTAGAGTATTGACAAGCAAGGATTTTACTTTGAGGAATAAGGTACTACTGACCCAAGCTATGGTACTTCCCATTGTCTGATATGTGTGTGAAAGTTGGATATTTAATAAGAAAGACGAAAGAAAAATTGATGTGTTGGAATTGTGGTGCTGGAAAAGAATATTGAAAATACCATGGACTGTTAAAAGGGCAAACCGATCTGTCTTAGAAGAAGTAAGGCCAGACTTCTTATATACTTTGGACACATTGTCAGGAGAGACCAGTCCCTGCTTGGTAAAGTGGAGGGGCACCAAAAGAGAGGAGGCCCTCAAGGAGATGGAGCGACACTGAGGCTGCAACGATGGGCTCAGGCATAGGAACAATTGTGGGGCTGTACAGGGGCCATGCAGTGTTTTGTTGGGCACAGGGTCATTTGGGGGAGTAACCTAACAACAACAGAGAGACAGTGACTAGACCAATCATTTCTTACAGCTGTAGAAGGGGAGGCTGGGAGGAAATGGAGAGCAAGTAACAACGCGTACACAATGATGAAAATATTCTCATCTTGACTGTAGGGATGATGACACAACCCTTTTTAACATATCCAAACCATTGGATGGTATAGTCTTTGAATGACAAGTCAAAAAAAAAAATAAAGAGAGCGAGAGAAAGAAGGGAAGAACTACTGCCAAGGAAGCAGAGTTGGGGCAGAGTGCATCCCTGTGCTGAGAACCTCTGGTGCCACGACAGATGGAGATCTACAAGGAACTGCAAGTACTGAAACCAGACAAAGGCCTCACGGAGAGGGAAAGCCTTCCCCTGGAGTTGAGGCTGGCTCTAAATTCAGCCTTCCACCCTTCTAAACTGTAAGGGAATAAATTTCTGTTTGTCAAAGCCACCACCTGTGGTATCTCTGTGATAAGAGCCGGAGATAAGGAAGATTAAACAAGTGAAACATGGTTGTTCCCAACGTCAACAGCTCTACTGTAAAACATGTCTGACTTCTCAAACAAATATATATTACAGTTATTTCTTTCTTCTACATCTTAAAGTGCTACAGAAAAATCTAGAAGCTTGATCCATGTCTTTCAAAAAGAACATTTCATCTGAATCACAAGCAAAGCAACTTAAAAGAAAAGAAATGGGCTCTATTTCGATCCTTGCATCCAAACAATCTCTGCAGTTTTACATGGAGTAGAAATTAACCAGGTGCAAATTTCAGCTTTTGCAAAAATCAGTAAAACTGGTGAAGAAATTCATAATGACAAGTACTCTGAGGAGGCTAAGAGTCAAGCTCAGTGTTCATCCCGCATTACTTTCCACTGACCTGGCAGCCTTCTCTTTCTGTGGCTAGCCTTAGGGAACAGATAAACAGGTGTATGTGGCCCTAAGCCTCTTGTATCTAAAGTAGGTGGAGGGGGAGGGTGGGGGAGTGGAAGGATGTATGTACCAATATATGTGGGCATCTTTCTTACCAAGCTTTCTGTCAATCAAAGGACGAAGAGATAAGGTATCTTTTAAAGCTGGAGATAAAGCACAGCTTTGTGTTTCTCTAAGATGTATGGTCATGCATACGGCCGAGACAAATGAGCTGCTGGATTGTTACCACACTATACAGATTGAGTCCACCACCATCAGACGAGAAATGAAATAGCCCACCTTGATTAACAAAGGGATGTAAATATATCTTTACCTCCCTTTCCACTTAGCTTTGAGTGATTTCTAATTATGCTGCCACCTTTCCAAACTGAAGAAACATGAACATTCACCTGCTTAATGGAAATTAATCCTTCCAAAGAAACTTACCATTGCAAGTAGTATTTATAAATGCAAAAGAACACTTTCAAACACCCTTCACCAAAGGGATCCGCAGCTTTTGGGGTTTTGGTAATGGGGAGAGTGGAAAAGGGTGAGTGTGGTTGATGTAGATAGAATTGATGGTGGCTTAATACTTTTGGGGTTACTTGCTTTAAATCAAGATCTCTCTCACTACTTTAAATTGGTTAGAACTCCTTACAGGACAACTTAAGAAATAATTTACTTTCCTAAGCATATGAAAAGGATCCCTGGTGGTATAACGAGTTAAGTGTTGAGCTACTAACAAGGTGGTTCAAATCCACCAGTTGCTTGGGGGAAGGAAGATGTGACTGCCTGCACTGGAAAGATCTATAGTATCTGAAACTCCAGGGAGTGGGTCTACTCTGTGTGATAGTGTCGCTATGTCGGAATCCACTCCGTGACACTGAGTTTCTTAAGTATTCAAAAAAGGAGCAAAAAGGATCATTAAGGAATCCTATATAATTAAAAACTCTCACATATTTATAAATTATATGATATACACTCTCTGGGAATATTCCATTTAATGCCACTGAGTAGTTGACTTGGGCCTAAAAAATGATGTTTTCTCCACATTAGTTAAGCACTTACAATTTTTTTTTACTTTTTGAAACTTCAAATTCTGAGGTTTATCTAAAATCTGGGTAAATTCTTAAAATCCAAGACATGAGATCATCTCAGAAGAGATCAGAGAATGAGAATAATTTTTGAGTGTCTCCATAAAATTTAGACTTGCATGGAAACCACACATAAATGTAATATTTCCTTTCATCAGTAGCAAATTACTGCAGGCTACCACGAAGTTCACAAAGACAGGCAAGCCAACCAAATCAAATACTGCCCATCTGCCCCATGCCATCTTTACTTTCTGTAGGTTTGATTCCCCTCCCCCCATAGATTCAATTACTGTCTGTTACTTTAAGGATAGTTTTCTCATTCAAGCAATGATAACTCATTTATATAAAACTGAAAATTTCAACACAGAAATATGATCATATAGAAATAAACTAATAAGCAATTCTAATCCATTTATTACTGGGACTACAATACTTCTAAATCCAAATGTGGTCATCTTAAGAACTGACTTCCCTCTAACATTCAATGAGCTTCAAATAGAGTCTGTTTTGTGTACAGAGTTATACACATTGTCTGTTTGACAACCCCGGGTTTGTAACAATAGCAACAAGGTACTAAGTTAAGTGAACGACTAAGGTATAATTTTTTTTTCAAAACCATTGTATTGGGAGCTATTACAGAGAGCACACCATTCCCTAGTTCTTTTCTGATAATATACAACAATCGAGCTTTGGGCACCTTAGCTTACGTCTTCAGCTACTAGCCTAAGTGAATTTTATAAGCGTCAAGAAGAGCAGACTAATTGCTTCAACGGCAGCTTATTATCTGTCCAATTTCAAACACAGCAGCAGTTAAGGAAAAGCGCACACCTTCATTCCGTGCATTGCACCCTTCATGGGAGGTAAGCCATCACATCCATGAGGCAACTTCTCTCATGCCGCCAGATCTGTGGAGGCCATGGAGATGCCAGAAACTGACCCAAATGAAATCATGCCGGCACGGCTCTGCATCTCCAAGTGTTATGAACACAACACTTGCCACTGTGAACTCATTAACAGCTGCTATTAATAGAGCACACGTCCAGTCTCAGGAGCCCCCAGGAACGGTTCTACTCTGACCTGCAGGGTCGCTCTAAGTCTGACTGGACTCAGCAGCAGGGGTTGGTACTCCGAGTGGAAATGAAGGTCATTCGAGCACTCAAAGCTGTGTGACTGGGATTGCCGAAGCTGAAGCTGAAGCTCACAGCTATGTGACTTCAAAGCTGGCTCTTCTCTCCTATTACACCGCCCCCCATTCCATGGCACATTTCGGAGGTACCACAGTTTCATTTCTTTCCCTTACGACAGCAGTTCATGCTTTCTCGCACATCTGCAATCACTCTTGAACTTGGTGTTAGTTGCTATGGTCTGTGCTGACCTTATATATAACAGAGCACAATATGGCCCCATCGCACGCCATCCACATGATGATGCTTGAACCTACCCTGTCTCACAGAAAAGTTCACAACTGTTTCCAACACTGCAGAAGGCAGCTGGGGCAACTGAGGCAGACCTCCACTTGTCTTTATCTTGTGCCAATGTTTTTCCACTCAAAGTATCTCTCCTACTGAACGAATATGAGATCCAAGGGCTATGGATTCCATGAGATCCTCAAATAGGGTCAGTGGTCACCATACAGTAGGCTGAGTTGAAGCTTTTGAACAAAGAGAAGTTTCCAAATATCTCAACATGTGAACTCCTGCTGGGCCAGAGTCTCTATTTGTACAGGCAAGAGTCCAGGACTCCTCTACTTTCACTCCCATCTTCCTGCACCTGTTTTATAACTATCATCTCTTTGAAGTTATTCAGGTGCAAGATGAGAATGAAAGCCACTTACTGCATGACACCAAGACATGCAAGATTTGTGAATCGGATGCTTACTTTCAAAAACTAGGAAGACAAATAACGGCTACAGTCCTTTTGTTCTTATTTTTAAAGCAATGCATTAATTATTTTAAAAAATTAAAAATTACATAAATCTAGTTACTGTGAAAAACTTTACATGTCCAGTAACGATGCAATAAAAGAGTTAATGAAAACATAAAGACAAAGCACACAATAAGCCTCATATTCTCTCAACTGATCTCCAGACAAAGGTGATTCAAATGCATTAGTTTTAGCCAATTAATTTTGGAGGGAGAGTCATCAAGTATTGAAAGTCAGGTTCTAGTTCATACATGCAGGGGTGTGTTCTAAACAAAACTTGTCTAGGCTTGTTTATGCAATCACTGAGTGGCTGCAAACAAGTTCTTTCTGCAATACACTTGTCTGTCTCGGTCTTGTTAAAAAGGAAAAACCCACACTCACTGTCATTGAGTTGATTCCAACTGGGTACCTTGAAAAAGAGTTCCAATCAAAATAGTAACTCTTGAGAGGATCCACTGGGGAGTTCAATTGCAGGCAAAGAAGTTGGCTCGGATGGCTACGGTGACTGTGTATTGCAATTCCAAAGGGATAACATTTACAGATTTCCCCCCCAAAGATACAGGATGATCACAGGGGCTTAATAGGAAGCTGTTTAAGAAAATTTTAAATTGCTTTGTTGAGGAAAAGGTGAGGAACATGGTACCAAAGAATTATTTTGCATCACGACAAGGACCCTGTTTTGTTTTGTTTTGTTTTGTTTTGAGGGTAGCAAGAGTTGAACTATGAGAATATCATTGGGAAACCTTCTCTCATTCACTCTTCAACTCTGATCTTGCCCCTTCAGACTTATTTTTGTCCCCAGAACTTAAGAGCAATGAAAAAGAACACAATTCATATCCCAGTGGAAGCCCAAGCTGCCATTTTAACACAATATACATTGAAAAACTCAGAATTCTTTAGGGAAGGGTTTGATAAATGGAAACACCATTCAGAGTATACAGAAAAGATTAAGAATATGTTGAGCAACAAAGGCTTTACACTTTGATATTTTTGCTTAATGAATGTTTATGTTATTTTTGTAGTGATATATATCTATATATATTGTCTTACCTTGGTATTTTCTTTGTAGTTTCAACTTAATGTCAAGGACTGTGTGTGTGTGTGTGTGTGTGTGTGTGTGTGTGTCATTGTATAGACATGCAATTGAACCGGCTTTGCCTGGCCCACTCACCGTCAGGCAGTGGAAGAGTTGGGAGCCAACATCAGGGGACCCACAGCAAAGCACTCGTTCTCCCTGTGAAAGGGCTCCTGTCAAGGCACAGATAACGTTCCCATCCTTTCTATTTAGCAGGTCAAACTAACGCAAATAATTAAAGGGGCATTTGAGACATAAAGGATTTATAACTCTTAATGGCAGACTAGTTGAAATCTTTTAACCTTGTAGCTTATGACTTGCTGTTGGGGGATAGAGGGTGGACTGAAGCATTTTTTGCTGATCACAACTGGAGCCAGAAACTCTGATTTCTTTGAGGTTTCCTAAACGCTTCTTAAATTATTTCAAGACATACTGAGTATTTATAAAACAGCAGCTACACTTTAATCTCTATGTGTGGGAGTGTATGAATATGGATATATATGAAAAGGTCACATGCATATGTTTAGGACATGAGTACATAAATATATGTGTATGTATACAGGCCATCAAGGTTTCTAGGGAGCTCTGTCTGTGTTCAATGTCTAACCTCAAGGTTGGATGCTCAGACTTTTCCTGTGACATCATGCAAGAAAGGCCTGCTGATCTGCTTCCACACAGATGATCGCCAGGAAGACTCTATGGGGCAGTTCCACTCGATAACGCATGGGTTGCCATGAGTCCAGTTTAATCTGGGTTTCATGCAGGCCACGGTATCTTAAAACAGCTTGCCGCACTTAAGTAAACTTCTATTCTCTTTGTGAAAATACAAACGCTTTAGCTTTTTGAAAACCAGAAGCATCCTTTCTTTATCCATGAAGTGATGCCTAGATTAAGTCATCACCTTCAAAATGAAATCTTTACACCCAAGTCATTCTTCCTGCTTCATGGAGTTCTGCCATTCCTGTTCTGGTCAGCAGCGATCTATTGAGTTAGATTCAGAATCCCCGCACGCTCCCCACCCGTTCTAGAATATGATGGCTAACCTATGGTTGCTTGTTCATCATGTCTATGCCATTCTCATTTTGAAATACTTTCAGGGAACCATTTCCGTTTTTCATCTTCCAAGATCATACTCATGTGCCCCATACACATGGGCCCCAGGGCAGGCGGCTTGGCTGTCCCCTGGGTTCAGACAGCACATAGGGGACCTTTCTACTTCCTCCTCACCTTGAGTTGCTCCCAGCCAGTTCTCTTTCCTCCCAGCTCCGACTTTGGCTCTCCTCTTGCTCTACCACTTATTTTTCAATAAAGAAAAAAAAAGGTTTCCCCCAATCTGACATCTGTCTCTAAGAAGTGGATGGGGTATTAGGCAGACTATTAAAATTAAAAATATATTTACTTCCCTCTCTCACTCTGGGACCTGATGTTAAATGCCTGCTTCGTGCCATGATTTTAGAATTCCCTGAGTGGATGCTGTAACACCCTGAACTATTCTAATGAGGAGGAGAAAAAAATCACCTCTTAAACATAGAGAAGTAATACTTTCATTCATTTTAGAACATACAGCACCACCATTTAAGCTTGGTTATGAATATGTTGGTTCTGAGGGGACATATGGCTTTGGGTAATCTATTTAAAGGGTTAGATCTATATTTCAAGCATATGAATTCCGCTCATCTTCAAGAGAAATCATATGAATCTAGTTCATATTATTAAACAGTCTTTGACCTTTTAGAATGTTTTGAAAGCGCACTCCTCCCTGCTCCCCAGCCAACCACTGCCATGGTTTCCTCCCCTTTTTATTCAGCAGACGTGTGCTGCTGCCTCTGGATCTGCCTCCCACCCCCACACGCAGGCATGCACACACATACACGGGCATTTTTCAGAAGCCGTGTTCCAAATTAACAAGCTGGTCTCTTGCGCCTTCAGCCTGGGGAGAGTGGTTTCTTGAGGGGGTTCTAGCAAGGGCGGTTAAATCTCGTTACAATCTGATCAACGTAACATATACACTGTGATTGAGAGTGGTGTGATCAGGTGTTTATGGGGCCGTCATGTGTTTCGCAGGCAGATGGTGGCAGACCACATTCTGGATCCTCTGGTATCTTGGACACCATGTCCCAAAATAGATGGTGGCCTTCTCACAGTGGGGCCCAGAGCACAGACTCAAACTCGGAGCTTCTGGTGATTTGTCTGTAGGAGGAATTGCTGCAAATTTCAACTCCATTACCATAAAATCCTTCTGGGTTTGGAAGCAGAAAACAAGTGGATTTATTATTTGGTACTTGCCAAATCTAAGACGAACTCTACCATAAAATCAGCGTGAACAGATAGTTAGAGGATGGATGGGCCCAGCCTTTCTGTGCTTTCGGTGGTGTCAAAGTTGCCCTCGTTTTCCTGTTTTCCTTGCACTTTGTTGTTACTGTTAAGGCACTTTACCTTTACCAGCGGAGGCCTGCCTGACGTCCCCTTTGTCCTTAATCTACAAGCAAAACCACACAAAATGTAAACCACGTCATTCGGCTAAATCCTCATTGTCAGCATTCAGTCTTCCCACCGAAAGAAGCGACACAATCTAATGCACAGAACGCCAGGCGGAGGACATCATCGGTGCTGCCCCAGTGTCACTCCAGATGTAGCCCTGAAAGGGCCGTGCAACCTCTCTTGGAATTCTAAGCTCTGTGGATTTTAAAATACAACTCATTGACTGCAGGGGCTCTTGGGTAGTGCAAATGGCTCGCGCTAGGCGAAAGGTAAGTGATGCGAGTCCAGCCGGAGATGCCTTGAAATAAAGTCTTGGTGGTCTATTCTCCCTCCCCCCCTCCCCCCACCCGCCAAAATCAGTCACTGAAAAAACCCAAGAAGCACAGTTCTCTTCTGATACAGGCAGGGTCACCATGAGTTTGAATCGGCTTGATGGCAACTGGCTTAGATTTTGATTCTATAGAATACATTGTTTATAAAAGTCTATTCATTGCAGAAAATTTTTCTGTACAGCATTATGCTTACAGGTGTTCCAATAATTTCACCTGTCAGTCCACACGAGGCCCTGGGGTCCACAATTTAAAAGTAGAATTGAAATGTCAGGTAGTATCTATTAAGGTGTATATACCTGGGGGGAAACTGAGAAACAAGCAAAAATATGTATCAAAACTTAGGGTCCATCAGAACAACAGACTTCAACAACGGCAGAAGTACAGGACCTGACTGAACGCAACATCCAGCCAGTCTCAGGTGAGGCAGTAGAAGGGAGGGTATGTCCACATGGAAAGGTACTTTTTTTTTCAGAGCTCTTTTCAGGAAAGGCATCATCTCTTTACTCATGTGGTTCCTGGATACAAGAATGGTCACTAGATGTACTCTTAGGGTTTCTTATAATTCTGTGATTTGGCGACACGAGACCTTCATATTTGCATGCAAATATACATGTCCACATATACACTCACATGCATACACATCCATAATATGCCACTAAAACCCATTCTTATCTAGCATTTTCTTTCTCTTTTAATAAAATAAGCAAAAAATGTCCCATGGTATATTGAACATAGGAAATCCACCCTCTCTTCTTATCACTGCTTTGAAATGGACACCATATTTAAAAACATACATTTTCATTTTCCTTCATCTTATGATTGGAAAGCCTTCCTAATTTAGCTCTCTAAACATAGTATATCATGAGACTACACTAAGTTTTAACCAAATTACCCTCAGCTTTTCCAAAGATTGCTTCCAGGAATACTCGGCACATGGTCACAGAGCTGATGGTCCAAGCTGCACATGGTCCAAGGTGATCCGCTCTGGAGCCAAAGGAGGAATTCAGTTCATTCATCTTATAAGAGATGTTTCCAAACATCTCTGGGCCATGGACACTAAATTTAAAAATAAAGTTTGGCATATCCAAAGAGAAAGAGAAATGGCCTTCCAGAAATCCATTCTCCCTTTTATTCTCATATCCACAGACAAAGGAAAGAAAAAAATGCTCCCCACTTCTATTGTTAATACTAATTTTAACAAACAAAATTGGGGGGGTGGTACATCGCATTCTTTAATTAATGGGTAAAAACATGTGTTCTTCTATCTTATCCTAAAGTTTTTTCATTACCTTAACTACAAAAGTTATTTCCACTGCCACTCACCTGCCACA
>NW_022103928.1:42166217-42188343 GCF_000313985.2 Echinops telfairi
TTCTTTATTGCACAAATATTTCCATAAAGTTACAGAAATGAGGGGTTCTGATTGAGTTTTGCTTATTCTAAACCGGTCGAGCTTGATTGAGCATTTGCTTTGACACACACTGAATATAAGAGCCTTTAAATTTTCAGATTTAGATTGCCAAATCTCCTTCCGAGAAAAATAAAACTGTATTTAAGTTCTTCAGACGCGCATGGGGATATTACCAATTACACAACCATTGCATTCCTTCTTCTCATAGGAAAATGGGCATTGAGGAAATGATCACAGATGCAGATCCCACTAAATACAAATCCAGAGTTGTCTCCATACTTGGCTGAATGGTAGGGACTGCATTCTTGAATACAAAGTCTCCAATGCTTTCCTAAACTCCAGAGGGATCTCCTTTCATTGCCCCAATTTTGGGAAATGGGAGCTCACAACCACCCCAAAATAAATAGGGAGAACTGGCTTCTGCTGTTGATTTACCAAGCTTGAGTAAACTGCTTTGCGAATTTATTGGTGTCTCCCAGGATCTATTTTAATGATCTGCCTGAGGTGAACTAAGCAGTGATTAAAAGAAAAGAACCCTCCAGACCTTCTACGAAAGGGAGTTACAATGTCTATCTTGAGAGCACAGCCGGCTGGTTCACCTTTATGCCCCTAAAGACTCAGCGCTCTGCCGATGGGGGCGCCTCTTCAGGCAGGGAGACAGCTGCCCTCTGCCATATGGGGCACCGATGCAGTCCACGGGGATTCTTGGCCATGCCTTTAAAAGCTGCTACTTCCAGGTTGTGGAGTGTTCTCCATACTAATTAGCCATCCACTGGCTCCCCTATCAGAAGTGTGTGCACTCCCTGAGTGTCCAGGATGAGAAGCATGCATGTGTTAGTACCTTCCAAAAAGATGGGGGATTTGAGAAAGAGATAGTGGTGATGGTGGTACAACGCTAAGGATATAATGAGCATCAAAGAACTGCACACTTAAAATAGCTCAAAAAGCATTTATTCTATGACAATTAGTATTCCAACTTGGGGGGAGGGGGAATCCACGTACTGGGCAGAAAAGGAGGGAAAGGGACAAGAGGCATAAAAAAGAAAAGTCCTTCAAACCGAGCTCATACTTCCTCTTTTGACCTGTCTTAAGAAGGCTGAAGCCAAGTCCTGTTGGAGGGTCCGATGAAGCTGCAGCACTTGCGGGATTACCCACCCACCCACCCCCTCAGGAAGCACAAAGTACTTAGAAATCTTTGCAACTCTCACATGGTAAATGAGGCAGCTCTGAAGAGCGAGGCCTTTGTCCAAAGACACCTCCACATCAAGCCGACCCCGCCGGATGCTCACTGTGCCTGTACATTATTGGGAAAGTCAGGGGATCTTTAAAAATAGAAGCGGGAGTGCAGAGAGGCAGACACACAGACCCCAGCTGCACTTTCTTTCGCCTCCCAGCTTTGTGACTCCGGTGGTGCCAGTGACACACAGGCACCAAACCATATGGGAGATGCATGTTTTCTTCTCTCTCTCTCTCTCTTACACACACACACACACACACACACACACACACACACACGAAAAGCCGCGTTTACCTGTTCGGGCTGCTGCACGGATTTCCCCGAGACGCTCTGCTCCTTGGCTGTAGTCATGGTCTATCCAGGACGCCCACCACCACAGTGGCAGCCGGGATTTCACACGGGGGACTTTGGAGGCACCCGAGTCCGAAGGGTACACGAGGTGGGGTTTTAGTCCATACTTCAGAAATCGCCAGGCGATGTGCAAGAGGAGGAGGGCGCCTGGGCAGACCAATCTGGTGTCCTCCTTACATGCACGGAGCCCGGAAAGGCTGGCCGAAGGGAAGATGCTGCTGCGGAGCGGGGCTTCCCCAATTAGCAACAGCCTCTGCAATCGCCACAGAAACAATGATAACTGCTTAGCAACCGGCAACTGGCAGCTCCGTGCAGGAAAGGGAACCCGAGTGATGCGCTCCTACCTCCTTCCTGCCTGCTGGCAGCCCACGGCGCATGCTCCCGCCGACCTCAGCTCTGGTGCCTAGGAGCTGCGGAATGGGGGCGCGCTGGGGGCGGGGAGCCGGACGTGGAGGGGGGGTGGGCGGCGCCAGCCACCTGCGCGCGCCTCTAGGTCCACCCCCTGGACCCTCCGGACAGCCGGCGCTCCCCCCAGACTGTTCCCACCCTCCCGTGGCCCTCCCTGCAGTGTCCTGGAGGGGACATGACAGCCTCAGGCCGGAGCGCTGGGAGGGCCGCGGGGACACCTGGGGTCATGGACCCAGGGAAGTTGTCTCCTCCTGCTCCACCTCCGCCTTGCTCGGCAGGCAGGGGTGAGGGATCCCTAGTGGGGCAGGGGGACGAAGGAGACCAAGTGGCCACTCAGGGGCTCTTTCTGGGTTTCTTTCACCTCTGGAAAGTGGCTGCTATGCTTGGGAGTGGGAGTGGGGTGGGGTGGGGTGCGGGTGGAGGGTGGTCTAGGATCGCCCAAATGGAGCATCTTCTGTTTGCCCACTGCCTTTCGAGGAGTCGCCATTTATCTTTGCTTTATTTTCACAATTCAGACAAACTTATTATGTGGCATCTTTCCATGTAAAGAACCTCGTGTTTCTCGGTGAAAATCAAACAGAAACTCAAGGGCGTCTGTGGGTTAAATGTTTTTAAGAGCTGTGCTCCCCGCTGTGTCCTGAGCTCAAGGAGGAAGCTGAGGGCATGAGATGGGGCTGTCCTACCATTTCTTGCCTGGTACCAGAGCCCTCCCTGCCTGGGACTCACCAGAAGGGAACATGCACTACTGTGTCTTGGCTCTGACCACCCACCCATCCCACCTCCAACACACACACACACGCACGCACGCACGCACGCACGCACACACACGCACGCTTTAAAGGAAGCCAATACGTTGGCTGGCATGGAGGAACACACTCAGTAAGGACAAATGAACCAAGAGTATGCCTGTGAGATTATGTCTTATAGTGCAGCACCTGGGACCTAAGTCAGGCTGAAACTTCTGCCTTTTGAACTCACCGTGTCAAAGGAAGGCTAAGAAGGGGTTTTGAGAAGCTTGTCAAGAAATTCTGTTATCTTTCATTTCAAAATTTCCACGAACTGTTGAAGCCTTGTAAAATTGAGCGACTCCTCTAAATCTTGAACCTCTAGGCCAGTCATCGTTTGCTGGCTGCAGGCAGGCATTCACCCACATTAGAGAGTTTGCATCCCACTACGGGGCGCTAACCAATCAGTAAATAGCAACTCAACTTCAACTCATTACAGCCTCAGTCAGATTAGCAATGTGCTCCCCAGGGTTTCCAACAACCTATATTGTGAAAGTAGATGCGCTGGCAGGACTTTCTTCCCAGGCACTCAGGGTGGTCTCCAACCCCAGCTTTTTGGGCAGCACATCAATGCCTTTACCATTTTCACCAGCCAATGAATCTGCAGCACCCGTAAATTACTCTTAAGTATATAAAAGTCCTTCAGTCAGGACCTTAGTGGTCCTGGTCTGGAACCTCTGTGAAGCCTTGCACAAATCCTTGCAGAGAGAAGGCAAGATAGGGATGTTTCATTTGAAATGGTGTCTAAATAAAGACTTCAGGAAGAGTCTTCCTTCCCATTCCCCTCTCTCAGTCACTTTGCCAAAATAAACACCGAAAGGAAGGACACTTCTTTCTTGGGTCTTGACAGATGAATCCAAAATCATGGCTGAGTTGGCTGCTTCCTTTTAAAAGAAACTGAACTTCATTCTGACCAAGGTATTTATTTAAAAGCGGTTTGAAGAGGTCAGGATAGAAAGCCAGTCTCATCTACTTTTTTGCTCAAAGTACAAAAATGAAAGTCCCATGAAAATCATTGTCATCCAGGAATTTTTTTAAAAACTTCCCCAAAGGACTGGTTTCTGGGCATGGCTATGGGGGCTGCGTGGGACTGTATCTCATTCACCTTTGTAACCCTCCCCACCGAGATGTCTGGGACATAAGCCATTGTCAATGTTGGGTGAAGGGAGTGTGCTAGTCCAAGGAAAGGGGAGAAGTGTCAGCGATGGAATGGCATATCCAGTTTTCACTAGTGACTTCCTCATAAATGGGACATGTCTGGACCCAGGTAGATCTCAGTCCTTGGTCTCTGAAAGCCACTGCAGAATGCGGCAGCTGCATCAAGCGCGTGGCTTCGGTGCCATAGCAGTGCCAACAGAGGCCCATGGAAAAGACTAGGGAGTGAGCTGAGTTGGCACTTTCCCTTGACTTACCTAGAACACTGACTGCCCTGAAAACATTCCTATAGTGAAACATACAGCTTCTATCTCTCCTTTAAAAAAAAAGTTTCAATCTTATCCTTGAGGATCTTCATAGTGCTCTATCCAGGGTTGGGTCAAGCTTTAGAACTTCATAGAAAGGGTGCGCTGCTAAACCACTGTGGTCAAGATTACTACTAGGAACTGAGGTCCCAGCATGGGACAATCACAGAAAAGTGAATAGTGGACATTTAAAAGGAGCCAAATCCTATCTCTTTCGTCTTGCTTCCAGAGCCTTCTTTCTATCGGGAGGATATGATAACCCAAGGATTGTCAGCCGTGTATGGTGGGAACACAAATATCCTCTTTTGTTGCTTCCATTTTACTTTCCAGTTAATAGCTTAAGTCAGTGGTTTTCAACTTTTCTAATGCTGCGACCCTTTAATACAGTTCCTCATGCTGTGGTGACCCCCCCAACCATAAAATTATTTTCGTTGCTACTTCATCCCTGTAATTTTGCTACTGTTATGAATTGGGCGGCCCCTGTAAAAGTAAGTAAAAGTATCATTAAGAGGGTTCCGGTTCACACATTCACAGGTCTGTTCCAAACAAACCACATGTACATGTCTCTGCTAGCAGTAGATGGCTGCAGGCAAGTTCTCTCCTTACTACACCATTTTCATCACCATAGGGTGTTTTTCGTATCTTTTTTTAAAAGTCCAATCATAACAGTTACTTTCCAAAGATACCTGCTGAGCCATTTAGATTCAAAGAAGACAAGTTAACTCAGAAGGCTATCACGACTGCTTTGTGGAATTCTAAAGGGGTCATCTCAATGGATTTTCGCAAAGGACATGGAACAATCCCAGGGGCTTAGTATAAAGAACTTTTAAGAAAATTGAAAACTGTATTGGTGAGGAAAAGGCAAGGAAAGTTGCAGCTAGGGAGTGTTTTACATGAGAGGAATGCACCTGCTCATTCTTCAAGGTTAATAAGTTCTGTCCTATGAGAATTTCATTGGAAAACCTTACCCCATCCACCCTGCAGTCCGAAGCTCGCCTTTTCAGACATCTTTTTGTTCCCCAATAAACTCAAAGAATACTTAAGAGAAACAGGATTTGAGTGCCTTAAGGAGGCCACAATTGCCAATTTTGTGAAGTGGGATTAGAACAGAATTCTTCACGCAGAGGCTAGAGAGCTGGAAAGGCAATCTTCAGAAGTGGACCAACCAGATGGAGGATATATGGAGGAACAATGGCTTCAGATATTGATTTTTTGTTTGTTTGCTTAATAAGAATTTCTATGATTTTGTGGCAATCATTTTGCTGCAAGAATAACATAATGCAAAGTGTGGGCACATTCTAAAAGTATGCTTGATACTTCAAGGGAATTTCCTGCCGGCAGCAAGTCACTCTGTGTTTTCCTAGCCCTGTCCCACCCTACGCTCCCCAGGGCCCTCATTCCTCTCCTCCATCACCAAGAACAATTAGCTGGGAAGTCGGAGCACTGCTGGTCCATGGCCAAGGCAGGTTGCGCTCTCAGAACCTTTTCTGGCATCACTTCTCAGGTTGCCGACTTACATATATGTATGCTTGACTTTGACCGCTTTCAAAAGCCAAAGCGTGAGCTTTTATTCATATTTTAAAATTAATAAGTATCCTTCTAGAGGGCACGTAGTATACTTCAGGTTATCCTCTCAAGCTACAGATATTTGTTTATTACTTTAAATACAGAGAGACTTATTGCTGGTTAGAGTTTAGGATTTATATTCTGCTCTACTTTATCCGAATGCCTTGTTAGCTGTTGTAGAGTGGGCCCTAACTCATGGTGACCCCGTGCACATGGGGAGGAAATGGTGTCCAGTACGGTGCCATCCCCAGGATGGGTTGCAGAGCTGACCCTTGTGATCTAAGAAGAGCTAAGTCTGAATGAGTCGAATCAGGAGTGTAGCAGTGAGAAGTTAGAGATCTGCTATGGCTCTACATTCAATGCATTGCAAAGAACAGAAGCTCAGCTAACATTTCATTGATATCATACATACTTAGTCAAGAGAGATATTAGATGCCTACCCGCCCTTACAAGGAGGTCTGAATGTATAGTGGTTTTGCATTGGGCTGCTAACTGCAAGGTCAGCAGTTGAAAACCACCAGCCACTCCAAAGGAGAAAGGTGGTACTTTCTACTCCTATAGAGAGTTGCCATCTTGGAAAATCACAGGGGCAATTCTACTTTGCCGTAATGGGTCACTATGAGTTGGCATCAACTTGATGGCAGTGAGTGGGTTGGTTTTGTTTTGTTTTTTGCTACCTGCCCTTAAAAATGATGATGGTGCCAATGACAATGGCCACCATTTATTAGGCTTTCACTAAGTGCCTGGTGCTGTGCTAAATGGTATGTATAATATTTGCTTTCATAGCTCCTAGCAGGTCTGTGAGGAAGGTACTGCTCGACCTCCCATTTTCCAAATAAAGGCCTTGCCATTTAGAGAAGGTACGTGTTGAGTAGCTAACCCAGAATGTGAATGGAACGTGAACCCAGGCCTTGGACCATTGTATCATGCTGCCATGAAACACACAACTACTACAAAGAAATGCCTCACTAATGTACGTTTTGAGGGTTGTACTGGGCATTCATTCATAATCCTTAAGACACTTTTAGATGCACATTACCACCTCCATTGTACTGGAGGGAAAGTGGAAGCTTGGAATGATGAAACAACCTTTGCAAAGTCAAATCCCAGTACCTATGGCCCTGGAGCCAATTCTGCTGTCCACGTGGGTCTGAGTGGAACTGCACTCCACAAGGTTTTCTGTGACTGATTTTTTTTGAGGGGGGTGAAGATTGCCAGGCCTTTCCTCCAAGGAGCCTGTGGGTGGACTTAAATCTTCAACCTATGATTAGTAGATGAGTGATAATTCTTTGCACCACTCAGGGACTCCCCAGAGTCATATATTGAGGAATAGAGGGCATGCAGATCCATTTCTGTTTGAGTCTAAAGTCTTTGCTACACAAATGTATTCTCATCTACCGTGTATGTGTGTGCGCGCACACACACACACACACACACACACACACACACTATGAATGCACATATCCCCTATGTCTCTTTGAACACTTCTGCAATACTTGGGCAGCAGATATATCCCTACATTCCCCCAAACAGGAGCAGGCCTTTCATGCTGAGACCATAACTCTGAGCAAACCCTTCCCTCTTGAGACATGCAGTGGAGCCACCAGCTTCACTGACAAGTGCTTCTTGGGCAAACTAATGCCAGACTTTCCCAGGGGAGTGCTCTCTGTGCTACAGGGGCAGCAAGGGAAGCAATTGGGGCGGAAGTCCTTTCACTCTGCAGTGAAGTCCTTTCAGGGCAGCTCACAAAAACACTTAGCAAGATCTATGTGAGAGCCAGACCTTGTGCCCAACCGCTCTTAACCATACTTTCTGGTGTCTAGCCGAGAAGAGGGGCAGGCTCACCTGACAGCAAGGGCACTCCAGCAGCAGCAGGTCTTAGAAGATGAGTCACCTCCCCTCCTCACCTGCACTTGGTCCCAAGCAGTTCCAATACCTGCAACACCCCTACTGCACGGCTTTGAGGTACAGTCAGCTCCAGGCAGATACCCTGGACAGAGGAAGACAGTGTTGCTTGCGTCCCTTGACTCTCCTCCAGATGCGTTTAACTGGTGTTGGCGGCACAGGCACAGCTCATTAGGCTGGCTGGTGGGAGCACAGGCAGAGATCTCTCTGCGGCTTATCAATTTCTCACTCTTCTGATTTTCATTCACCGGGCTCTGAGTAGCAGTAAAACATAGCTTCATTTCAATGGGATCAGCAACTCTGTATCAAGGACCTACTGTGTGAAAAGTGGGAACCTCCCCTGCAAGAAGCAGGCATGATGGTTGGCTTGTTCCAAGGTAGAGCTCAAAATGTCTGTAGTGTGTAGTCTGTGAAAATGTAATTTTGTTAAGCCATCTACAATCTGCAATAAAAGCTACTTAATACAATTCTCCCAAAGCAATAAAGGGCATAGGGCAGCAAGGTAAGATTCTCCTGGTCTCATACTCGGATCCAAGGGAAGAAATGGAGGGGAGGGGAAGCATGCTTTAAAACTATAAAGCACTCAGCAATGCCAAAGGGGGGAGGGGAATAAATCTTCCTGAGCTGAGGATTAGTTTTGAATCGTTGACCTATATGTCTACACTCGCTGATCATGTTGTCTCAAGGAAACTTTTTCTCCAACAGAGCAGCTCACACACTGCCATTGAGGCTATGTTGACTCGTTGTGACCTTGTAGGACAGGGTAGAGCTGTGATTTTCAGAGACTGTAACTCTTTATGGGAGTAGAAAGCTCCATCTTTCTCCCATGGAGTGACTGGTGGTTTCGAACTGCTAGCCTTGCAGTTAGCAGCCTAACACCTAACCACTGCACCACCAAGACACCTAGTAGTCCATATTTGGAGGTTTGTTCTTTTCTATCATTACTTAACTGTTAATATCCCTGGAGTACTAGTTATAAATTTACCTAGGTGAGGAGGAATCAACAGCAAAAAAAGTGAAAAATAAAAATACAGAAGCAGCTCTGAGGTGAGACAGGGAAAAGCATTTGTTGTAGTTGGCTGCTGTGGACTTGCTTTGTGCCATGGCAACCCCAGGAACAAAGGGACAAAATGCTTTCCTGATCTGTCCCCACGGAAACCTGTTCAGCATCATAAAACAAGCCACCACAGACAGACAGGTGGGAGCATGCTGGAGGTGCCTTGGTTAGGCGTGAACCCAGGTCTCCCACATGGAAGGTAAAAAGTCTATCACCGAACCCCCACTGCCTCTCTTGGAGGAGAGAGAAAAAGCATTTAAAAGCTGTCAGCTACCTACTATCACCTGCGAGACCCATATTAACTGGAAAATTGTACTTATGGCATAGATTGTCTCCAGGTTGTCATAACTACTAGGAAGACCAAACTATTCTTTTCTTTCCTTGTGTAACACACTTGATTTGTGCACAGGATTCTAAGTTGGCTGAATAGTATCTTGCCCAGAATAAGATCTGGGCCTTTCTCTAGAAGAGAATTTGGATTGGCATAAATGCAGAAGGTTTCATAGAGAGAGGAATGTAGAACTGAACCAGGTCCAACAAATGAGGTTTAATAGCTAGGTTCATTTTGTTTGCTCTTTGAATTAAAGTCTAGGAAGCTATAGGGGTCTGAGGACTCTATGCATACCCATTCAATGTGTCATATGAAAAAATGGTTTCTTTCTTGTGAGGGTCAGAAGAATTCCCAAACTCACTGCCCTTGACTCGATGCCTACACACAGTCACCCTATAGGAGAGACCAGAACTGCCCCTGTGTGTTTCCTAGGCTGGATGGATGAGTTGGCATCAATTTGCTAGCAATGAGTTTGCGATTCTTTTTTTTGGTTATATCTTTATGGGAGCAGTTGCCTCCTCTTTTTCCCACAGAGCAGCTAGCAGTCTTAAACTCTTGACCTTGTGACTGTTAGCCCAACTCATATGCCACCAGGACTCCTTTGCCGGGGCCCATATTGTTCCCTTCCAGCTCAGTGTGGTTAATGAGAGAATGGCTGAAAAGTATCCAAAGTTCATTTCACCTAACCCTCCCTGATCCCATGCTCCGATCACTATTTGCTAAAGCAAAGATTATGACATTTTCTCTGCGGTTACAGCCATCACTGGCAAACCACCCCTTGTCTGTATTTTGTTGTATGGTGACAGCTTGCATGCTGCCCTGATGCTGGGAACTATACCACCAGGACTTCAAACACCAGGAGGTTCACTCATCGTGGACAGGTTTTAGCAGGGTTTTCAGCCGAAGATCGACAGGGATGAACAACCTGGTGATCCATTTCTGAAATGAAATCTCTAAGGATCATAATGGACCATTGTCTGATATAGTTCTGGAAGATGAGCCCCATATGTTGGAAGGCATCTGTGGACACCACACACACAACAATGTTTTGTTTTGTTGTAAATGAGTCAGTCAACTTGACTATAATGAACAACTTCTAATCACTGGTGATCTCATGAATAGAGCAGAAGAGATCGAAGATAACATCCAGTAGATGTAGAGTTTCTATACTTTCCATTCATGTGTCCTTCATTTCAAATTGTTTATTTTATTTGTAAGAAAAATGAGAAAATAGTGTGAGGGTGAAATGATGTCACAGGATATCATTTCTGTGGTAGACCAGTAGCTGTCCCTTAAGTCCACCCTCTCTTTTCTCCATAGTAATCAAATGTTTAGATTAACAACCATATTTCCACCTTCCCTAAAGGTCGGTGTGACACAGGTCTTTCATAGTAGTGGTATCAGGCAGGTGGATGTTGTTGACTGATTCCTGTTCCCTTTTCTCATGTTGCTACGTATGAGACTGCTATCATCTTGAATCATAGAATGAAGCCCATCTATGGAGAAAGAAAAATAGAAGGAAGGGAGATATCTTGGGATTTTTTGAGAATCAGTTGCCATAGTATCCCTGGATAACTTGTCTCCCACTGTTATTTACAGAGAGGAAATGAAACTTCTCTCCTATAGAAAACCTAAAGTCACTGCCATCAAGCTGGTTCTGATGCACAGAAACCTCTTGTATGTGAATCATCATAATTTTAAGTTTTCCAGGCTGCATAACAAGCTTACCCTGAATTAATGTCTTAAACTCTTTTCTGCCTACCCTTTGTACAGTATTTGTCTTTCCTAGTCGCATTGAGTGCAGTCCCCTAAAATGATAGCAAATAATATAAGAAAGAAACAGGAACTGATCTGTCTTTCAATTATCGAGTTCAAGAAGGAAGAAAATGTTGTGAAAATGATTGTAGTAGCAATCGTACAATACCGCTTGATGTGTTTGAACTATGGAATGGTATGATACCTGTAAGAGGCCCCAATAAAATGGTTTTGGGGAAAAAAGAAGTATTGCTATTGTTGTTTTTGTTGTTGTTAGATGCCACTGATTCGGTTCTGACTCCTAGAAACCCCATGGATAACAAAATGAAGCAGTGCCCTGTTGGAGTCACGTCCAAAAGTGCTCACTTCTAAAAAACATCTGGCTGTACTTCTTCCAGTAAAAACCTGTTCTTTGGACAGCTTGTGATAGAGTTAATATTCCTCACCAAGACCATAATTCAGACATTATTTGATATACCTTATTTGGTATTCCTTATTTGATATTCTTTCTTATTTGGTATTCCTTATTTGTTGTCTGCCTTCTGTATGCTTATGAGATGATTGAAAATACCATGGTTTGGGTCAGATATACCTTACTCTTCAAAGTGACATCTTTGCTTTATTAACACTTTATAGAGATTGTTTGAAGCTATTTGCCTTTAAGCAAGTCCCACTAAATTTAAGTAGGTATCCAGATGTAACAAATGGGTGAGCATCTAACACAGGGGTGGAAAACAATGACCCATATCTCATATCCAATTCACCACCTGTTTTTATAAATAAAGTTTTATTGTAATGCAGCTATGCCCATTCACTTACATACTATCTACTGGCAGCCTGTGCACTAAAATAGCAGTCAAGTAGTGACAGAAGCCATAAAATATTTGCCACCTGGTTCTTTAGAAAAAGCTTTGTCAAGCATTGATCAAGAGGGACTCTGTTACTTGCTATGATGGTTAGATTTTGTGGACTCATACCTGAAGGTAGGGGTGGAGTTTAAACTATTAATCAGGTAACAGCCCAATGTAGTCTCTTTGGAGGTGCAGTTCTTTTTATAAGATATGGTGTGTTGAACTTCACCCTCTCTTGTCCTTCACCTTTCTACTTAACTGAGTTCTGTGCCTCACATGACCCAGAGACCCTGGAAGCTGTCGGCCCTCTGCCATGTTCTTATGAACCTTGCATCCTTGAGACTCTGCCCCCAGTGGCCTAGCTTCCCACTTTGCCTTGCTGATTTATCTGTTAGCAGCTACTTGAGTTTGAGGTCCTGCAGCTGGCATCTGACCCACGGACTTTAATTGGACTGGCTCGGTCTGTTTTCTTGATATAAAATTCTTCCCTGTTATAAAGTTCTTTCTTAGGAATGACTATATGTCATTGGTTTTGTTTCTCTAGAAAACAGCCTAACACACATGCCAATTAAAGGTATGTAGGTAGGATCACTCCTTCTTACACAATTCAACAGGAAAATAACAACAACTGAAAAAACCTTCCAGTATGAAGCAGAATAATTCATTCAAAAAAAGAAGGGGGCAGAGGGGAATTAAGGAAAGACAGATAGTTTTTACAAAGGTCTTAGCATACACAGTTCACAGGAATAAACATTTTGTCAAGGTTAAGAAATGACCAGCTTTCACAGTGTTTGCCAGGCTTGTGCTTATATCTTGTCTACTAGAGACAGGGCCTGGCTGACAAACCACTGCCACATGCTGAACTACGCAGATCCTTTCACATCATCTAAATGTGGACCGCAGCACATGATAGTTCAGGACCCAAGAAGAAGGAAACCATGGAACAGGATTTCTTCTATAGATCTGAAAACATACTGGAAACACTCAAACAGTTTGCCAAATATGTAGAGCTATCACATGCAGCTCAAAAATATCTGTTTGAATATATGAATGAATAATGTGGTGTTTTCAGTCTCAAAGGAATTTTATTACAAGTCACATTGAATGTTTTTCATCTTTTCCTAAATGACACGTCCCTTGCTAATCAGAAACATTTGCGAGATAAGATAATGCTAATCTCTATGTTGCATCTCAGGTTGCCAGTCAGAGGGAGCAATGTGTCCAGCTGCCTGGGAGCAAAGTGACTTGAGTCTGCTGAGAAGAGAATGTGATATTCGAAGTGCTTGCAACATAAAATCAAGAACACTGCATTCACAGCTTCAGTCTATTTGGACACAGGAACTCGCAACAGATAAAGGCCTTCAAACCAAACACCAAAACCCAAACCACTGCCATCGAGTTGATTCTAACTCGTGCCTTTCCTTTCAGGACAGAGGAGAACTTCTCCATAGGGCTTCAGAGGTGGTCAAACCTTGCTGGAGCAGACAGCCTCATCTTTTTCACACGTAGAGGCTGGTGGGTCTTACTATCCAAGCTTGTGGCCATTTTTCTCCCATGGAGTTGGTGGTGGGAGTGAACACCTGACCTTGCAGTTAGCAGCCCAATGTTTACCCAAATATGCTACCAGGGTTTCTAATAAATCATTTCAAACTCCAAAAACTAACCTCACTGTCTTTGAGTCAATTGCCACTCAGAGCAACACTATTGGACAGGGTAGAATTGCCCCTGTGGGTTTCCAAGTTGTAAACCTTTACAGGAGTCAAAACCCTCATCTTTCTGCTGTGAAGTGGCTGGTAGTTTCAAAGTGCTGACCGTATGGTTCGTAGCCCAACATATAACCACTACAGCACCGGGGCTCCTTAATAAATGCTTTCCATGCCAACCAAACTCCATGCCATGGAGTCAATGCTGACTCCTATCAATGTCCTGTGGGTTTCTGAGACAGTAAGCATATACAGGAGTAGAAAGTTCAGCCTTTCTCCCGTGAAGTTGCAGGTGGTTTAGAACTGCCAACCATGAGGATTGCAATCCTACTCATAGCTACTATACCACCAGGGCTCCCCCAATAAATATCTTAGGAAGTAAAATATGCAATGATATAGTGCAGGAGATTGGAAATAAGTTAGGTGTCTATACTATTGAATGAAATATGAAGAATGCATTGATTGCACATGATAGATTTTAGGCAGTGATTTGAAGCAACAGATGATGTATAAACAATAGGATTTATGGGGCTAAAACCTAAGAAAAAAGCGAGACTTTATTGTATAGAGCAGGGTAATTAAAAAATCATTGCTACTGGGGTCCCAGTTCTCCTAGGCATGGGATTTTCCATACATAATGTCCTCAAATGTTTCTCTCTGATCTGTGGATAGCGATACCTGAGATGAGTTCTGCAGTCACACACTTGTCTTAATCTCTCTGGATATTCAAGACAGAGAGGGTAGTTCAAAAAGTTATGGTTACTGTGTTTTGAGAGTCCAAAGGGGTGATCTTGATAGGTTTTCTTGAAGAACACAGGGCTTTCACAAGGGCTTATTAAGAAGCAGTTTTAAGGAAATTAAAAACTGCATTGGTGATGAAAAGGCCAGGAAATTTGGGGCAAGGGGCTGTTTTCCTTCATGACGATGCACCTGTGCATTCTGCAAGGGTAGTGATATAGTTAAAGTTTATTGTGCCAACGTGGCCGATAAACACATGTGGGGTTAATTGAAGGGCAGAGAGATAAATGGCTCAGTGAGCCTCACCTTTCAAGTTCTTGGGTCTCTTGCTTTCTGATGGTTGGACCAGGGGTGCAATTGCCTTAGCCAGTTCCCTGCTTCAGCTGGCAAGGCTCACTTCCTGCAAGACATCCCTGAGGATAAGCCACATGGACCTACTCTGATGCAGCCCTGGGTGCTGGAGCAGCCGTGTGCAGACCCCTGCCAGTGCTGAGATGCTTACACGTTCACTGATTTGGATTTCCTCCTGTAGTCGGCATCATTGTGTGTTTTGTGAGATGGAGGAGAACTTTGTGGATTGGTGTCAGACATATGAGTTAATGTGGGACTTGTGGGCTTGGGCAGCGCTGAGTTGAGAAGTTTTCTTGATGTGCCCTGAACCTTTATATACAACTCTCTCTTCTACATGAGTTTCTGTGGATTTGTTTCTCTAAAGTACCCAGACTAACACGGTTAGGAAGGTTTGGTCATTCTGTTGTACATCAGGTCACTGTGAGTCTGAATCAATGTGATGGCACCTAACCACAAGAAGTGTATTTAGGAAACCATACCTCATCCAGCCTTCATCCCTTATCTTGCCCTTGCAGAAGTCTTCATGCAAGCCAAACTCAAAGAACATGCAGAGGAGCAGGTTCTAGTCCCTCTAGAGCAGTGGTTCTCAACCTTCCCAATGCCACCACCCTTCAATACAGTTCCTCGTATTGTGGTGACCCCCGAACATAAGATTATTTTTATTGCTACTTCATAATTGTAATTTTGTTAGTGCTAAGAATTGGGTGACCCCTGTAAAAGGGTTCTCCGACCCCCAAAGGGGGCACGACCCACAGGTTGAAAGCTGCTGCTCTAGAATGTCCAAACTGCCATTTAACATACTGTAACTAAAAGAGTACAGAAGCCTCCGAGGAAGAGAGACGGAGTCACCGCCTCCAGAAAAGTATACACCAAGACGGAGACTGTGTGGAGAAACAATAGTTTACATTTTGATATTTTTATCCAGTACATTTCAAGACACCTCTTCCTTGGTTATTGACTATCATGTTTTCTGAAATCTTGCACTTAGAAAAATAGTGAAAAATTTACTAGTGGACAATTTTCACATGAATAGCATATAACTGGCAGCAACAAAAAGGTGGTGTGAGGACAAAGTAACCCTGTCTGTGATGGTTAAGGGCATGTATGGGCCAAGGTGGCTGGACCGGGAGTCTTGGTGACATGGCAGGTAATGATGTAATTTCATGATATATTGTTAAACTGCAATTTTAAAGGGCTCTTGTGATATAGCGGGTTTAGAGTTGGGCTGCTAACCCCAAAGTCAGCAGATCAAATCCACCAGATTCAAGATGGGGCTTTCTGCTCCTGTAAAGATTTATAGTCCGAAATCCGAAGAGATGATCCTACTTTGTCCTATAGGGTCATTATGAGTAGAATTTGACTCAATGATAGTAAGATCTTTTTAAATGATGTAATTTGGCAATTATGTAATGATGTGGTCTGATGTGGTCATCTACCAGTGTTGCATAACAATCCAGTCTTTGTTATCTAACCATGTCAACAACTATGGAATGACCTTTGGTCTAGAAATAAGCTACCTTCTGAAATGGTGGAAAATAGACCAGATGTGATGTCTTTGATTTTATCCTACAATTTATATGGTCATTGCTATTAGTGTCCAATGCAAGTCTATCCTTGAGATGGCATCTAATTTCAAGGCCGTGTTTTGGCTTTCTGCATTTACTTTCATTTTCTTCAGCTTTAACTCCAACTTGCTTATAAGCAATTGATGATCTGTTCTACAGTCAGCCCTTGACCTTGTTCTGATTGGTAATAATGAACTTCTATATCTCCACAAATGTAGTAGATTTGATATCCATCTCATCTGGCAGGGTCCAGGTGCATAGTCACTGTTTATGTTGTTGAAAAAAGATATTCACAATGAAAAACCTAGCATTTTTGTCTCCAAATTTCACATTCCGATCACAATCTTCAGTGCTTCTTTATGTGATCAATTTTAGACTTTGAGAAGTTGTTAAAAAATCTTTAATTTCTTCTTTTTGTCAAAGGAAGACACCTCTTTGTTTCTTCTACTTCAGTTATGATTTAAGAACAAAGGGCTCTGCACTTAAAACATTTACAAACCACTGTCTCACACTACTGATGACTACTCTTCAAAAGATTAAGAAGTGAGACAGGGAAGGAGCAGCTGGGCCTTGGGGTGGCCTTAGTTCCTTGGAACTTCCTGATTCCCATTTCTGGGGAGATGTAACTGTGCGCTAACTTGTTTTATCCATAGATCATTTGAATGCAGTCCTTTTTTATCATTTATTTTATTTCACAATCAGAAGAACTAAATTAAACTAGCTCTGACATGTATTCTGGGATTAATGCAAACATAGGAGATCTCCTTAACAAGCCCCAAATAGGACTTACTTTTCAAACCCTAACTGGTTTCCCATTTAATGGCTTACTGGTAATGATGAGGGAGTAAAGCTTCCTGATACAGACTAATATCTATGGTTTCCCACGGGTAGTCTACGTCTCAATGATGCTGTCATTTTGTGGGTCAGACTGTGCTCATACGTGATTTGTCATTGTTATGGCTGTTTTGTTTGCTAATTTAAAAAATCACTTTATTGGGAGTTCTTACTTACACATATCACAACATTCCATAGTTCAATCACATCAAGCAGTATTGTACAATTGCTACCATATCAGTTTCAAAACATTTTCTTTCTTCTTGAACTCCTTGATACCAGCTCACTTTTTCCTCTCCCTCCCCCTCCCCCAACATACACCCTCACTTATTTAAAAAAAATTTTTTTCTATAATAGGTGGTTTTTTTTTTTACCATATTGTACACAATCCAATATATCCATGCACATACAATTCTGTTGTTTGATCACATTGAGTGGAGTTATACACCCATCAATGCTCTCAGCTTCTCATGCCCGCCCCCTTTCCTCTACCCTAGGATACCATTACTCCTGTTACTATTTCTGAGGGTTATCTGTCTTGACTTTCACGTACAGAACAATCTTAAATATAAAAATGAACATATTCAAATCTAATATGATTAATGAGGTATAACAAATAAAAACCATAAGATAGGGGGAGGAAATATTAAAGACCTGATGGATAGCTATCATCAGTTCCATTACCACACCCTGGATTTATCATCCCTTCCATGTGGCCCCTTCTGGGAAGGCCAGTCCAAATACCTTACATGTGGGCTTGGGGTCTCCACTACATCTGTGCCCCTTCACATCAATTTGGTTGTTTGTTTTTGAACTCAGATACCTTTTCCCATCGACACCTCATGACCACACAGGCTGGTGTGCTTCTTCCATTTGGGTTTTGCTGCTTCCCTGCTAGATGGCCACTTGTTTAACTACACGCTTTTAAGACCCCAGACGCGATATCTTTTAATAGCCAGGCACCATCATCTTTCTTCACCACATTTGCTTATGCACCCATTTTGTCTTCAGAGATTATGTCAAAAAGGTATCATACAATGTCGCATTATGAGAACAAACTATTCCTGTACTGAGATTTAAGCAGAGGCCCAAAGTCCATCTGTATCCTTGTTGCATTTGCATATATGTATATATACAAACAAGTATACCTATACTTATATATTTACATATATATATGCACATATATTTTTTCTTTCATTTTCTTTTTTCTCCTGTCCCACTATCATTGTTTGCTAACTTTTCATTGTGAATTGGGTGAAAGTTTATATAATCGATAAATGTTTCATTCAACAATTCATACATGTCTGTCTCATGTCACTGACTGCAAGCACCACAATGTAGCATTGCTTACTCCATGTCCTGCTTTTGTTTCCTGATTGCATTCCTCCTTCTTTCCAACCGTTCTGAAATTTTTACTTGGGTAAATGCTGCCCTTATTGAGCTCAAATTGCTGATTATTCTAACGTGTGATTGCTTTCCTAGTATTCACTCATGTTACCTTGCACCTTCTGGACCTGCCTGCCGTTTGGCTGAAAATTGAGTCCTGGGAGTGAGTTCATTTCCAAATCTCAAGGATATCTAATGGTCCATGTCTCAGTGGTTGTTACACTAGTCTCTATCCTATCAGTAAATAATGACGTTTTTATTATTTTAGTTTTGGGATACATTTTTCTCCTCCTCTAGTCACACCATTTAATGTGATCCCTTTCAAAGCAGTTAGTCATCATAGCTGGACACCGGCTAGTTTTTCTGGTCTCAGAGCCATGGAGAGTAATGATCATGTAGTCCATTAGTCCATTTGACTAATTATTTCCAGGTAACTTTGATTTTTTTATACTTATTTTCTCAGACTAGAGAAAGAACAATAGTTATATCGTAGATGGCTGCTCACAAGGTTTTAATACCCCAATCACTCCTCACATAAGGAAGAAGTAGAACTTGTCTTGGAGTATGTTATGACAATTGACTTTAGTGTCCCAAACCAACATCCTCAAGGTGTTCTGGTAAGCCTCAGAAGTACTCATAAGGTTTCCCACTTCAAAAATAATTATTTTGAGAAGTGAATGCAAACTGGTTCAGGTCAAACATTATTTTCTGTTTTGCTGAGGGTTTTGACTTTACCCCCAAACAGGACATCCTACTTGGCTCCTACTGGTTATCTAGGGAACCTTGGTGGCAAGGCAGGTTATGAGTTGGGCTGCTAAGCAGAAGGTCAGCGGTTTGAAGCCACCAGCAGCTCGAGGAGGAAAGAGTGGACATTTATTTTAGCCCCGCAGTCTTGGAAACCCACAGGAGCAGTTACACTCTCCGTCCTACAGACTCACTACGAGCCAGAGTCAACTTGGCAGCCGTGAGTTAGGGTTTGAGTTTTTGTTTTCTTTTTGTCTTACTTATTTGTTTCCCCAATATTACTGAGCATCTACTCTACCAGGTACTATTTAGATAGCAAGGAAATAAAGACACATAAGCACAATACCTGGGTTTGAAGGAAGGACTTCTAACCTAGTGGTTAGGCAAACAGAGGGTAACAGATTATTACCAGATAAATGTTCAGGCAGGTATGTACAGAAGAAGAAGCAACTGAGCTTTGATTCTAGAAAGGCTTACATCAAGAAAGGCCATAGGAGTAATAGGTCGCTAAATGCACTAGTAGAGAAAGGATATTATTGACATAGCATGTATAATGAAGGAATGTACAAAAGAGGCTGGTTCTTTAGAGACAGTACCAATAATTTGCATGACCGAAGTCAGGGTGTGTGAAGTGGCATAGAGATGCTGTCTTAGCCTGAGTTCTCTGGAAAAGCAAAATCAGCCAAGCTTATACAGACATAGAGAGATTTATCTCGAGGAAATAATTCACATGGTTGTAGAAGTTGGTAGGTCATATGTTAGATTAGAGGCTTCTTCGGAGTCACACAGCCACAGGGACTGATGATCCTAAGATTAGCAGGGCAGACATTGGGTCGCTGGATAAAAGGCAGCAGAGGCTAACCAATGCCAAGATCTACAGGCAATACAACAAGCCACTGGGTGAACTCCCAAGAACTGGAGGTTCAAATGCAGGATCCGGAGCATGCAAGAACCTAGGGAGCTTTGCCAGACATCCATGTATCTTACATGCAGGCCATAGTCTCAAGGTGGATCCCTTTTATCTGATTGGTTGCTCATAGAAGAACTTATCATGGAATGTATCACAATTACACCAGATCTCATCGTGGTAGGGAGGGGATTGGCTACGTCATAATTGACAAACTAGAGAATCATGGCCCAGCCATGTTGATACACAGACTTAACCATAATACATTGGTAATACGTAGGTAAAGCTCATATTACAAAGGATCTTATTCATTTAAGGGATAAAATCTATTCTTTAGATAGCTGGAAAAAAATTCATGTAGTAAAATGTCATGAGCCAATGTACCATTTAGAAAGGTCTCTTTTCAGAGGAGAACATAGACTAGCAGTGGCATAACAGGATAGGAAGTTTGGGGGCTGTCCAAACAACAAATAAAAAGTGTCTGAAGAAAAGCTGACAGGATAAGTAAAAAAGAAAAGAGCCAGTCAATGTACATGTATATGTCATGTCAAGGTATCATTGAAGGGATATTGTGACCAAGGAAAATTTGATCCATTTGCTTTGTATGAATTTTTCTGGGAAATACTAAAAACATGCTTTGGGAAACACAGAGTCCAGTGTCGCCACCATTAGAAAGATTTGTCCCTTATTTTCATCTTTTACTTGTACTTTTTTTATTGGCACTGCTTTGTGCCCATGTGGAACTTAATAATAAGTGATAGTTTAATGAGGGGAATAAATTGCAATCATCATTCCTCATTTAAATTTCAAAACTTCTCTCCATCTGGTCATTCCATTAACTACTAAATTTTCTCCAAAGCATTGCATTTTATCGGTGGTCCCCTCAGCATTCCAGAGACTGTAAATCTTAAGGGAGGGGGCACATAAAGCTTAATCTTTCTTCTATGGAGAAGCTGGCGTGTTTGCACACTGACCTTTGGATTAGCCGTCTAATGCGTACCCAACATTGCTATGACCGTGGAAAGCCAAAAAACGCAAACAAATCTGTCTTGGAGTAAATAGCTCACATATTTTGGACAAATTTTTAAGAGAGAACATTCCCTAGGAAGGACATCATGTTTAGTAAAGTTTTTTTTTAAAAAAAGACTACTGACCTTTGGTCAGTAAAAAAGAGAAAGACCCTTGACAAGATAGATTGACTATAAAGTGGAACGTGGCTCTCATAATGAGCTTAAGCTTCACAACAATTGTGAGGATGCTATAGGACCAGACAGTATTTCATTCCGTTATATGTAGGGCTGCTATGAGTCAAGCCAGCGCCAAGGCACTTAACAGCAACAGTGGGTTGGGCTCCTAGAACAAGCCTGGATTAGGAATCAGTACTTCTAGATTCATCACGCGACACATGGCACAGCTCCATTGTCAGCATTCACATCGCACCTAAGGACCATGGTGTGGATCTTGTGAGGCACAAACAAAAAAGGTTAAACAACAATCCAATGTTGGTGATCGTCTCAGGAGTTGTGTAAAGAAGGTGGTGCTCCTATAAGGTGTGCTCCACACATAGACAGTTTGCAAAATGAAGCAAGTCCCTTTCCCTTCTAGGCTGTGGTTTCATTATCCCAGAGAGGCTTCCTAGGGACAGGGACATGGCAGTTTTGTTTCATGCTGCACCCTTGCCAGTTTGTCTAGGGCATAATACACACTACACATTCCTAAACATCTGTGTTGTTGAAGACCTGCAATGCTTGGACTAGTTCAATGGATTCCAGTCCTTCTTAATTTCACCCTAAATTAAACATCCCTGCTGCTGCCAAACCATAGACCCCAAAGAGCGAGAATGAGTAGGGCTCTTCATAATTAGCTCTATCACCGTTAGCCTCCTACATGGGGGGAGGGGGCCCTGTTCATTCTGCAGATACAATGGTTTATTATAAGTCCATGTAATACTTCCTTGGTTGAATACTGCTTTGTATTTTTTTATTGAAATCCAACTATCTAGTAACACTTCCCCTTTACCACAGTTCACTGTCTTTCCTCGTGTATTTTTTCTCCTTTCATTGGCTGCTGTGCAGCCTTATCTTCTGCTCAGAAATTACTTTCAGCAACTCTGTAAGCCTACATTTTCCAGCAGTTTTGTGGATCTGACAAAT
>NW_022103928.1:42189253-42223932 GCF_000313985.2 Echinops telfairi
TGCTCTGGGCCTTTGGTGCCTGATACCTAATCCCAAAGACACCTCATGATCACACAGGCTGGTGAGGTTCTTCATGTGGACTTTGTTGTTTCTCAGCTAGATGGCTTCTTGTTTATCTTCAAGCCTTTAAGACCCCAGATGCTATATCTTTTGATAGCTGGGACTATCAGTTTTCTTCACCGCATATGCTTATGCACCCACTTCAGCAATTGTGTCCGGAAGGTGAGCATCTCAGGGCACTGGATTTTTAAAACAAAGTGTTCTTGTGTTGAGGGAATACTTGAGTGGAGGCCCAATGTCCATCTGCTTCCTTAATACTAAACCTATACATATATGTACATAGATCTATTTCCCCATCATCATCTATATTTACATATGTACATGCCTGAATTTAAAGCTCTATGAATGCCTTTTGCCTCTTAGTTCTTTCCTTTATTTCCTTCTACTTTCCTCTTTTCCCACTATTGGAATTCTTGTCCAATGCTGGTGGACCTGGTAAGGCCATTACGGAGATTGATTTGGCTATATCTAAAACAGATGGAAATTGAGCTACCATATGATCTGGCAATCCCCCTACGGGGCATATACCCAGAAGAGGCAAGAAACAAGCCAAGGCCAGACATCTGTGCTCCAGTGTTCATCGTGGCACAGTTCACATTCGCAAGGAGTTGGAGACAGTCCAAATTTCTATCAGCAGACAAACGGAGTAAAAAACTGTGGTACATACATACAACGGAGTATTGCGCATCCCTAAAAAGCAGTGATGAACACATGAAGCACATTGCTGCATGGGAAGAACTGGAGGAAATTATGCTAAGCGAAGTAAGCCAAGCACAAAAGGACAAGTACATGAGTTCACTGAGGTAAGCTCAAAAAATCCAAAAGGGGCATAGGGAAGAAGCTACTGTATACATACATTCCTGGGGTGAGGTCCAGGTAATATGGCAGGGGCCAGACTAAACCCAGAGATACATATGGTAGCCAACTAAAAAGGAGGTGGGGGGTGGAGAGGGGGAGACATGGGTAGCCATGGGAACAGGGCAGTAACCCACCCAAGGGGAGGGTGTTGCTTATATCTCCACAGGGAAAGAGGGACCAGACTTCAACCCGGTGCTCCAAGACAAGAAAGCAACACACAGACATGAAGCAGGGAACCAATAGAGAGGCTTGAGGGGACGGCCCCATTACCAACTAAGTGGACAGCTCCCCCTCCCCCAAGATGAATTCACTTCAGAGGACAGCACTGAAGCTACAGCTGAAGGAGAGGGACATGTCTGATCAGAGCACACAGGAGTCAACAAAGGGAGAGGAAGAGAGAGTGAAGCACATCCTGGCCCACCAAGTCCTGAGGACAGTATTTCTGCTCAGAGCAGCCAATACACAGAGAGGACCATAGGATGGGCCCCACCACGAGACATGCTATTCCTCACTGATCCATAGCACCACAGGGGACAACACTGGAGACAAGGGAGGAATTGTGCCCACCCTGACACCGCCAAACCGAGGCGAGATGCTTGGGGCGTGCAACTGAGCAGCAAGGGGAGCAGAGCGATGAAGTCTCCAGGGAACACCAACAATAGACTGTGGGACCCGTGCATGGTGCCCCATCAGACTGGACTGGAAAACACTTGTAAAGGACAACAAAAAGGCCTTGAACTATTTATGGGATTTTCTTTTTTTTGGTTGTTGCCTTTTTGTTGTAGCTATTGTTTTATTTTCTATTGTTGCTTTGTTGTGTTCAGTCGTGTGTTTGTGTATATTGTTGTCTCTGCATGTCTATCTGGATGGGCTAGGCAGGATAAACAAGCCAGAAGAGAGAACAATGGGACAACAGTTCTGTGGAGGATATGGGAGAGGGGGAGGCAGGGGGAAAGGAACTGGTGTTAACAAACCCCGGGACAAGGGTACAATAAGTGACCAAAAATTGGTGGCAAGAGGGTATAGGAGGTCTGGTAGGGCTTGATCAAGGGCAATGTAACTGAGAGGAATTACTAAAACCCAAATGAAGGCTAAACAAAAGTTCTTAAAGCAGCATTTGATATGTCATAGTTGCTCAAAAATATCCATTCAGTCATTAAGTATCCTATGCATTTTCTTCTCTGCCAGTTGCAGGGAGCAAAACCCGAAGGAATTCATCATGTTGTTGAAATTGTTTCCTGTGATTAGTTTTACAAATAGAGGGAACAGCTTATAAAATGTATCTAGAGATGATGTCATCATTATTGAAAATTACCTTAAGAGATGGGCAAGGCACAAGTCATCATTCTTTTCCTAATGATACTTTTTCAAAGTAGAAGATGCAAAGAGGGTGTCCACTGCTTGTGTAGGGTTCCTTGGTAGCCAGGAGTGATGCTCTAATGCTCTCTTAAGCCTGCTGCACATTTCTGCCTTCCCTGTGATGGAAAACTTTGGCGAACCACACACATTAGCAGACTCTGTGCCTCTCTTTATTTCATAGTGAAGAGGGTACTGAGCCTGCTATGCAGGCAGAAAAGCACCCCTCCCTTGCATGCTCCCAGTTTCCCGTTGCTTTGATTTGGTCCTGAATTGAATGCCTTGTGTAGTAGACTTCTAAGGCTGCCCTCCCTAGGTATCTACAAAATGGGTGGCTTTGAACCACAGAAATGTGTTGCCTCACATTCTGGCGGCTGGAAGTCTGAGGTCAAGATGGAGGCTACTTTACTTCCTTCTGAAGCTTGAAGTTTGAATATATCCCATACTTCTCTCTGACTTTCTGGCAGTCCCAGGAATTCATTGGTTTGCAGCCACAGGGCCGCACGATGTCTGTTTCTTTGGCTCTCTCTCTCAGTATTTCTTCTTTCAGGCATCGGAAATCTGCTTAGCCTCCACCTCTTCTCCCTACTTCCTCCTTTCTGGGCTGAAGCTCACCCAGAAGAACTAACTGGACTCGGTGGATTGATTGTACTGAATAACGAATGAGGAAGGAATCGAAGCCTCGAACTGATCATTGCCAGAGAAGCAAACCCTGGAAGTCACAGGAATGTGCCCCTGGTTCTACAGCTCTTCCATGCAAACCTCAGCCCTTTGGGTGTGTACCTGTGGCTGTGGAGTAAAATGGAAAAGTTTAAAGGATAGAATTCAGACAATAATGATTTTATTTGTTTGTACAATTATATATATGGCCATTGAACACTTTTAAAACTATTGTGATGGGCAGGATTGGCTTTTCCATCTCAAAAGTTTGCTGAACCCTACTCTAGAAGAATGATTCTAATGAGGTGCTGGTCAAATTCTCCAGAAGGATCCAAATATCTTCAAAATGGATGCATTAGTGCCATATTTAATGACTTCAATCATTTGGGGGATATAAACAGTAAGGCACTCTTTAAAAAATGTAGGACTTGTTCCTCCTCCTCAGTACATCTTGGCCTTGTTTTGTTTTCTTGGTTAGATGCTTCCATTTCATCAAGAAAGTCAGAGAATGACAAGAGTCCTTCTGCTAGATATAGCACTATCTCTAGTTATAGAACTATCTTTAATCATGGTTAATATGAGATTATACATAGCAAAGTGCAGAGATTCAACAAGAAAATTAGTAGAACTAATAGAAGGATTCAGCACAGCAGCTAGGTACAAGATAAGCATGCAAAAGTCAGTTGATTTTTTTCTACACTAACCCCCCCCCAAATATATATATACTGAAAAGGAAATCACTGCCATTCATATTAGCCACACTAAAAGGAAATATTTGTGGAAATAAATCTAACAAGAGATATGAAAGGCCTATACAAAGAAAACTATAAATCACTATAACAAGAAACCAAGAGATGTACATAAATAGAAGACTATACCATGCTCATGAATAAGAAGAATTAGCACTGTAAAAATGTCAATGTTATCTAAAGTTATCTTCAGCTATCATGCAATTCTATTCTATAGTCCATCACCAATCTTTAAACATACATATTAAAAAACAAACAATCAGAAACTGTATATGGGAAGGAAAGAGAACCCAGAGAAGCACTATTAAAGAAGAGCAAATCGGAGCCTTCACACTCCCTATCTCAAAATCTACAGTACAGCCAGAGTAGTCAAAACAATCTAGTAAAATGACCGGCATCTAGTGAAATGGAACTGAGGTAGTTAGTTTATTGTGCCAACCTGGCCGATAAACACATGTGGAGTTAATTGAAGGGCGGAGGGATAAATGGCTCAGTGAGCCTCACCTTTCTAGTTCTTGGGTCTCTTGCTTTCTGATGATCGTATGAGGGTGCAGCTGCCTTAGTCAGTTCCCGGCTTTAGCTGACAAAACATTCCTGAGGAGAAGCCACATGGAACTACCCCGATGCAGCCCTGGGTGCTGGAGCAGCAGTGTGGAGACCCCTGCCAGCGCTGAGATGCTTACATATTCACTGACTAGGCTTTCCTCCTGCAGTCGGCGTCATTGCGTCTGTTTTGTGAGTTGGAGGAGGACTTTGTGGATTGGTGTCGGACATATGGGTTAATGTTGGACTTGTGGGCTTGGGCAGGACTGGGTTGGGAAGTTTTCTTGATGTGCACTTAACCTTTATATAAAACTCTCTCTTCTACATGAGTTTCTGTGGATTAGTTTCTCTAAAGTACCCAGACTAACACAGGAACAGAATTGAGGATCCAGAAGTAAATGTATTCACCTGTAGATGATAGCACATCTGTGACAAAAGGCCAAACATCCATTAAATCGGGGAAATGATAGCCCTTTATGAATGGTGCTGGTATAACTGGATATCCATTTGTAGAAAATGAAACAAGATACATAGATCTGATCATATTAAAAATCAAACTCAAGATGGACTAAACTGTTCAATGTAAAACCAAGAACTGCAAAGGTAAATAAAGCAAAGGTATGGCAACCTTAGGGGGTCTCTATACATGGCTAAATACACTACCGAACATAAGTAAAAATGGAGGAACAGAAAACAAACTGTGGGCCTCCTAAAAATTAAACATTGATGCATATCAAAAGACTTCAACAAAAGAGGAAATAGAGAACATACAGACTTGGCCAGACATTTTGGAAATGATTTATCTGACACAGGCCTAATCTCTACAATTTAAGGGAAACCTGAACTCCTAAATAACAAAGAAACAAGCAATCCAATTAACAAGTGGGCAGAGGACATGAACAGATACTTCACCAAGCAAGATATTCACATTGCCAACAAACACATGATGAAATGCTCATGATCATTAGCCATTAGAAAGATGCAAATCAAAAAAGGACAGCATCTCGCTGCAGCATTAATAGCAAAGTAGGAAATGAATATCCACAAAACGGAAAATAACAGACGTTGGTGAGGACGTGGAAAGACTGGAACCTTCAGACACTCCTAGAGGGATTGTAAACCAGTGTCATCCCTGTGGATGTATCACTAGGTATACTTGTATATTCTAGAGAAAGAAGAGTCATGACACAAATATATAGATCCATACTGATCACCATTGCTGCATTATTAATAATAGCAAAACGATGAAAAGAACTTGAGGGTTCAGGAATGGATAAAAGAAACTATGGTATATCCACACAATGGACTCCGATGCAGCACTAAAGTATAAGTATGGTTCTGTGAAGCACCTCATGACATGCATGGATCTGGAGGATATTTGGCTGATTGAAATTACTCAATCAAAAAGGACCAATATTGGATGAACCTAAGTCAAGAAAAGGTTTCTAACAAAAAGAAACATAATTTGAAGATTACCAAGCATGAGATATGAAGGGTTGATAACCCATTAACTAGATGGTAGACACACATGAACTTGTGTGGAAAGAAAGAACATATACAAGAAAAGGGAAGTCAGCACAAAATGATCAAAGCTAATGAAGACACTGGGAAGAATACAAAATTAAAGTCAAAAAAAGGTAAATACTGTCATATACACAACCCTACATTAAAATATATTAATAATCATTTATGAGTGGATACATAAAAGGAAATACATGATAAACAGGTATAGAAGATGAATGGGACTATACCCATGACTATACATAGGTTTGACACTGTGTATTTCCACCTATGTATTTATATGTTTTGTAAACGTATCCAAGAATATAGTAGAGCAAACAGGGGGCAAAGATGAAAATTTCTTAGCCATAACCAATCACTTCGAGGGACTGAGTTAATGAGCCGAAGGGCTCAGGTCTATCGTTTTTTGGGCAGATCAAGTTTAAGTGACAAAACAGTACTCAAGAAAATGTGTATCTACTTGGGCGGGTAGTGACTTCTGTTTTAAAAGTTTGTGAGTAGCTATCTAAGAGAATGCTACTAATTATTTTACTCTGTCAGGAGCAAAGAAGACTGAAGACAAGCAAAGACGCGTGGGAACAGTGGAAAGACTATCTCATCCTCAGTTCTCGTGGCCCTGAGACCGGAAGACCTAGATGGTGCTGGACTCTCATTTCAGGCTGCTCTGAAAACCCTAGTTATAGTGAGTAAAACAGAAATCAAAATCATAGAAAAAGCCAGGCTTGCTGCTCCAATAGAGACTGGTAGAACCTCTAAGATTATCACCCTTAGATACCTTCAAGCCAGGAATTTTACTCACCCCATTAACTCAACTTTTAGCTGAATGGTAACCAGACCTCTAAGCTGAACCACAGCACCAAGGAGGTATACTCCTTAGGAGATCAGAAGGGGATTTGCTTAGAGATAATGCTCAGACAGGAGAGAGGCAAATGGAAATGGCAAACACAAGGAGGCAGTGGAAAGAGTGCAGTCACATTGTGGGGATTGCAATCAATATCACTAAAGAAAATGTGCATTCATTGTTGAATGGAAAACCCATTTGCACACCCAAATCACAATAAAAAGCTATTTAAAAAAGTGTCCCTCTGATGATATTCCCTGGAGCCGAAGTTCTTAGTAGTGTCACTAAGCAGCTTCTTCAACCAGAGGGAGAAATGGCCCTGAGTGAACCAGCTGTGGCACTCCTGTTCCCAGCTTCCATTAGCACCTGAGCTCTTACGATGATTCTTTTTCTTCTTATGAAGACGATATTCCTAATATATCAATGGCAATGGCAAAAGCTAAGTCCCACATGATATTGTTCCAGCTTCCTGATGTGAGATTTGCAATTATTAATTTGGAAAAAAATGTTTGTACTGATTTCAAAACTAAAAATCCTAGTTGACCACCGAACATGAACTATACATACACATCTGTACGCTTTCTCTGTACTTATAAATACATGATCACCCACTCTGTTTACCAATGAAGTATCAAGACAACCTAAAGATTTTGGGGTGGGGGAATTAAGAACCATATAAGTATATCCAATAGTAGCCTAATATCTAAAAATCAAATGTTGCTGTTGTTGTTAGGTACCATTGACTTGGTTCTGACTCATAGCAACCCTGTATACAATATACAGAAGGAACACTGCACAGTCCTGCGCCATCCTCACAATTGTTCCTGTGCTTGAGCCCATTGTTACAGCCACTGTGTCCATCCATCTCGTTGAGGGTTTTCCTCTTTTTTGCGGCTCTTCCACTTTACCAAGCATGATGTCCTTCTCCAGGGAAGGGGAGATTCTTCTTCTGTCTCCTTATTCAATGTCCAACTTTCACATACATATAAGGCAAAGGAGAGCATCATGAGCTGGGGCAGGCACTCCTTAGTCCTCAAAGTAACATCCTTGCTTTTCCATGCTCTTATGAAGACTTGTGCAGCAGATGTACCTAATGCAACACACCTTTTTGTCTCTTGACTGCTACTTTCATGAGCATTGATTGTGAATCCAAGCAGGGCAAATCCTTGATAAAGTCAACCTTTTCTCCACTTGTCATGATGTCATCCATTAGTCCAGTTGTGAGGATTTGGGTCTTAATTACATTGAGTTGCAATCCCTATGGAAGGCTTCGATTTTTTATCTTTGTCAGCAAGTATTTCAAGCCCTCCTCACATTCAGCAAGCAAGGTTGCATCATCAGCATACCGCAGGTTTATAAGCCTTTTGCTAATCCTGAAGCTGGCATCTCTATATAACCAAGTTTCTCTGTGTCACATTCTGAATGGACCACGTCTTCCTGACTTCTCAGAGCCCCTTTAGCCTCCTTGTCCTCAGGATACCTAGGTTCGGTGTCTGCCCTGACCATGTAAGAATGATAGCCCCAGAATTGATCATCACAAAATATTTTGTTGGGAGAATGATGAGTCTTTCTATACTCATAAAGAGTTATAGCCTTGGAAACCCACAAGGGCAGTTCTACCCTGACCTAAGGGTCACTATGAGTCAGAATCGACTTGATAACAGTAGGGTTTTTGTGGGGAGGGGGTAGGAAGGAAAGGAAAGGAAGAAAATGGGGATCTAACAGCAATAAGTACAAGATAGAAGAAAATGCTCTAAATTGATTGTGGTAATGATTGTACAAGTTTTCTTGATATGAGTGAACTACTGAACTGTATGATGTGTGTATTATGTGCCAATAAAACTGCTTTGAAAAATAAAGAATTTCTTACAGGTTCCTAAATTTAAGGTACCCAAGAGGAATGGGATTTCCCAAGGCTGCAGAGTAAGTCAAAGACAGAGTACAACCAGAAGCCAGGATCACTGTCTTTTTTCTTCCTCATTAGACAAAACAGGCTTAGATATCAATGAATGCTCCATTTCTTTCTTTGAAATGTGAGCACTCTTTTTTCATTTCATTGTTTAGGAAAATTGAACCTATTCTTTCTCAACTACAACTTACAAACTATAAAGTATTTAGCACACTTACAAAAAAGTATATCTTTTAAAAAATGGAAGAAATAGCTATGGTTTCTTGGTAGTACAGTTAAGCTCCACAAGGAAAAACAGATGACAAATAGTTCTTAGAACTGTTAAGAATAAGCTGCTTTACAAAAGTAGTCCCATTGTCTTTCTTATTGCCTTTCAATTTGTTAGAATGAAAACCATGAGGGTTTTCTTTGTAGAAAGTTAAATGGCTATCTTATCACAGACAGTCTTCTATTTCCTCACCATCTCAGTACTTTATGTATTTAATAAATGCACAATAGTAATCATCTGTCTTCAAATTAAAGTAAGATCACCCCGACTTTATGTCAGAAACTTTTTTTCACATAGAAAATACAAAAAAAAAGAATCTTGCCTCCTTGATTTTATGTCCTTCATTATATTGCTACCTCCTCACTAATTTTTAATCATGTCCTCACAGGAAGCTAATTGTGATGTTACTTTTATTACATTTAATTTCATAAATATAATTAATGAATCGAAGCCTACACAACTCAGATATTTTAAAACTATTCTGCAAATAGTCTCATAGTTATCCCATTGGGCAAAAACTCACCCTCAAAAGGTGTGTCCCAGTCCCTATAGACCAAGATCTGGCCCTGGAGGCAGAAGCTTCAGCCAGGAATCCTCCCTCCTCTCTAATGACCATTATTGAGTCAGGAGATTGTTCAGGAATCAGCTTCCTCATTTGTAAACTAGGGAAATAATTCTGGTCTTATTTACTTAACTTAAAAGCTCTGAGGATCAAATGTGGCAATGTTTAGAAAAATCTAAACCACTGCTGCCAACATAATCTCAACTCATAGTACTTAAAGGTTGGCGAAGAATTGCCCCCATAGGGTTTCTGAGGCCGCAAATCTTTCGCCTTAGCTTTCTCTTGTAGAGTGGCTGGTGGGTATAAATTCCTGACCTTTTGGTTAGCAGCCCAACGCTTAAACCACCGCACCATCATGGATTCTTTAGAAAAAACTAAGTCAACCAGTAAGTCTTCTGTATGTGTGTGTGTGTGTGTGTGTGTGTGTGTGTATGTGTGTGTGTCAGTATATGTGTGTGTGTACACACACACAAACACACACTGAGTTCTGATGCAGCTGTTTTCATACACTGCATCTGGAAGGACTGAAATAACTAGGTCTAGGGCACAGTTGCCATTGTTCTCATGGTGACAGAATAACAATAGAATAACCACATCCCATCAGTAGTGTTATGAATTTCAACTCCTGTCTTGATTGGAAGGTAAGTTCCTTGAGGGAAGGCAACATGCCCAGCCTATTGTAGTATACCACATAGAACCTTGCACATTGCTTTGCTCTTATAGGTAGTCACTAAAGTTTTATTGACAACGAGGATAATGATTACGATGATGATGGACTCTTGAATTTACTGAGGAATCTATTAATTTGACTCTTACTTGGAATCATTACAATATGGGGTCGAAAGGTAAGAGAAAATATAATTACTGTGATTTTCCTAGTAATTATTTTCATGCTGCAGATGTTGTTATTGTAGCACAATGAAACCTCTCCTTGCCATGATTAACTAAATTCAAATGTAAATTTATTTAGTAACTTATTCATCATTAATGATCATAATCTGTGCCAGCGTTGACTGAACACTTACAATGGGACAAAGCTCTGTGTCGCACACATTGTCTCAGGTCCCTACCAGAAGCCCGTCCTCCTGTCCCTCTTGCAGATGCAAAGGGGCTGAGAGGCAGAGGGCAGATAACTGTTCCACAGAGATCAGCTCTAACTTGGAGATAGAATGTCTTTTAAGAGATGGTCCCCTAGAAATACTTTCTTCTTTAGTACCTGAGTACAATCTTTGTGAAGGAAAGGAATATATTTTCAAGTTGCATTTAGATTTTAGTCTACCTCTCAGGAGCTCTATGATAGTAATATATATATGTTTCTTAGAGTAATGTCTCTTGCTGATCTCTATCTTTTTTTCTATCCCTACCCCTAATAAAACCCTTACCTTAATCATAAACATATCAGTAACTCTAACTATAATCTTAACAATAGTTACCCTAACCCTAACCATAAACTTAACACTAACCCTCACCCAAAACATGTGATTTTTCCTAAGCCTATTCCTATCCCTAACTCCAACCATATCTTTATCCCTAATCAAAACCCTAATTCTAATTTTATCCCTAATCTTATCTTTATCCTTAACTTTGTTTCTTCCTATCCCTATCACTAGCCCTGTCCCTTACGTAACCCGAATGCGATATCTAGCTCTAGCACAATGCATATCCCTCAACCTAACCCAATCCCTAAACTCTAACCCCAACCCTCTCATCATTCTTCACCCGTATTATTAACCTTAATTCTAGCCCTAACCCTAGCCATAACATGATCCCTATCACTTAACCTAAATCTAACTCCAATCCTAACCCTAAACCTACCCCATCACTCCAATCCTATCCCTAGCCCTCTTACCCTATCTTTATCAGTAAAGATATCTCTAACTTGAGCTTTAGCATTAACCTTATCCCTATCTATAACTGTAACCCTAACTGTATTCCGCACTCTAACCCTATCCCTACCCCTGTACGACATCAAAAGGTTTCATCAGAAGAGTGAAAACAGAACCAACAAACTGGGAAAAAAGTGTGGCAGCAATAAACTGGACAAGGGGCAAAGCTCTACAATCTGTAGAAAACTGCAACACCTCAGCAAGAAACAGATGAATAATCCAATTTTAAAGTGAGCAGAGGACACAGACAGTTCATCAAAGAAAAGATAACAGTGGCCAACTATATATATGAAGAAATGCTCACTAGCCATTCAAGACATGCAAATCAAAACAACGATGATGAGATACCACCTCACACCAGCATTGATAACAAAGTTAAACACACACACACACACACACACACACACACACATATCAAAAGACAGAAAATAACCAATGCTGGAGAGGGTGCTGAGAGATTAGAACCCTTACACACTGCTGATGGGAGTACACACCTCTATAACCACTATGGAAAGTGGTATGATCCTGGTCTAATGTGTCCATTATTTCATAGGAAACAAATACTACGTATAAGGTTTTTAGAACTACTTCTGCAAAGGATCACCCCTATGTATGTGGAGTTTTGCATTTAAACTTATCTGAGGAAACATGGTATGACTTGCCAACATGCTTACAAACTAACAAACCCTGAAATGTGATCGCCCCCAAGCTAATTACAAATTGTGTTTCCATTCAGTACCATATAACCCAGCAATCCCTTTTCTTGGTGTATATGCCCTAAAGAAGTAGATATCTGCGGATCCAGGTTCATCACCGCACTTACTCCTAATAGCAAGAAGTTGGAAACAGCTTAAATGCCCATCAGAAGAAGAACAGAAAAATAAATCTTGGTACACACAAAATGGAACAATAACCACTGCTAAGAATAACGATGAAATGGTAAAACACCTCCTGACATGGATGATTCGGAGGACATTATGCTGAGTGAAGTTAATCACAGAAGGAACAATAATAGTGTATGAGACCACTTTAAAAAATCATTTTAAAAGGTTTTCATACTGAAAGAAATAGACCAAAAAAAGGAAAAGAAATAGACTTTGATGGCTCCCAGATGTGAGGGGATGGGGCAGAAGGGAAGCAGTAGGTCAGAGTAGACAAGCAGACAGGTAAAGAGGGTGAAGGGGAAGACAATCTTCTACAAAGAAGTCAGTAAAGGGGGTTGAACAGAACAAGCTATTGGGAGGTTTGATAAGCTGTTCAAATTGTTAAAGATACAACTGGTGATCTGAAAGATAAAACCCCGCCCTATTCACATTAAAATGTTCAAATATACCTTGCTAATTAGGCTCTGCATTTATTTGGAGTTATACAATGTTCTAAACTCTGAATGGGCTATAACTCTCACACTAAATTCACTGACATCCAGTCGATTCCAAGTCACAGTGACACCGCAGGACAGGGTAGAACTGGCCCAGTGGGTTTCTGAGACTAGAACTGTTTGTAGGACCAAAAAGCTTCATCTTAAGGTCATAAGCATGATTATTTACAAGAATGGTCTAATGTGTGCATTATTTCAATATGTAAAAACATAGTCTATTATAGAGGTTTTCAGAAGGACTTCCGCAAAGCATCAGCCCTGTGTTGGTGAGTCTCTGCATTTAAAGTCAATTCATCTGAGGAAACAGTGGTACAGGAGTGAGATGAACTGCCAGCAAGCTTGTAAGCCAGCAAACTCTTACATAGGCAATCTCATTCCCCCGCCCAAGGTAATTAACAATGATGCTTACATGAAGTTCCTTTCCCCACCTTCAGTGACTATATCAGGATCATTTTCAAGAGTTTCTCTTGGACTCAAAAATAAAACTGATGAAATTATGCAATCTAAACACAATTATAATCAGTACCACAGTACCAAAAAAAGACTGCAGTAACATGACACTTTTTGAAATTTTCATATGTGGCATAGCTTTAAATATTGTTACATTTATATGCATACAATGCACCATAAACAAAACAAAAAAACTCACTGTCATTAAATCAAGTCTGCTGCATGGAGAACTTCCCTATAGTACAGGGTTTAACTGCCCTGGTGGGTTTCCAAAACTGTAACTCTTAGAGGAGTAGAAAGCCTCATTTTACTCCCGAGGAACAACTGGTGCTTTTGAACTGCTAACCTTGAGGTTAGCAGCCCAATGCGTAATCCACTATAGGAACCACGACAGCTCCTATATGATGTATATGTTCCAATAAATAATGCCTTGAAAAGCTATCACTTAAAACCAATGAACAAATGAAACTTCATCATATCCTGATGGTATTTCTATCGCAGGCAATCCAAGAATGTCCTGAGTAATCAGGGTTTGGAGCCCAATTTATAATTACAGGTGGGTTTTTTTGTTTTTGTTTGTTTTTTTTAATAATCACACGTTTTTTTAACTTCACACAAAGCTGTATAATACCATAGTATTCACCATACTTGCTTCTATATGAATTGTTTTTCAAGCACACCCACCCATACATGCAAATCCTTCCTGAAAGGGTATAATTTAGTATCATTAAGCATAATCCAAGAATTCCTGGCTGGTGTAAAGTAGTAATATACTAAAGCTAGCCCAAACATTGGAAGTTCAAGTCCATTCAGAGGTTCCTAGGGCTGAAGACTTCTGGAAATTCCATAGACTCTTGGGAGTTCCAAGGGTCTGTATCAACTGTACAACAAACAGTTGCATTTTTTATATGTTAAAACATATTCATGTTCCAAAACATGTGGTGCAGACTTTCCTAATAACTCCGAACATATTGGGTCACTGGCTACACGACTAGCAAGGTTGTGTTCCAGGCAGGCTTTTGAAAAGTGAAAAACCTATTTGGATGTGTGAGTTCCAGACTGGTAGCTAAAAATATAGTTGCCTTAGCTTACAATGAACAATTTTTCAGTTTTTCATATTTTTCTTGTGTGATAACAAATATATGGGCTGCATTTATGATAAATATGCTGTTTTATGAATAGATATGCCTACTTGGATGGATCAGTAAAAACATCATGGAATGAGGGCAGTTGGCGTCCCCTGGCTCCTCTTGGAATTTCATTTGATTGTTATGGAAACTCAGAAGTAAGAAAACTCTTCAAAGGAGGCATCTGATGCAATAGCAAATGAAAGGCATTTCAAATTTTGGGGGTGTGAAAACTGTTCCTCAGTCAGTCACCGTCTCTTCTGTGGGTTAGATTTTTTTTTTTTTTCACTTAGTCAGCAAGTCGGTAAATGGCTATGATATTTCAGCACTCGTACTGCATAGAGCACGGAGGCTGGGGCATGCTCCATTTATCTTGCTGTTTCAGCTTGTAGTCAAAACTGCTCACTGTTATCCCCCCTCCATGTCTAGAGAACTGACTGTCTAGCGATTTCCCATTTAATGACACAAAGTGGTCATTTAATTCAGTTAACACGGAAGGTCTGGCTTTCTCTCTGAGCCAGCTAAGTCATATCCATCACCTGCACAGTGGGACAGTCATGCTGACCTCCTCGCTCGGGGGTGGGGTGAACACTGCCTGTAACTGATTGTACAGCTTGGCTCAGAAACTGTGCCATGCAATTCAGGTTGGTAAGAGCAACAGTTTATCTCCTCAGGCATCTTCAGTGCTTAGCAAGGTGGTTTCACATTTGTGCAGGAAAAACAAATCCATATACACTCTATGCCGACTAACTTACACCTGCAGGACAAAGGATGACTTGTTTGCTATTTTCCATCATTTTAATTTTGATTCTTTTTTTTTAGCAGAAGAAACAAATCGTTCTTCCCGAGCTGATTACTATTGCTAATTACTCATGCTGTTTGTCTATGAAGGAATTTTAACAGTTCTGAAACTTGATCAGGTAAATCATGAAGATATATGGGATATACAATGTACTAAGGGAAATAGAAACAATGTGCTAATGCAAATATCTATCATTCATTCACACTTCCCCCTTATGTCTCACTTATTCCATCCATCCCACACCATCCTTTACCCTTTACAAAAATACTCTCATTTCCAATTTTAATTACTCCCCAATCAATATTACTCTGGTCACTACAATGGAAATGCCCGTTTCCCCTCAACCTGACTTAGACCATCTCTAGTGTATCTCTCAGGAGCATCTACTCTTGAGAGGCATACCCAAGTTTATTAACATCAAGTTTAGTAACATCAAGTTTATCCAAGTTTTGATTTGGGATCTGCCATCTTGATCTGGATGATCATGGGGAAATTCATTAGTAATTCTGAGTCAAAGTTACCTTCCTTCGGATGCAGGAATAGTAACTATCCCTGGAGCCTTTGTATACATTATGAAGATGGGCCCTATGCTTGGGACACAATAGGTCCATCACAAATAAGATATTTTTGATAATAAAATCACCACAGCCATCATCTGGAAGGGCTAACCTTACATCTGAGAAATGATGATACTGGTTCTAAGTCAAATAGGCTATTGCAGTAGCCTAGCAAGGTTCCACACATCTTAAACACAAGACATCCAGCAATAGCCTCAATCTATAAGGGTTTTCAAACTGTAATCTGTACTCAGAGTTATGAAAAAAAAATCCACTTCTGCCCAGCCCATTCCAGATCAGCCATGCTGTAGGACAGAGTAGAATTGGTCTGTGTGATTGTACATTTGTGTTGTTTGTGGGATCAGGCTGCCACATCTTTCTCCTATGGGGTGGCTGGTAGGTTTTGGCTGTTGACTTTTCAGTTAGCAGCTGATCACTTAACCACTGCACCCCCACACTCATTGCTATATTGGATCCATCAGCTGCAATCTACCTAACAGTGGGAGAGACATCCAAAAAGAGCATCTAGTGAGGACAAAATGCAATGAGTGCATTAGGTGGAGAGCATGCGAGTCTCGTTGTCCTTCATGTTGGGGCAAGCTTTGTTGGTAAAGCAGAATTTCTGGGAGCTCTACGTGACAGAAACCTCCAGAGAGCTGAGCATGGGATGGACTTTATGACTGGGTGTTGGGTGACAAGGAGCTTGTGGGCGGAGAACATTTGAGGGGGCATAAAATACCCACCCTGCTCATCATTTGCTGGGCAGCCAAGATACCTTGGGGTAGTCATTGCTGTGAAGATACTCCTGCTCGTCTTGGCGACCCTCTGCGGCTCGTCCAGGGCCTTCTTTTCTGAGTGTGTCTAATCCCAACTCCTGTGTCCAGACTGAGCACAGCCTGCACAGCAGAGCTACAGCGAGATTTCTAAAATGAACTTTGATAGCATGTTTGATATTTCACATTTCAAAATTGAATTCTCAATGACTAAGGATAACTTGGCTGAGTGCTTTGCAATGAATCTTGGGGTGGGATGTAAGCAGCAAGCACCCAGCCAATAAAACCACCTTCATATAATTTTCACCCAGGCAGTCTACAAAATGCTTCCCTTCGGATTAATGTCATTTTCAATTACACTAATAAAGTATATGAAACTAAATTCACAGGTGTCCCTACAGGGCCATAGGGAGGGACAGAGGTGTGTTCTCTGAAGTCTGAGGTAATGTACTAAGTGAAGCATGCTTTCCACTTTGATGAACGTTCTATTTAATTACGATGATGTTTGAGTCCTATCAACATGGGAATGGCTTGTGCAGGCCTATTGTAGAAGAAATTATGGACTGTTTATGTAGAAATTTAGTGCAAAGTACTACATGAGCCATTGGGATTTAAGGATGAAAAAATCTGGCTATAGGTTCTCAAGCAGTTCATCCGCCAACTATGGAGACTGAGCTAAAACCTGTTGTAAATAGTTAATCCACTTAATTCCACCCAGAGGCATCTCGGCAGAAACGCTTGGCAATCTAACTCTCAAAAAGCATCCATTGAAAACCATACTGGGTACCCTCGGGTGACAAACATGGGGTTGCTCTGTTTCGGAATAGACTTTATAGCAACCAGAAAATAGAGATGTATTGAGATACAGGATGTTGCTGTTGTTAGATGCCAGCGAATCTATTAGCAATGCCCATAGTAATGCCATGTGATACTCAGAGGGGCCATCCTTTCCATTGGGAACTGAGTGCTTAGCCAGGGTTTCTATGGACCCATAACCCAAACCGCAGATTCAATGCCATTGAGTCAATGAGGACTCATCGTCACCCTAGAGGACAGGGTAGACTACCCCTGTGAGTCTCCGATATTGTAACTATTAATGGGAGTAGAAGGTCCCATCCTTCTCCCTCAGAATGGCTGCTGGTTTCCAACTGCCGACATGGCGGATCACAGGCCAGTGGGTCACCCTTATGCCCCCCCCCAAAATCAAATGGAGGAAGGCAATGGTATTCAGTGAGGCTGAAACTTTTCCTTCTCCAGGTCTTCAGCTATAGATTCACCTTACAAAAATACTGACTCACTAAAGAGTTGCTTAAGATCAGTTCCACAACCAAAGCCCTCAGGTTACATAGGTGCCATTGAAAGACTACTATGGTGAATCTGAAGGGGAAAAACCCAAAACCCTCCCCTGGAGGTCCTGTTTCGTTTGTTTGGTTTTCACTCCAGACTCACAATAGGGATCTTTCAATGTAACTTGAGGGTTTGGGTTATGAATCTGATCTTAAGCATCTCTTGAATAAGTCAATCTTGTAAGGCAAATCTATAGCTGCAGACCTGGAGAAAGAGATATTGCAGTCTCAGTGAATAATATTTCTTACTTCATTTGATATTGTTTCCCCTGTGGGGTATGTTGATTATACTTTCAGATCCAACATTCGAGACACCATGTTTTGTGTCATTTTATGACTCTGGTAAGACTGTGGTCTTGAGGTCGAGCTTTAACCCCTTAATTTTTTCTGTGACCCTTTTACAGCTGTTAAAATAGATAGGCTCTTTCTTTAAACAGCTGCCATGCTGGGGCACCCTGTACTTTCTGCTACCACTGGGTAGGCACATTTCTTCTTGTAAAAAACTCCAAAACTAGTCTGATTTCTCTCAAGCACCTGAACTTAGACGAAGGTGCCTTGCTGTTAGAAAAGTGACCAGGGGATATTGTTCCTACTGCAACCTTCTCTGTACCCTTCCTCCTTTAACCCCCGGTACTTGTGTTATCTTCTGAGTAAGAACGCTTCTACATTCAGTTGTGCAAGGGCAGCTCAGAGCAGACATATAACTACACTTGAACTCAACACAACACCTACCCACATCGAGTGTCAACACATGTTTTTCCTGCTTGCAATAACCAGTTTGCTACCCCCAGAAAGAAGCAGCTTTGGCAGCTGTCTGATTTGATTGATGTACAAACAGGTGGGGGAGGGGGAGTGGGTGTTCATATCCTTAATTCAGTAGAGGCAAAATCAACTGACAATAGTTGATTTACATAGACTATTTCTGGAGCTTAAAATTTTGAGCTGTCTGTCTCCCATTTAATTAGCAAAGACACAATGTCTTCTGAGCCAGACGGGCAGAAACAGAGAAACTAGTGACTTCTAATGACAAGTGCCCATGATATTACTCAGAAAGAACGTTGATCACAGCTCATGTGATTATTATTGCAGACATCCTGTTATTTCATTTCACATACCCTTCTCTTTGGGAAATGGAGATTTTTTAGTAAGAGGACTTGAAATTGTTACTCCACATCTGAACGTACATTTTGATTGACTTTCCTTTAGGAAAGTGATTTTTCATTCTATTCATTTAGAATGACTTTTACCGCTTGATCACTTCATAAACAGTGATCAGATTTTCTAAACCGATATAAGCATTTATGCTGCATTACACCCCTGGCACAAACAGAATGACAGTAAGAGCTCAGACAGGAAAATCAGAGGACAATGATCAGTGTTTAATTAACTAACAAGATGATCAGATGCTCATAATGGTAATAGAACATGGAAAACAAACACTGCAAGAACCCAAGTATGTTCTTATTTTAACATGTTGCATTTAATCTTTCCCCTTAAATTTGAAGGGAGATAAATGAGAATTCTCTACTTACAAAAAGAGGTGGGACATGAAGGTTCTGGGATTAGTCTAGAGTTTAAAACATAGACAAATGAGGGCTGTTTGGACAGTCATTTGTTCTATTTACTAAAGGAAAATCTATTCCCTTGGTAGTTTTTCTCTTAAGCATTAAAATAACGTCATTTTTATAGCATGCACTTTATCACAGATGCCTAGGAATTTGGGGTGTATATATCCACCTGTGCTGTTTCCATTCAGTAGCCCCTCCTGGACTTTTAAAATATGTCTAAACAACATTTTTAAAGAGTTTACTTTGGAATCAGAAATAAAACTAATGAGATTATATAATCTCAACACAACTATAAGCAGTGCTACAGTATAAAAAAAAGGACTTATATAACACATTTTCTTTTATAACACATTGCCTTAACGGCCGTGTAGCCTTCCAATTTTTACCTCTGGCATTTGGGGAAAGCACTCACTCGGCTGCTAAAATTATACTTCTTTTAAACTACTAAATTTGAAAGAAATGTGAGCAATCAGACAAGATAGAAGCCCACAGAGTGTGTGGATCTCCAGCAAAAAGAAAATCAAAGCCAACAGACACGGAGGGGCTTGCTCGTGACCCCATGGACAGTACATAACAAAGTCCTACCCCATATCCATCAGCAAATGTGCCCAGATCAAAGGCTACCTATGATCACAAGCTAGACTCCACTTGGTAGAAAGGATACTGCTAATTCTATTTTGCTGATAAGCTAGAATACTCCAAAGTAAGGTGACATGAATGAAAGGCAGGAGAGAACTATCACTAAGTGAGCACCTACTACAAGATTTTGTGCTAGGCTACTACCTTCAGAGCCCTGGTGGGGTGGTGGGTTCCAGGTTGGGCTGGTAATGTCAGCCATCAGTTTGGAATTGCCAACTGCTTTTTGGAGAAATGATGAGACGATCTTCCACCGTAAAGAGTTACAGTCTCAGAAACCCTGCAGGGCCATTCTGCCCAGGCCTTTAGGGTCGCTGTAAGTTGGAATTAACTAAAGCAGTTGTTCTCAACTTGTGGGGTGCGACCCCTTTAGGGGTCAAACGACCCTTTCACAGGGGTCACCTGATTCATCACAGCAGCAAAATGACAGTGATGAAGTAGCAATGAAAATAATTTTATGGTTGGGGGGAACACCACCACCTGAGGAACTGTATTAAAGGGTCATGGCATTAGGAAGGTTGAGAGCCACTGGACTAAATGGTAATGAGATTTTTACTAACCTTAAAAATTATTGTTCAAACCAAACCAGGGACATCAAGGAAGAAGAAAACCCGACAGAGCAATGTCACTTTGTAACATGGGGGTCGCCATCAGTTGGAGTTGACTCAACAGTAATCAGTGTGCTTTGAGTTGTTGGTAGGTGACTCACAATGCAAGGTTTGTGGTGCTTAAAATTATCTGAAGAACTCTGAAAACTAATCATATAATTAGGAGATTTATTCAAATTTTTATGTGGACAGTAAGTGGCTGAGTTCAAATTCACTCAGGAATGGCTGACTCTTACAGGTGTATTTTTATCTGATAGTCTGTATCATCTTGTGCTATGATTTTATTTTGTATTAAAACAATGAAACAAGGCAACAAGAAAAAATTCTAATATAGTTAATTCAAAGTCACCAGGTCCAGTACTGCAGGGATAAAAATGTATTTCCCCATCATCATATATAAATATATTTACATATATACAAGTCTGTATTTAGATCTCTATAAGTACCCTTTGCCTCCTAGTTCTTTCCTCTATTTCCTTTAACTCTCCTCTTGTCCCACTATGCTGTTGAGTCTTTATTTGGGTTTCAGTTATTCCTCTTGGTTACATTGCCCTTGATCAAGCCCTACCAGATAGCCTATACCCTCCTCGCCATCCATTTTTGGTCACTTGCTGTTCCCTTGTCCCTGGGTTTGTTAACACCCACTTCCTTTCTCCCCCACCTCCCCCTCTCCCATGTCCCCCCTGGAACTTTTGTCCTGTTGTTTTCTCCTCTGGCTTGTATATCCCACCTATCTTATCTAGATAGACATACAGAGATAATAATAAAGCATACAACTTTTAAACACATACTAAAATACTGTATTGAAATTTTATGTAATCTGTGGTGACAATTCTAAACTAGGAATCTAATGAAGTTTTTCAGTTAAGTTATTGTTGAAGCAAAAATCTACAGCAAGTGTCATGTGTAGTGGTGAAACACCCAGCAATCCCAAATAAGTCAGAAACAAAATAAAGTTTATCGAAGGATTATAACTATTTTACTAGAAATTTTATTCAATTCAGGAAAATAAATCAAGTATAACTTAATTAGCAATTTTTTATGAATATCTTGCTTTCCTGGTCCATATTATTTATTTATTTAACTAGCTATCTATGTATTTATCTTAACAGTTTTATTGGCACACGCCCCCCATAGCATGTAATTCAATAGTTCAATCATATTGTTTATTTTTCAATCATAATTTTTAAACAATTTTTATTGTAAGTTAGGTGGCAATTAACATTTCAGATAATCAACTTTGCAGGCAAACAGTTTAAACTACTGATCAATCCCCCCATAGTTTACCCTGCAGCACACTGTTCAGAACCGAGTAGGTTTCATCAGGACCAAAATAAAGGCCAAATGAGCAATAACCAAAAGGCTTGAGAGAATATTCACTGTACATGTGAAAAAAAGGGAGAGAAGAAATGCAATAAGGCTTTTAGGTAGTATGATACAATTGAATTAAACACTTCTCTAAGCATCGTCTCTTTTATTCTTGATTTCAGGAGAATCCTCTGGCCACGAGTTTAAGCTTATTTTCTGTAAGTTGGCTACATGATCATTTAAGAGCTTTTTGGTGGTTGCTAATATAATCTATCTTATCATAATATCATATATTATGATTGAACAACTTTACTATAAGTTGTAATACAGTTTTCTACATATGTACATCCTTGATTGGTCACTGTGTGAGGGCATATGAGATGTACATTTTTATAAAATAAACTAATTTCTCCTTTTTATCATAAAAATGGAGGACTTATATGGCAAAAGTCACAGCAGAGATGTGTCTTTTGAGGGACCACTCATCTGAGCCAGAGTACCACATGTCATTCCAGAGCAGAATCGTTCATCCTCATGACCACCACCACCATTGTTAATATACAACCAGTTGGGGTCCTCCGCACGCGATGTCAGGCACCATGATAAGATCTGACCATATAAATGTTGCCTTCACAATAACCTAGTATCTCCAAACTAAAACCAAACCCAATGTGATGGAGTCAAATTCAACTCATAATTACTCTATACGATGGAATAAAACTGGCTGGTCAGGATTCTGAAACTGTACCTTGTTATAGGAGCAGCCTCATCTCTCTGTAATGGAGCTATAACCATCAAACTTGCTACAAACAGCCCAAAACTTAACTTACTGTGCCACTAGATTCCTTATACTACTGTATAGATTCTCTTTTCTTCTTATTTTCAATTGGAATTCAGCTTAGGAATATGGATAACTTCTTTAAGATAATGGATACTTAAAGGTGGAACCTTTATGTCTTTGAGGCCTTTGCTCTTGATGACCATGCAACACTACCTTTCCTGAGCGTTGAGGACCTTCGTTTGCTAACTTGGTGAAAGTGCCTCTTTTTTATCATGAACCAAAAACCGAAACTCAATGTCATCAAGTAGAGACTGACTCATAGTAACCCTATAGAACAGGGTAGAATTGCCCCTGTGGGTTTCTGGGACCAGTAGAAAGCCCCATCTTTCTCTTGCACAGCAGCTGGTAGTTTGGACTGCTGACCTTTTGAATCGCAAGCCAGAACATGAACACTACTTCACCTGGGCTCAAAAGGAGGCTGTATTGTTTAGAAAGTTGTGGGTGGTTTTTCTGCATTTTATTGCTTGGTGGGAAAATTGTTGCAGTAACCTCTTCCACTGGTAAATGATTTATAGTCTTGTTCTAGCTCAATGCAAATATATGTAAATAAAATGCACATCTCACACTCATTTACAGGCCACATTTCCGTGCAAAGTAACTTTAATGAGCCTTAATTGTGTCAAAAAGCAAGGCCTCTTGGGAGCTCGTTGGCCATATAATTTGTTTTCTTTTATATTTTTAGTGTGCAACTTCCATGCTCAATATTTCTCAAGCTGAAATCATTTTTAAAGATGTTCAAGTCTTAAGATGCAATATTGAAGGATGTTATGCACACAATATTAAATGATGTTGGGGGCATCAAAAAATGATGGAAGGAATACAGTCACAAATAATTGGTCGTATTCAACCATTTCAAGGGTAGCATGTAATCAAGAATTAAGCGGATTGAAGGAAGAAATGCATATGAATCATAAGGAATTGGGAAAACCCAAGGCTCCTAGAACTGACTGAATATCAATGGAAATATTTCAACAAACTGATTCAGCACTATAAGTACTCACTAAACTATGCCAACAAATTTGGAAAACAGCTACTTGGCCAACCAAATAGAAGTGGTCTGTAATTGTGCCCATTCCAAAGAAAGGCCACCCAACAGAATGGGGAAATTAGTGAGCCATTTCATTAATACCACACGAAGGAAAATTCTGTAGAAGAAAATATTAAAATGATGCAGGTGTATCTAGATAGGGAGTGAACCAGAAATTCATACCAGAAGATGCAGAAGAGGCCATGGAGTAAGGGATATAAATGTTGATGTCAAATGGATCTTGGCTGAAAGTTGAGAATGTCAAAAAGATGTTTGCTTGTGTTTCATTGACTAGACAAAGGCATTCAACTGTGGGTCATAACAAACTGTGGGTCATATTGCAAGAACAGGGACTCGAGAACACTTAATTTTATTCACATAGAACACGTACACAGACCAAGAGGCAGTGGCTCAAATTAACAAGGGGCTCATGGTGTAAAATCAAGAAAGCGTGTGTCAGGGCTGCATTCTTTCAGCATATTTATTCAACTTATACACTGTGCATGTAATAGAAGAAACTGGCTACATAAAGAGGAATGCAGCATCAGAATTGGAAGAAGGCTCATTGACATGCAGATGGTAGGCCGATGACACAGCCTTGCTTCCTGAAAGTACAGAGGACTTAAAGTCTCCACTGGTGGAAATACAATAATCTTCAGCATTGATGACAACTCAACGTAAAGAAAATGAAAATCTTCGCAGTTAAACTAATAGACAGCATCAAGATAAATGGAGAAAAGATTGAAGTTGTCAGAGATATCATTGTACTTGGATCCATAATCCAAGTTCATAGGAACAGCAGTCAAGAAATAAAATCTAAATTGCATTGGCAAATCTGCCGCAAAGATCTCTTTAACATGTTAGTGAGCACATAAGTCACTTTGAGGATGGATGCAGGTCGTCCTGACCCAATCCGTGGCGCTTTCAATTGCCTCACACGCCATGTGACAGGTGCTCGATGAATAAGGAATGCTAGGGAGGAATAAGTGCATTTGGATTACGGTGCTGGAGAAGAACATGGAAAGTACCATGGTCTGTCACAAGTACACGTCTGCCTTGGGAGAAGTCAAACCACAATGCTTCTTATGACTAAATTCGTTTCACATACTTTTGATATGTTCTCAAGAGGGGCCAATCTTTGGAGCAGGGCATCATGACTGGTAAAACAGAGGGTCAGTGAAAATCAGGATGATCCTCAATGAAGTGGATTGGCAGAGAGCTTGTACCAATGAGCTCAAAAGTAGCAACAAATGTGAGAAATGGCACAGGATCAGTCAGTGTTTTCTTCTGTTGTACATAGGGTCACTGTGAGTTGGAATTGATTTCAGAGTCCCTAATAACATCAACCTCCATAGCATTCCCCACAGTTACACACACACACACACACACACACACACACACACACACACACACACACACACACACACACACACACACACACACACACACGGGGACTAGCATAAGAGGGAGTACAGGAGATTAATTAATGAAGAGCCCATTTATAGCCACTATTGTTCTTAATGTTGTGGAATCGTATATACTGGGACTTGTTCCATGAAAATACATTCTTCTCAGGCTGTACACCTGTGAGACTTTGATCAAACTTCTCTCATTGCTGTAATGGTTTCTTGAATTTCTCAACAAAACAGTAATAGAATAAAGAAACGTTTCTATATAAAGAGAACCAAGACAGTTCTGATCAGTGTCCTGACCTTGTTCTGCCAGGTGACAACATTTTCTAGGAAAGGGCAGACACCTTGATTTACTCTTGAGCTGATCTTGCTCTCCTTTAGTAGACTCGCCAGCTAGGTCACATCACAGCATCAGTTGGGTTCTTGTTTTACTTTTTACCTACTGGTCGTCAAAGCTGTCTTTCTTATGTGGTAGACAGAACTACTAGCAACAGCACAGAGTTCTTATTCTAGATTGCCCATTCGCTATCAACATCCTGATCGTCGTCCTTAAACACTTCTCAGTGGTTGCCTGACTCCCTCCCAAACTGGGGGGTCGAGATTTCATAAAACTCAAGTATTGCAGAATCAGTGACTATGGTTCCAGGAGTCCGTGACAATGGCCAGACCAGTCTCTGCTCAAACTGGTTTCTTTTCGTTAACTATATTTCTAATTTGTCCTCATTTCCCTCAACTCTGACAAGCACCTGCTGCATTGATCTTCAAGGCCTTGACTTTGCTTAGGACATTTCTTTTAGCACTGCCTGCAAGGTAAGCATGGGCCTACCCAATAGTATACTTCTCCTACTGTCTCATTGATCCCCCCTTCTTACAACAACCATGCATTCAGTTTGGTAGTAGTTAGTTACTCCGAATTTTCTGTTTGTTCACATTTTACCTCAATTCAGAGGGCGGATAGGATGTACGTCCAATCAGTTCTGCTAATATGTTTATGTGGGGAAATGAATTAATTATTTATGGATCTCCTATCCATTACTCTATAACTCTCACCAAATGATCAGTGGAACCAGGCAGATACGATTTAGGGTACTCTAATCCATGGATGAGACAGTTTTTCCAATCCTATAGCTATCAGGAGGGAGCATCTCAGGTGTAGGAAGAGAGAATTCGAGAAATCATCAAGGAAAGAGAGCCACAGCAGAGCATGTTGGAGATCCATCCCTGTCTGAATGACAGCAACAGAGGCCATGCCACACTGAGACCAGAGGCTGAGGCAAGGAGACCATGAGACAGAGCAGGGGAGCTGTGCCAAGACTATACGACTGTGAGGCAGAGCAGTGGGCCCAGAGGCAGTGGCCAAGGGATCATGTGGCTGAGAGGTTGAGGACCAGAGAGAGACTTGGCTGGTGGCTGTGGACAGGTGTCGCTGAGGACCAGTGACTGTATCCTTAATGTCACGGGAGGAATGCTTGGTGTCAGATAGGGTATAGAAAGATGGAGACTGGAAGCATGTCTGATCTCTGTGTTGTGGCAATCAGCCTTGGGCCGGTGGAGAGATGGATTCTCCTCCCTACTGAAGCCTGAGAAGGTGATATGTGACCTCCATGCAGTTTTCTCAACTTGTTTTAAAAACATGACTCTGTTTCCAGGTCTTTGATACATTAAGACGATTGATATATTGGGAATTATTGATATTATTTGGCAATGAATTGAATTACTGTAGATAAATCATCATAAATAAGTAACCATAGGTAATTGCATAAATAATCATAAATAAGTTGACTGAAATATCAATAAGTAATTGATGTATTAGGGAAAATGATGTATCCTGGATACAGAAAAAGGTCTAGTGCTCAGTTACTATCTTCAAGGTTGATAGTTTGAACCCATCTAAGGCAGTCTCTGAGGAAAGGCCTACTGGTTTACTTCAAAAGGGCTACAGTCTTGAAAACTATAAGAGTGTGAAAGCAGTGTTCTAAGGTGACAGGGGCACATTAGATGACAACGAGCAACAATAACAGCAACGTTAATTTCATGTTTGTGATTTTGTCTGCGAGAAACAGGAAACCGCACACAGCCAAATGGAGCCTCAAGCAACCCACAAACTGCACATAACACACCTTCACACTCACTTCTCACCTCATCCATGGTAAGATCCATAGCCACCCATGTCTGATTTCACATATCCCCTTTTGCACACTTTGAAATAATAAAATGATGCAAACCCTTGCAGGACAAGTCAATCAAGTCCCTCTCAGGCCCTTTTCAGAGTACAATGCCATATTGCAGTGTTTATGCACTTCTTAATCATTTAATGTGGACAACTGGGCTACTATATTTATTAGGTCTTTTTTTTTTTTTAAACAAGTGACTAATGTAGTTTTAAGTGTCTTCTCCATCACCTCTCTTGCTGTGTACTGCTTTGGTTATTATTATATGAATTTTCTTAATGCAGATATATTTAGGATTGCATGACCTTTTTTATAGCCAAACTGCCTGTGTATTTCTGAATTATGTGACTGTGCTCCCTGTACTTTGAAGGGAAAAGGCATCATGAAGAACCTTTTGTTGTTTACTAACTTAAAAAGCACTTGGATCTAAGTCAATTAATTTGCACTAAACATACCAGGCACTTGCAATTTTTGCTATGTCTTGTTGAAGCACAATAAAGAAACTTGAAATCATGGGTAAAGAGACACATTTCTATCAAAAAGTCTAACTCTCTGATCAGCACTCCTTCTGGTTGTTAGTGACTAACAATTCATGCTGGATGATGAATTTGCTTTAAGATTTTATGTAGGGTAAACAAATGTCACCAAGGTTCCATTTTCTCATCTCTCACAGATACGACAAAAACAGTCACTACATTTTTATGAGAATAAACAAGTGTTAAAGTAACTTAATATTTAATCTAGTCCTTTATTGCATTCTACTAAAACAGAAACGGAGTGCACTTAGGGAGTGGAGAGTCCTTCAAATATAATGGCAAAGTGTGCCGTTCTTGACCTTGTTGTATCCTCTCCTTAACTCCCTTCCAATTTAATCTTGTTCCAAATTCCATTTTTTGTTCAATAATATATGTAATTTTCAGTGATGACTCTGGCCTCTCAGTCTTTAGAATTACCGCTTTAGGAAATGACCACAAGAAATGATGTCAAGAGGTTTGCCCTTTCATATTTATTCTTGGGACCAGAGGATACAGACAACTTAGATTCAAGAAAACATAAAGATTAGGTTGATGCCAAGGATCTCTTTTTACCAATGGCAATCAAAGAAGTCCATTGCTGCATTGCCACTTAACATCAAATCAGGTAAGTAGCAGGCCCTCTGATTCCAACAGTTGACATTATCACTGTATACCTGATTGTTTACTCTCCTCATTTATTCTGGGCCTTGAATTGTAGTGTTCTGAAACAAGTATTCCTGATACAAAAGGCATGCCAGGTCCCCAGGTCAGATGAAGTCATGCTGGGTGTGGAGAGACAGGATGATGGGTGTGACATGCACAGTGCAGATTCAATGATGAGGCTACTGCCCAGTATGTTCTGCTCGAGAGACCCTAAGTGGTGCAAACAGTTAACACATTCAATAGCTCATCAAAAAGTTGGAGGCTGAAGTCCCACGAAAGAAAGGCCTGGCCATCTACTTCTGAAAAACCAGTCATGAACAAAGCCATTTATGTAGTGACGTCTACTCTGACACTCTGGGGATACCATGGGTCAAATATTTCATGTCCTCACCCTGAAACTAGATTCTAAGTACACTGTGACCTTCCAAAATTCTCTAAATACGGGAAGGAGATTCAGGCAGCCCATCCAAGCTTGACCACTTTCTCACCAGAGCCTCAGGCTAACATTTGAAATGCTCTAAACCTGCCTACACAATATGATTATTTTGGGGCTCACAATCATTAATCGTGAACCATTTAATGTGGATCCAGATTCTCATGTTCTCTTCTTTCCATAGTGATGAATCGTAGAGGTGGCTTACCACAAGACCCAGCAGCAAGGAAAGGCAAAGCCAGGGGAAGACAAACTGAACAGCAGTACTTCTTCAGTTTTAATCAGGAGTACGTGGATACATGGGCAAGTTCTGGTTCACTTATCGCTGAAGGGCTTTGGAAGTTTGTGATTTCTTATTCCAGGTCTCTTCTCCCTGGACCAGGAGTGGACACTGAGTTTTCGATCACATTATCTTGTCTGCCACACGACTGTATGGAAAATAGTCAGATGTGAAAATCAAAATAATAACAAAAACAAATGGGAAGCTCAGAGGGGTGAATAAACTGCTGAGCTACCCTAAGCCGACTAGAGCCTGTTGGCCTTGTGCAGGCTGCCCACACAGTCTGCTCAAGAATCAGATCAATAGTTTGCATATTATGGCTTTGGAAACCTTGCTCATAATTAAGATAAATGATAGCTACTATTGGACTTTTTTAAAACCCAGTCCAATAATTTATTCCATAAATTGAGCCTCATAATTCAAGTGACTTCTCTTCTCTTAGTCAGACTTTAATTATAGCACAGCAGAATACATCTTTCCTTTATCAATTCTTAGATTTCAGACCTAGTTACGGTTTTGGTTGATGTTTATGGAAACAGCCCCATGAGGTAGAAAGTAGTTTGTGCTTTTCAAAGCATGTTTACATATATTTATCACATAGAGGCCTCAGGACAACTGAAAAGAGAACAGATGTTTCCATTCTTACTTCCAGGTGGTGAAACAAATATGAAGTTCAGAGGGGTGAATGAACATGCTTTTATTGGACATAGAAACAAAGGCTACTAATTCGTTTGACAAATTTATTTCAAATCACCTGAATTGCTCACAATGTCATGTTGTGTCTTAGTGGGAGGGCACCATGAAATCAAAGAATACAAAAGATCTTCAAAGAATTCATGAAAATGCACATTATTAAATAGCGTGGAGTTAAAAATATTTCTGCAGCCGAAAAAACTCATCCTAACTGATTTCACATGTCTGAACAGAGCCTCGTTAGAGGCATTAAGAAGGGCAAGCCATTAGTTTGAAAAGAATTGCTATGAAGGCATTATGGATTCTGCTACAATTGAAGCAAGAACAAACATTGGATTTATGGAGAAGCTTGGGTGAAAGAATGGTGACAAAACTGATGCTTTATCAGGAGTCTATGGAGGCAGTGCCACATAGAAATCAACCACTTACAAATGCCTCACGTTTTAAGAAGGGACAAGGTGATGTTGAAGATGAAACTCGTAGTGGCAGACCATGCACATCGTTCTGTGAGAGGAAAAAAAAATCATCTTGTTCTTGACCTTGTGGAAAACCAACCAAAGACACTGCCATTGAGTCGGTTATGAATTATGCAACCCTATATGACAGAGTCAAAGTGCCCTGTGGGTTCTGAAAGGGACCAATAATTACCAGCAGACACATTAGCCAGCACCAGAGACATCTCAACTGTCTCACAATTCTAACTGAAAAATTAAAGTGAAGCAACAATTCGGCAAGATAGGTATCACAACTGTTGTGCTCAGATCAGCAGCAGACAAGGACCAAACTTTCAGTGGAAATTTGAAATAAGTGGAATCAAGGTCCTGGGGCATTTCTTAGAAGAGTTGTAACAGGAGATGAGATCTGGCTTTACCAGTACGATTCTGCAGACAATGTACAATCAAAGGAATGGTGACCAAGAACTGAAAGTGGTTCAAAGTCAAGCAGGCCTGTCGAGAAGAAAGATCATGGCAAAAACTTTATTTTTTATTTTGCTGCTCAAAGACATTTTACCTCTTGACTTTCTGAAGGGCCAAAGAATGATACTATCTGCTTATGAGGAGGGTGTGTTAAGAAAATCAGCCAAAGTTTTAGTAGAAAAATTCCCAGAACAGCTTCCATACAGAGTCTTCCACCACAACAAAGCTCCTGCTTATCCCACTCACGATAAAAGGCAATTTGGGAGAGCTCTCTTGGGAAATCATTAGGTATCCAACTCGCAGTCCTGAAATAGCTCCTTTGACTTTTTTTTTGGTTCCTGATTTTTTTTTAAAAAATCTTTAAAGGGCAACTGTTTTTCCTTTAGTTCATGATGCAAAAAAAAGACATTAGCATGGTGACATTCCAAAGCTTTTCCGTTCTTCACGGATGGTCTCCATGGCCGATATCCATATTTATGAACGTGTCTTGAACTTGAAGGAGCTTGTTTTGAGAAATAAAGTTAATATTTTCTAATTATTAGCTTTCAATTCCAACTTTCCATGAGCTTTTTGAAGACCACTCATATTACAGTGCATGAAAATTTTGGAAACCCAAATTAAAAATGGGGCACTTGTCATCATTTAATAGATTTGAAATTGCCAAGTAAATTGATAAATAAATCAATGAAATAAATCCACATTTCACTACATATTAAAGAGCCCTGGTATACAGTGCTTACACACTGGGCTGCTAACCACAGAGTCAGCAGTTCGAAACCATCAGTCACTCCTCAGGAAAAAGACCAGGCTTCGTACGGACTTCCACAAAGAGTTACACTCTCAGAAACCCACAGAGGCAGTTCTGCCGTATCCTCTATGGTCGATCTGAGTTGTCATGGACTTCATGGCAGTGAGTCTGTTTTTTTGAGTTACACACTTGCCTGCTCCTCTGGTGGCCCAAACGCTTGCTGGCCCCACAATCCTCAGCATAATGGCTGTGTTCCTTGCCTTCCCTCCCCTCCACTACCCGTGCAGAGGGGCCTCAGAATCTCTCCTCAGTAGTTCGCAGTCCACTGACTTCTCCCTTCCACATTTTGGAGCCATAATTCATCTAAGCCTGCCGCCTTGTCAACCTTCAAAGAGTTTTAATTGTCTAGATGCTCTGGCATAATCACAAAACCTTTTAACATTTCACACTGCCCCTAGGAAAATGGATTTCCGTTTCCAGACGGTGACCTTCAGCTCTGATTTCAGAGTATGGAGGCAAGGAGCTCATTCCGGCTACAGGCACCCAGGCATCGCCACCTCCAGCCCATGCATCACTGTCCCTTTCTGTCCCTGGATACCTCCAGCAACTCCTTCTTGCTCCCATCTCCACACGCTAGTTGCTCTAAGCCAACTGCAAGCATAGATCTTCATTATTTTGTTGATCGCATCAGGAATTTATATATATAATTTTTTATTCCTCTGGTTTTCCTAATCACACTCCTTTTCTTTCGATTTGCAATTACCTGTTTCCCCTTCCTTAATAATGTATTCCTCCTGCATGTATTCCTCTCTCATTAGCCTTAACATCCTCGTTTTCTTGCCTTCGAATCTATCAATAGAATTTCACCTCAACCCTACCCTAGCTCTCTCATTAAAATTTTTGATTAATCTTCTTTCTCTCATTGAAGCTTTTATTTTTGTTTTTATTCCCAGTCCAGTGGAAATATGATTACTATTTCTTATCCTCCCTGCTACGTAGTCTTCTAATCATGCATTCAGTGCTAATATACATGAAGCCAAAAGCTGTATATTTGCCTTTACTGAACACGCTCATTAAATTAATAATCTGCACCCCTCCCCTCATACTGAAACCTAAAAATGACCAGAGAAGTATCTCATATAATGAAGGCTGGATTCGCATTTATAGAACCAATGCTTCCCAATTCACTTCTATAAAAACACGTGCTTCTCTCTCTGATTTGTCTTAGAATTTCAGTACCGCAATGTTTGTTTCCCCCAAAATTCACCATAGGCATTTGTCACCACTTGATACATTTGAGGCTACAATCTTGCTCCTATAGTCCACATAATTTTAAGACATATTAGATTTGGCTGTGTAATGGCACAAAGCAAAGCGTAATTTAAAGGAGACCTGCCACTTTAAGAGAAGTCAAGACCTGGGGAGAATAATGTTTATATCAGACACTGTTAAACGGTCCATCATCTGGGGCCATTTCTTTACTTCTTCCAAAGCCCCATGCCACTATTTCAAGGCAGGGCTATTCATTATGCTATCGTGCCATCATCATTTTTATCACTAGTTTATAGCACAAAATTGTAGTCATATCTATTTTACACACAACTTGCAAATATTTCTCATCTGAAGCAGTATACATCCAGAATCCTAGTGCCTTCCATGTAAGTGTGATGAAAAAAAAATTAGAAGCGGAGCGTGGTGACTGCACAACTTGACATACATAATTAACGTCGCTGAATTATATGTGTAAAAAAAAGGGTTGCAATGACAAATGTCCTGCTACACACACAAAGAAGAACAAAAACAAACTCACTGCCCTCGAGTCAGTGCTGACACCATAACCCTAGAGGGCAGAGTAGAATTGCCTCGGTGGGTTTCTGAGACTGTAATTCTTTACAGGAGCTGAGAGCCTCATCGCTCTCCCAGGGAGCAGCTGGTGGGTTAGAAAGCTGACCTTGTGGAGGGCAGTCCTATGCATAACCCCCTACCCCGGAAGAGCTTTTCAATGCACCAGTATGTAAAGGCAAGGCTTAAGGAAATGCCAACCCTGAAGGTGAGCATGTAAATAAAACACATCAAACATTCTTCAATAAATCTGTGTTCCCTTCCTACTTCACCGTCTCTCACCCACAGGTGGATGTGCCCTCTTAATTTATGTGTCTCCCTGCACACAGTGCTTATTTCACCTGCTCCTCTGTGCCTCAGATTGCAAGAGGGAAGTGGCTCATTACCACTGCCCTGGTCTCTGAGCATCTTGCAGAACTGGGGATGCAGTCCAAAGGGACCAGAGAAACGGCCTCGGAAATGCTGCTGTCACTTCTTCATGGCTGCCCTCTCTCCTCTGAAATGTGTTTTGCACATAAAGGCTTGTTTTGTACATTATCTGACTAATTCTCATCCAGAGAGCCCTTCACCTGTGCACCCCACTTTCATCTGCATCTTTTTTCAACCTAGCTTCTTGCTAGACATTTTTTTCTAACGGCCGGTAAATTAAAATTCACTTAAGAGAAAAAGCTTTGAAATGAGCTAAATGAGCCTCTTCACAAGAGTTAAGGCTTTTATAATTATATCTAGTGGCAGACAGTCTCAAAGTTTTTTGACAATACTTTTTTTGGGGGGGTTCCACTCTGCCCGTGGGGCAGTGGAATTGACAAAGACTGCTCATTTCTGTTTTAGATTAATTAATCTTCTCTTTCCAACTAGTTTCAACCTTCCCTGAGTGTCAATCTGAGACTTCCATGCAGTTCTTGTTTGGGTCTTTTTTTAAATTCTTTTTAATGTAATAATCTATAAATATTAGAAAAACCAAAAAACACTTCTGTTTTGATGGGGTAGCAAGCAATAATTAGGGATATTGTCCTTACATTTGATGATAGGCTATCCACAGGCGCAGTGGTGTGAAAGTGCATGGGGGCGTGGAGAGATGTGAGGTAGAGGTGGGTTAGGAAGCAGTCTGTCCCAAGTGCAGAAAAGAAGAAAATACAAGGCCTGCATACAATTTAAAATCATCATAGATCTGACCAAGGGTCAATCTGTCCTTTCTTATAACCAGACACCAGCAATTCTAAACCTTGCCAAGGATAAAATGTCCTTCCTTGCCTGTGTAGACTGTTCCCCTAGCCTACATGCCCAGCCTTGGTATACCACTGAATAGGAGGGATTTGATAAATAATTTCAAAATTGTTTTTCCACTTCCATCTGACACACACATTATTC
>NW_022103928.1:42224138-42248489 GCF_000313985.2 Echinops telfairi
TACTGTGAAATACAAAGGCTCTGGTTTTCCACCGGAGGGGAAACCAGCTGGTCTACAAGAGACAATTGTGGCAGTTTACTTCTGTTAAGATGAAAGCTTTGGCGAACCTGTGGGGCAGTTCGACTTTGACCTACCGAGTTGCTGTAGTGGAAATCCACTCCAGAACCGTGGGTTTGGTTTATTAAGTTTTCTTATTTTCAACTTAACTACAAGTGATAGTCAGCTCACCATCATGGGTTGTGATCAATAACATTCATCATCCTCATTTTTATCCAGGGATAAGTGTCTCAGTAACTATATATGAAGTTGAAAATAGGCTTTATGAGACCTAGTGGCACAATGGATTTGGCTGCTAGCCAAAAGATCAGTGGTTCGAACCAATCGGCTGCTTAGGGTGAGAGGAGGTGGGGGTGTGTGTCAGAGAACGAAGAGGCAGTCAGCAATGATAAAGATTCACAGTCAAAATTTAAACTCAAAGTCTCGGCCATCGAGTCAGTGCTGTCTCATAGTGATCCCCGCTGAATTGCGGAAACTATGTAACTATGTAAGGAGTAGAAAGCCCAGTCTTTCTCCCAAGGGGCTGCTGGTGGTCTCAAACTGCCAAGCATGTGGACCACAGACTGACAAATTGACTGCATGGCCATGAATGGATATAAGCTGTCCTGTTTATAGGATGACTCATGGTGGTTTTGTGATTAAACTGCTTGGCTGCTAAAGGAACTAAAAAGTGGTATGTTCGAATTTACCAGCTGTTCAGAGGGAGAGAGATGTGGCCGTTTGCTTCCATAAAGATTCATCTCCTTGGAAGCCTGATGGTGCAATTCTACTCTAGTGAGTGAGAATCAGCTCAGTGTCAGTGGGTTCAGTTCGTCTTTAGGGTTGCAGATGGCCAACCTTTCTACCAGGGAGCAGCGGCACCTCAGGAACTCCCTGATAGCTGAGATCCAGGCCTTTAGCGACCCAGACTTTAGAAACAGAAGGACAGTCTCCCTGAGGTCTGTCTGGCAACCCTTCCTCGCCCTCCTCACTTGACTCTACTTCTAGCCTCTCCTTCCCTCCCTCTGCTTGTGGAATGTCTCCCTGTAGACTGCCTCCTTCCCTGTGTCTTGACGAGTTTTCTTTCAGCCAAGAGACTACTTTTTCTTTGTGCCAGGTAAGCCACCAGGGAAGACTGCATTTAGAGACAGACATTTTTCCCACTAAATAAAGCTGTCTGAATTCATCTTTGGGAAAGGCATTTTTTTCTAACCAGGCAAAGACACCTATTTTTCTATAGTTCCCACACAAGATTAGACAAGGAGAAGAAATCCATTTGTCTCCTACTTGAATCCCCAGGCACAGAATGCAGCCAAGAGATGCCTTTGTTAAAGGCTCCAGGCAAGAGCGGTGCTGTGAGCGTGGCCAGGTGCGACTACAGACTCCACTCTCAGGTGACTCGGTGGATGGCCGTGCAGGCAGCTGCAGCACACTTCTTTCTGGGGATATTGCAGGCGCCGTGAGAATAGGTGCTCTTCATTCAACCACATCAACCCTCTCTAGAGGGTCTACAAGGGGTTTCTAGGGAGTTCTACACCTTCTGCACCAGCGTCAACATTTCACATCTGTAGTTATAAGTGAGGTATCTCTGGGGGGATTCTTAGCGGAATTATAACCCCTCAAAGGTATAATAAGCACTAGATCCACTGTTGAAATCACACCAAAAAAGAAAACCCTGTTTCTCTCCTCAGTACCATGCCAGACTGACACATGACCTTGAAACACTCATGAAAATTTTTTTTAAAAAATAGCATTCTTGGATATTTAAATTCTTTAAAATACCTAAGAACGGCCTGACAAACACAGTTTTGCTATTGTCCGATAATCGTTTAAAATGCAATTTGATTACTTCTCTGGCTAATAGTTTCTCTGGGTTAATTAATAGGTTAATTGAGATTTTTAATTCTCAATCCAATTGAAGTCTCTTTTCTAAGGAAATTTAGACTTGACTTCTAAAACCAAATAGCATACTGGTATTTGATGTTCACTACCAGAAAACGTCTTCTTCCCAGCATCCTCTGAGAGAGCAAGTCTCCTCCTTCATTCCTCTGTTTATCTTTCCACACATGCTTTTCCTGATGAACGTCAAAACCGTATGTCAGAATCTGAGATGTTAACACAAAACAGATCATGATGATTGTCCACTTTCGCAGCATTGTCAGATTTGAATACCTGTGTTGTTGAATACCTGTTCTGACTCACAGCAACCTTATGACAAACAAAACATAACATGACCCAATCTTGTGCCCTCTTTGCAAGCATGCCTGTGTTTGAGTACATTGTGCAGCCACATAGTCAGATAATCTCATGAGGGATATTTCTCTTTTTCTCTGACCCTCGACCTTACCAAGCAAGAGGTTCTTCTCCAAGTACAGATCCCTCTTGATGACATGTTCAAGGACAAAAGCCAAGTCCTTCTAACTCCCACCAAAGGATTGGGCGGGACCAGACAAACAGGGAGTGTGTAACACTAGTAGAGGAGATTGGATGGTTTTTGTGACCACCCCCAGCGATAAGGCTGAGCCATCTTTGAAGCAGAGGCAGACAGCGAACTCTCAGGAACCTTAGAAGAGTACATTGAAGCTCTGTGTCTGACATGGCGGAGGCAGGGAGACCAGAAGCATCAGAGATCTGAGCACTGACACTCCGAGGACTTAGGGGAACTTCTCATTGCTGGCCCAAGACTAGGACGCTGTGGGGCACAGTGGCAGGTGGGCTTGCTGCCAAGGGGCTAAGCTGCTGACAGACTAAGACCTGAGCGAGACTTGCCTACCACTGGCTGAGAGGATGAGGACCAGAGCCCAAGACTTGGATGCTAATGGGGACCAATGACTGTAGCCTTACTGTTGGCGGACCGCAACTTGTGGTGACCTGTAGCTGACTTCCCTAACAAAACTCTTTTTTTTTTTTCCTAACAAAACTCTTAAGTGGTGAGTATTGTCTGTGAGTTCTGTGTGGCCATGGAAATGAATGATTACACCCAGCATCGCTGGACAGTGGTGTGGGAGAAAGAGGTGGTATCAGGAGAGGTAAGGCAGGAGAGAGCATGGAAGGAAGCATTGCTTTATACCATTAGGGAACCCAGAGGAGGTCAAATACATCCCCCCCGCACTGCTGTTTATTGCACACCTAACAGAAGCCACCGTGTTTTCAATTGTGCCGTTTGCCTGTGAAAGCTGGATAGTGAATTAGCAAGACCCAAAAAAGAATCGAGGCATTTGAATATTGAGTAAGAATATTGAAACTACCACAGCCTGCCAAAAGAACAAAGCTGCCCTGGAAGGACCGCCAGAATGCTCCTGAGAGGCAAAGAATGCGACACTTCGCACCAGTACTTTGGACGTGCTATCAGGAGAGACAGTCCCTGGACAAGGATCGTATGCTTGGTAACGTAGAGGGGCGGGGGTATAGAAGGAGGCCCTCAACCAGATGGACCCGACACAGTCACTGCAGCGGGGGCTCTATCATACAACAATCATGGCCAGAATGGGACAGGGCTGGCAGAGGCTTAGTTCTGTTGTATATAGGGTCTTATCGGATGGAACTGACTGCGCAGTACCTAACAACAACAACAACAAGTGACGAATGATGTTAGAGGAGCCCTGGTTACAAGGTGTTATTAACTACAAGGTCAGCAGTTTGAAACCACCAGCAGCTCCCTGGCAAAAAGGTGAGGCTCTTTACTCCCTTCACGAGTTCCTGTCGCTGAAACCCACAAGAGCAGTTCTACCCTGTCCTGTAGGGTTGCTATGAGCTGGCATTGACTGGGGGGCTGTGACTGAGGGAGAATAAGGGTGAGACAATTTCTCGCATCTATTGACCATTTATCTTTTTTTTTTTAATGAAGTGTCTCTTTAGGTCTTTTGTTCCCTTGAAGTATTTGACATATAAGATTGTTAAAGTATAGATGATAGATATATCCTTTGTCAGATCGATGCAATATGAATATGCTTTTTCAATTTATAACATGATTATTTGTTTTCCTAATGTTTTTATGGTCAGAACCAAATTTTTATTTTGGTGCAGTTCAACTTACCAGTTTCTTTTATAGTTTTGATTTTAGAATTTTACCTAATAAGTCTTAACAAACCTCAATGCTGGGATATTTTCCTTGAAGTGCTACATAATTTTTACTTTTATGGATAGATCTATGGTTCATCTAAGATCCATTATTGTTTGACATGAGAAGTACGGTTTAATGTTCATTTCCCTCATATGTTAATTGAGGCCTTCCCACATGATCAAAAACCAGTTGGCTGTATATCTATGTCTGTCTATTTCTGGACTTTCTAGAAACATGTTCTAATGATAATACCACATCATTATCTTTGACAATACTCCTTGTTTCGAAATGTACTTTATCTGATATCAACAGTCATAGCAGAATTTCTATATTTATTTTTATATGGTTTATCTTTTGTTATTCTTTTAATATCTGTTAAGTGAGTCCCTTGTAGATAGCATATAGATTTTCAGACATTTTTGGTGTAATAATAATATATAGATAGGAGATTTCTCACAGGCAGAGAAAGGGAAACAAGGCCAGTGGGAATCACTGGGAGCAGCAGCGTGTCTAGAGGGATGATTTCAACAGTCTAGGAAAATTTTACATCATAAGCCAGCAGGTTCCAGACCCCTAGGCTGACTTTAGACTCCAGAGTCAGCAAAAGCAACTCCTGGCTCTTCTTTGCTGACCCAATTGCTTCCTTTCTTCCTTGTCCATGCCCACGCAAAACCACAGCGAGGACAGAGCATGAACAGTTTCAGGCTTGGACCTGCGGAATGTGACCAAACTTGGGATTGGTCTGTTGGTAGTCTGGAGACACAGACAGGCCAAGAATTCTCCATCCGATTAAAAAGCCATAGACAGAGCTCTTTCGGCCACAATGCACTCAAGCCCTAACCCCCAGTGCCTGATGCTTTCTTTTCCTTTCTACATAAAGTCTGCTTTCTACTTGCTGTTTGGGGTCCATGAGTCCATTCTTCCTTTCAAGAGACCAAGAACTCCTGGACATATCAAAGGAGATGCAGCAGCAACAACAACAATAATAATTTCTATTTTTAATGAGGATGTTTCATGTATTTCCACATAATACACTTATTTATAAAGATCCCATTAAGTTGGTCACATTGCTATCTTTTTCGGTGTATTCTGGGTGTACTTTTTGTTTCGTGAGTCCTCCTTTCCTGTGTTCTTTGGGGTTGATCACCTGGGATTGAGTGTGCCAATTCAAATTCCATTATGACTACCACAAGTCAAGGAATTGTAATAAGTATCCCTGCCTGCTCATCATCTAGATAAAGTAAATACAAAACTTCTGTCTCATTTCCCTTCAGCTTGAGATTTTCCTTGACCATATTTGGCAGTGCAGGTCAGCAGTCTTTTAATTGTCCTAGGTTTCAATTATTTGAAAATGCCACTCTTTGGCCCTCATCTGTTGAGAGAGATTGCTTCTACATATAGAAGTCAAGATTAACAGCTTGCTCTTGCTGCTCCATTATATTCTGTCAAGAAGTCAACTGTTAATGAATCATTTTCCCCTGTATAAAATATGCATTTTTTTCTGGCTGCTTTGAGATTTTTCTTTACCTTTGATTTTCACTAATTTGATCCTACTGGGAAGGAAAGTAGTTTTGCTTGTTTTTCTCCTCCTTAGGGTTTTTTGGATACTTATATAAGTGTTTTCATGTTGTTCACCAAATATTGGGCATTTTAAAACCATTTTGTATCTTCTTTCCCTCTGAGATTCAAATCACAGTTATTTTTGACCCTTGGCTATTGTTCCACCAGTCACGGATATACTTACTATTAACCTACCCACTCCCTTCTTTAGATTGGAACATTACATTGTCTTGTCTCCACATTGACTAGTTTTTTCCTTTGTTGCCCTCAAACTATTACTAAATCTACCAAGTTCTTATTTAACTAAAAATGTCACATATAGTATACTTTGATCTTTTGTCATTTTAATTTCTCTGGTTTACTTGTTATCATCAGACCCAAACAAACTCAGAGCAGACCCACTGCTGAAGGGTCAGGTCATACTGGCCACTCAAACCGACCCTCCACAGCTTCATCTTCCTCATGAGATGTGGCCAGTAACCTTTAACTGAACTGCCATAACAATTTCCATTAATTTCTTGACTGTATTTCAAATAACTGCCTTAAAACCCTTGCCTAAACATTCCAACACTAATATTATCTCAGCTCTTATCTATGATTTTTGTTTTGTTGGGGTTTGTTTTTTGTTTTTTAAGCAGGTGTTTGGCTACAAACAGATACGTTGGTGATTCCAGCTGGCCAGCCTCTCCGCAAGAAGAGCGCAGGAGTCTGCTCCCCTGAAGTGTCCACTTTTCTCTTGATCTTCAGTCACATATGGGCTTCTTACCACTCTAGTAATCATTTACATTTTATGCTGGAAATTGTGGGTGAGCTAGTTTAGGGCTTCTATAGTAGTAGCAGTGCTTCAGGATGTGGCTGTTTCCAAAGGGTTACCAGTTTGAATCTGCCAGCACCCTGTAGTGGAAAAGGGATGTGGCCATCTGCTTCTGAAAAGGTTAAAACCAAACACAAACAAAAGCCCTAGGACTGTAAAGAGGGCGATGGCCCACAGTGACCCTAGGTAGGGTTTTGGAGGCCTTGTAAATAAGGTGACCAGATTTTAACATTGGTAAAGCGGGACAAACGTGGGACACCATTGATAAAACTCATATCCTGGTGAAATAGCCACATGGCAGCCAAAAACCGTATACCCTAGCTTGTCATGCATTCTTTCCAAAAATTGGAACTTTTAAAAAATGCCGCGGGACGCAGGAAAAATTGTTAAAAATCTGGACTGTCCTGCCGAAGGCGGGACGTCTGATCACCTTCCTTGTAAATCATGACAGGAACAGACAACCTGCTGGGTTTGAAAGGCTGACTTTGTGGCTAGCTGCTAGCCGCCCAATGTTTATCCTTTTACCCCATAGTGCCGCCAATTCACTGCCATCAAGTCAATTCCAACTCATAGCAACCACGGGACCTCTCATGGTTGAGCGGGTCAGGAGTTGGGCTGCGGCCTGTGAGGTAAGTCTTTACAAACTCTCATTATGCTCCACAGGAGAAAGATGATGCTTTCTACATCTTCAAACCGTTACAGTCTCAGAAACCCACTGGGCCAGTTCTAGCCTGTCCTATAGAGTGACTCTGAACATGCCAGCACTGTCAGGGCTCCTTAATTACAGCCTTGGAAATCCTATGGGGCAGTCTTGTGTTGACCTATAAGGTCACTATGAGTCAGAAACCTCTCCATGGAAATGAGCTTTGACTTTTAGAGCATCTCAGATTTGATATTTTATTTCTTAGCCAGGAATAGTGCCTGCTCAGGCTCTTCCACTGGAGTGGACGTGTGCCTGGAAGTCATGATCATTCTGAGGTTTCAACAGAATGCCAAAGTTGCTCTGTGAAACTTTTCATTTTGGCTGGGCTTGAGAACCAGTGTCTCCCGGAAGTACATGGACTCAAATGCTTCCCCTCAGTCCGGCCTTGCAGCGGGTGATCTGTGCAGACATCCTAGCCCTTCGTCATTAACCTGTGACAAATCCTCACCCAGACTTCTGAGAACCCCTCTTCACAGTGTCTTCTCTACTCTGCTCTCCTTCTCTATAAAACCCAGCTGCTTCTGAAGCCACAGCCCCAAGCTTGCCCCATCAGGTCCAAGATGCCACTGTCCCACACCACTGAAGAGGACTTCCCCCAGGGAGTGAACCTGGCAATCAGGAATGTCATCTCTTTGGCTTGTCTGTTTTCCGTAAGTATAACTCTGTATATTCCCAGATTTTCCATTCCGTAATATGGTCACCTCATTTAGTGTGTGTGTGGTCATCCAGTTATATAGCTGCTTGTGCCAGGAAAGAATGCCTGATATCAGTTATCAAAGAAAACTCCTTTTGATGTCAGTGTTATCACAGATTCTACACTACAAGCCAGTACACTTGGCCTATTCTCCACACTTCAAGTTATTTATGGAGCACTACAGATGTACTGAGAACTTCACAAAGCCTGGGCGACGTCAGGATGCCTGCTCCAGGTGCTAATAGATCAATGCCCAACAAGTCAGCAATATCAAGTGACAAGACTAGAGACGGTTTCCGAGATGCCAGCCTGGTGAAGAAGAAACAGCAGGCTCTTTTGTGGATTTGGGGAACTCCTCAGAAAGAGAAATGGCAGCAGATTCTGAGGGATGAAAAACCGACAAGACCTTCCAAAACGCAGAATCGCTTCTTCTTGTCATCTATCACTCGGCTTTTCTCTGCTCAAGTTAAAAGATACCGAGAGATCAAACACAGAGGGGTTAATGAGCATAACCCAGGGCAAACGCCCCCAAATCCAAACCAAACTCACTGCCCTCAAGTCAATGTCGACTCACAGTGACCATATGGGAACAGGGCAGAACTGTCACGGTAGGCTTCCGAGACTACTCAAGCCCCCTCTTTCTCTCGTGGGCTGGTTAGTGGCGTCTCATTGCTGACCTTGCAGGTAGCAGCTCAGCACATTGCCAAGCAGAGGAAGGGACGAGCCGGCCAGGGTGCAGTATAGCAGATGAAACATACACATTTCTCTAGTTCTTTAATGCTCCCCCCACCATCTACCTTACACATCCGGCTAGCCCAAAGCATGTACACTGGTACAGATAGGAGCTCTTGACACATGAACTCCAGGACAGACAAACCCCTCAGGAATAATAATGGGAGTATCAATACCGTGGGGATAGGGGGGAGGTGGGGGGAGATGGAAGAGAAAGGGAGAACCAATTGTAATGATCAATGTATAACAACCCCCTGTTTCCACCACCATCCCCCACTAAGGGGGCAAACAACAGAAACATGGGTGAAAGGAGACAGTGGATGGTATAGGAGATGGAAATAGTAATTTAGAATTTATCAAGGGTTCATGAGGATGGGAGCAGGGGTGGGAAAAAGAAGGAGCTGATACCAAGGGTTCAAGTGAAAGGAAAATGTTTTGAAAATGATGATGGCAACATATGTACAAATGTGCTTGATACAATTGATGTATGGATTGTTATAAGAGTTGTAAAAGCCCCCAATAAAATAATTTCAAAAAATAAATATATGACTTGAATGACAGCACTGTAGCTAACTACAGAGAGGAAATCAATGAAAGGCCTGACTCCTCCTTTTTCCAATTGACAAGATTCATAAACAATACCTGAAGCATGATTTTTCACCGCTAAAAACACATATTGGGATAAAAAACGAAGAGTCATAACATCGAGAGACATGTTGGGATGGGGTGGTTAGTTTATTCCTTTTTTCTTTCTCTTAAAAAATAGTGAAATGGGATACATTTTAAAAACTACTGCCATTGGACAGGTTCTGCCTTCTGACGATCCTATGCAGGTCAAAGGAGAAGTGTGCTCCCCAGGATTTTCAGGCTGGGTTTTGGGAAGCAGGTCACTAAGCCTTTCTTCTGAGGCACCTCTGTATGGGCTCGAATTGCCAACCTTTTTATTCAGTGTTGAGCACATGAACAGTGTGCTGGGATGCCTCAGGGAAAATATAGGGCCTGGAAAAAGACCATACTGGAAACCTCATGCTATCCATAGCATTAACCCTCCCTTATGTCAAAGGCAGGGTGTTCAATCTCAGTCCCCTGAGATAATGAGTTTGAGCATGCTGCCTAAGGAGCAGGTTGAGGCATTGACCCCTCCTGTTCTTTCCCTGAAGAAACTCACTTTCTAGAGATGGCTAAGCTGTCCAGACATCTCATGCATATTCTCTTCGCAATTCCCGACCATCCAGAGCAAAGCATGGTTTGTCTTATCCTTTAAATGTCATATGCACTCATTAAAGTGTAATCACTCTCAGTAATGACAAAAATAATAACAATTTTGTGCTGCTCAACTGAAAGAAATAAATGAATTTGCAGGAAGATGCTCTGTATTCCAGAGCTTATCTGCAGTCAACCACCAATGTGACATTGGAGGCATCCTTTGATATCTCCGAGCAGCAGGCTTTAAACTTGGAAGATGAGAACAATACCGTCTGCCTCCCTCAAAGGAGTTATACGAATGATGAGAAAGGAAAAGAGAAAGTAATGTGAAATGAAATATTGTTAGTATGTGTCCCATATTTTCATCTATATAATAAGAAATTCTATACAGATGTTGGTCTAACTGTCAGCACAGTATATAGACTCTAGGGACAAAGTGCCTGGGTTCAAATTCTAACCCTGCCACTTACTAGACACGTGGCACTGGGCATCTTGCTTTGTTTTGATCGTCCCACCTGAATATGGTGATATTTCTTTAACAAGCTCCCATAAGGTTTAAATCAGATACTCAACAGACAATGGATACAGAGCGCCTGACTAGAATTAGGGCTTAATATATGTTAGCCTGCTATTATTACAGTCAAAGTCATATTGTCCTCTCTTTAATCTTTGCTTGTGTGCATGGTAATTATATAGACAACAAACTAGGTGCTATTTCACAATCTCCGCAGGTACCCTCAGTGACATTACTTTTGTCCACCATGCTGTTCAGTCATCACCATTAAACATCACTCACTAGTCAATATTAAAGGAGAAAAATTTAACATCTCCTCTGATTGTTAAGATTTCCAAGTCACACTTACCCTTTCATGTGCCCATAGTATTTCAGAATGCAGAATTACATTCAACCTCAGCAACGGCACACATCTTAATAGCTGATTAAAAATAATAATGTTGGGGGGATCAGCAGGCAAACGCAGTCTCAACATGATAACTAAGCAAATGAAAATGTTATTTATAATCCTAAATACCAAACGGTTCCCCGTAGTGACAAGATCAATACTACAACTCAGAGCTTTTGCCTCACTGACAGATGGTGCTATTAGAGATTCCAAATAATGCATCTCCTTGGTGCGACAAGGAGATCCTCAGATATTCTACGATGTCCCCACTGAGTCTGAAAGTTTCCATCCTGCCTGGAGAGGAAAAGCAATGCTAGAATATTCATAGGATCCGCTTTCAGATTAGGTAAAATGTCTTACTCTTTTTTTTTCAATCTGCCACTAGCCTTTGCCAAGCAAGATCCCTCAGACTCCCCTCATCCCCCCTCTCACTTGTCACTCTATTTTAAGCTCAGGAAAGTTCAATTATTTACTTAAGATTTTCACCTGTTAAGAGTGCAAACTAGGATTCCACCCAGGCCAGTCTGAATTGTTAAAGGGAGGTTGCCTCCACAGGGCTCTGCTGCTGAACCCAAGGCAGGTCACTGTCTGATTGTGTGGCACTCGGACATCTCACCGGGAAAAGAAAGAAAAAGAGATGGACTAGATCCTCTCTAAGTACCTGTGCCTCCTGGTTCCTCTGGGCTTTAATAGGCTTTAGTTGACTCCATAGGTTTCTGAGTTGATCTTTTGCTAGGTGCTTGTAATTTCATCAGTGAGGATGCAAGGGAGTAAAGGTCATCTTCCTTGAATTGTCCACCTGGGAGTAGGGGACTGGCCTCTTGTGTGTATGGACCTGTGTGATGGGGTGTACTTGAACTGAATGATCCACCGTGCTAACTGGTAACATTTTAGATCCCCAAAGGCAAGTCCACAGGCAAGAATGAAGGCCAGAGTTTTCAGGATGATACAAAAAAAATCCCTGACTATTTGACTTGTCTTACCTTTTACTAGAATAAGTGCTTAGCACATTAAAAATAGAAATATGCTAAAGGTCAATACTTGTCTTTGGCGTTTTCTGTGAAACATCCAGTTTGGAAATTTGTGTGTGCTTACCGCTCAACTAAGAGATCGAATACAGTGCCGGGGCTTAGAGGCTAGTTTCCAAGGGTCCCCACTGAGCCCCTGAGCAGAGCCTGCAGTTACATCCTTTCCCTCACCAACCATCCCAGGAGGCTGTTTTCAGACACTCCCCCTTGTGCCTGCTGTTTGCTCAGCCTGAATCACGTTCCTGTTGAAAAGCTTTGTTGGCGATATTGTCCAAACTTAGTTCATTATTTCCACCCCTACTGGGTGCCGGCCTCCTCCCTGCTGCCCAAAATATGTTGTTTCGAATGGTGGTCCAGAAAGTGAGTGTTAAAATATTTGTTCAGTTGCTTTTTCTCTTCTCATCCCAGAACAACCTCCTACCCCCTGATGTATTCAACCCAATTCTTTGATGAAGCTTCTCAAGAGTAATCCCATCCCACAATCTTTCTCATTTTCTCTCTTTACGTTCATCGCAATACCGGCTCGATACACAAGTCCTGCTCTGTGTTGCGGTTTTTGTTTTCTCAAGTACGTCTATCATCGTACGAGTATTAGCTTCTTAGCCACAGGTGCTGTCTTTTCCATTTACTTTGTATCACGACAGTGCTGAATTAAATGATTACTAAGAGGAGGTTTGCCAAAGCCTCTTCCTTCTTCAGCTACATGTCACTTGGTAGCCGCACCTCACTGTCGCCAAATGCCTTCTGGGTTCCTTTCACTGTTTCTCGTTTGAAACCAAAGCCAAACCCTGTGCTGCTGAGTCCAAGCTGACGCGTGGCCGTGTGTGTGAGTGGAACTGTAGTCCGTGTCTGATTTTTCAGGAGTGGATGACTGGCTTTTCTTTTCAGGCACTTCTGGTTGGACTTGAACTTCCAAACTTCTTTTGTTAGCAGCTGGGCACATTAACTGTCTACACCACCCAAGGATTCCTTTTTCTCACTCCAGAACTGTGAGATTCAAGTTTCCTTTGCCACTGGTAAGGCAGCCCCACCCTTGGTAGGAAGAGGCTCACCCCCTTACTGTCAATACTCTTGCACAAAGGGGAAGGGTTCTCATCCCATTGCCTTCTCAGAACAGACGACTCGTAGTCATGTATTTCTGACACCAGACGGAAATTTGGGGATCAGTAATGAAATAGTGAGAGGAATTTGAAAGCCTCTGCACAGATTTTAGCACTTCCTGGTCCCTTGTTTCTTCAAAGTCATGTGCCATCTATTTCCATCTGTGTTCCGTCTGCACTGCATGATATCTAACTCTGTTGAGAGCTGGCTTCTGACTTCTATCTGCTCCCGTATGTTCGGCAGTACTAGTTTGGGGGCAAGATCCTACAAGAGGTCTAGCTGGAGAAACATGGAGGCACTCAGGTCTGAGGTCAGCGGGTAATGGGTGGGAAGACTATGAATGACTAGACAGAAGGCTTTGTACAGGATGTCAAAGAAAGTGAAGGGTCTCTGCATTAGTGAGCCCCAGAAGATTGCCCAGTCTCCGACTCAGGCTCTCTTCTTCATCCTTCAACTGGGACCAGTATTCTCTTTACAGCACTCAGGGGCCACATAAGCAAGGATGGTTTCTTATTACATCACCTTACACTGGCCCAATCTTGACCCAGTGCTCTAGTTCTGCTGGTGCTTTGATATTCCTTGTCTTACTCTCTGTCCAGCCACTGAGGACATGACCCCAAGTTTCTGCTTGGTGACTACAATGCTTATCTCAGGGACTATTCATTCTAGATTAGACATCTACTTGCTGAAACGCCCAAGTATGCCCACCTCAGCATCCTCAGGTGTGGGCTCTGGTATTGGCAGGAATACCTTTCATTACTGATTCATTGCCTGGAAAGTACCCTTTCCGTGGAATATTAAACAGCATCCTGTGCCTCTTAGCATGATTTGTTTTTCAGTAGCTGCCCCTACTCCCACTTCACCTCACTCTGACCCCAGTCCATTCCCAAGTCCATTGCCTTGTCCAATCCTGATAGAACCTCCCAGGTCCTGATTCTTTTCCACTAAGCGTTGACCACACAGTGCTGCATTGTGACACAAAACGCTGTGTTTTTCCACTGCAGAGATGTGCCCAGTTGGTCCTTAGTCCATGAAAGCCTGAAGCTTCATCCATCTCTCTCGGGAGAATGGAAATGGTGAGGCAATGCCACAGACAATAGCCACCTTTGGTGGTGGCCGGGAGAGAAGGCAGCTCTCTTTGAGGGTGTGAACTGACCTCAGTGGTCACAGTTATCCTCAACTATTTGAAAACTGTACGTGAGCTAAGACACCCTTTCGGAGATGGATAAATGAACCATCCCCAGGAAGGGGTGTTTCCTGGGACCTTGAAGTTGTGATAAATCACTGTTAGGTTAACTCTACTTTAGGACTGGCAAAAATGTACAAGAACAGGGGAATCTGTATTTTTGTCTAAAGGTGAGAGAGACGCAGAGAGACACAGGAGGGAGAAAGATGGGGGAGGAGCGATGAGGAAGGGTGGAGGAAGCCGCAGTAGGGCAGCAGGAATTGCAGAGGCTGACCATGTGACTGACGGGGATCCAGAAGGTCCGGGCATCCTTTATCTTTGAGTATCATTTTTTTCACACCAGTGTCCTAATCTTGTCCACACTCTCCTATGGGCAGTTCACCTACATGCTAAATTCATACACTCTCTTGCTTCTCCTCCCTGGACAGATCAAGGCTACTCTGAGCAATCTCTCACTGGTGCAAATGGTAAGTATTTGGGGACAAAAGACTGAGGTCTTGGCTGCTAACTGAACTGTGGGAGAGCCAAGTTCACCCAGGGATGCCACAGAAGAAAGACCCAAATATCTACCAGACCAAAGTTTAACACTGGCTCTTGGGGGCCCTGTGAGCACAGTCCTACTCTGCTATGCAAGGACTGGTAGCCCATGTGTTGAAGCTGACCCCACAATCAGTGGATGATTTTAACTGAAACTCTATAGGAAACATCCTCTATGTTCCTCGGCATGCTGAACAAATGATTCTTGGTGATCCCTGTAAGTAACACACTGGCAAAAGTGTTACATTAATAACAACTTGAATGAGGTGAGTATTTTATGCAGTATTTGCATACATACAATCTCAGTTGGAGCACACATTTGTGAGATCATGAAGTCCTGTCAAACCTTGATGACAGACTTCGCAACTTTCCTAACCCCACTGTTCACAGATCCCTAAATGCCAAGTCTCCAGACCAATCCTGAATTTAGTTGTATGGAAGGCAGCTTCAAATCCTCATTGCTGCCAGCTTGTCTCTGCCTTGCTTACTGTGTGGGAGAACTAGCCGTCTAACTTGGCTCTCTAGTACTTGTGTTCTGTTTGCCTTAGGACTGGGCCGAAGCTTGCTTAGACTCTGATCAGGCTTAGCTCAATGTTGTCCACGGCTGAGGCTGAAGTGAGTGCTGCTGGCCTTTGGGCTCCCAGTGAGGAACAGGTACTTGGTTGCTTGGTTGTTGAACTGGTACTATTATTTCATGTTGACTTTTCCTCAAAATGTATGTTGCCTGAGACCACCTCTTCTTTTGTGCTTTCAGATCCCACAGGAATTTTCTATCTGATTTCTGAACCCAACTTTATCTATTGAGCACTTTGGGTCCTGGATATGCTATAAGCCTGCAAAACATGATGCTATGCAGGATCATAACCTGATAGATGATAATCCTCACTTGTCACACTCATGATACCCCATGGTTTCTGGTAAATCTGTAACAGCACATGGTAAGGTAGAGCCAAGTGGTCAAAGTCATGCTACATACCTTTCTCCATGCCACAGATTGTTTTCAAGTTAGGAGTCGATGATAATCTGCATTACACCTAAAATACTAACATAAGAGTCGAAGCATCAAAGACCCTGGTAGCATCTTGTGCGGTGCCAACCTATATTTAAGTTTAAAGATGAGTAGAAAATAATGAAACGGCATACATGCAAGAAGACTCAATGGATAACGTATTTAACACACTCCGTAGATAAAGTCTTTAGAACCTTTCAAGATAGTCTACAAATATCAAAAATTAGTATCTTCCAATGATCATATTCCAAAGTGACTAGATGGGATAAATAGTTTTTCTTTACAGTAATGCAAAAATGCACATGATCCTTGTAACATTCATACATGGAATAATTTGGATTGCATTTGATGTGCTAATCAGCTTTGTTTTACTTTGGTTCTGTTGTTTATAAAACAGTCTATAGATTAGTATAGTGTCTGGCACTTAGTAACCAATCCATACCTGTTTGTGAATGACACAATTATATGAACAACAACAACAACATATCTACCAGGACCTCCTCCAGAGTTAGAATATCCAAGCTCTTGATCTTGCTCTGTCAGATAGGAAGAAGAAAAGGCACACCAAATGCTTGAGGTGACTGGAGGCCAGTGGTATTCTTTGTAGCACAGGGCTTCCCTGGGTTCCTCCGTGTGTAACCATATCATGATTCTCTTGCTTTTCCACTGGCTTTCATATACTTAAAGCATCTATTGGCTCAATAATTGTGTGCCTGTATTTGTACATGTAAGAGGGGCGGGATGAGAAGGAGAGAGGAGTCCAGAGGAAGAGAGGAGAAGAGACAATGTGAATAGTTAAAAGGCTTCCTTTTCTCAGGTTGCCAATTCAGATCTTTGAACCCTATAAACCTTCCTTTATTACCATCAATTTCCAAACCAGTAATATATCTTCTCTAATCTCTTTATAATACTAAAATACCTTTTGAAAATACAATACCCTTTTCAGGTATGAGATATGCTATTAAAATGATTTTAATGTAAATTCAAACTCTTCTTCTAGCCCTGTAGTTGTGCACAAGACCTTGAGTGTCTTAACTGAATGAAAGGAAATAAACTCTTTTCTAATCCTCCTTTCTTTCAAACACCCTATCAATCTCTACCTTCCAGCTCTGTTTAAGTCGGGAGGCACTATAGATCTCTTTTTATCAAAACATAACAATGACTTACTGGAAACAAATTTTATGTCAACTATTTTCATTCCTGTAGGAGAAAGGCAAGGCTTTCTACTGGTGTAGAGTTATAGTTTTCAAAACCCACAGGGGCAATTCTGTCCTGACCTGCACGGTTGCTGTGAGTTGGAATCTACTTGATAGGCAGTGAGTGAGTGAGTAATTTTCATACCTAACTTAAAATGAAGCATGTAATACTTCCATGTGCCTACTTTATGGTGTAAATAAAATCAAAAGGAACTGTGAGTAGGTTCGACAGGCCAAGGAGCCCTGTGAAAGTCAGGAACAGAATTTCTCATCTAACTGATTATATGTTGTGTCTTCAGTGTTGAGTTGAAAATACAAAACCATGCATTTGGCATCTTTCAGAAACAAAAAGTTCACTCCAAACTATTTTTAAAATAGAGCGTCCGACTCACTCTGAAGTATTCAGTGGGAATGACTGGGCTACGCAACCATGTTGAGGATGATTGATCGGAAGATTTCTTTTGATTATTAATTCTGCTAAGCTTGGGCTTTCAAGTTTTATAACGATCTCATCTTTTAAATTTGCTGTTACTAGTAGGATAAGGGAAAATAATTCCTGAGGATATTTCTGAATGGAACATTGTTCATTATTATTGATTTTTTCCTCCACATAATTTCTTCTTGAACTCTCTAAGCAGGTTAAATAAATTATATCCATAGAGAGGGAGAGAGTAGAAACTTCGGATAAAGGGCAGATGAAGAGGAACACAGGTACTTCCTAAGCGTAGTGATGGCCTCTTCAATCTGATGACAAGAATGATCACCTCAAAGTATTGTCTATTCTTAATAATACAGAGGCAGAGGCAGATTTCAATTCCAATTTTTTTTTTAACATTAGGGGCTCATACAACTGTTATCGCAATCCATACACACATCAATTGTGTAAAGCGCATTTGTACATCATTTTCAAAACATTTTCTCTCCACTTAACCCCCAAACATTAGGTCCTCATTTTCCCCTCCCTCCCTGTTCCCCCCTCCCTCATGAGCCCTTGATAGTTTATAAATTGGTATTTTGTCATATCTTGCCCTGTTCGACGTCTCCCTTCACCCACTTTTCAGTTGTCTGTCCCCCAGGGAGGAGGTCACATATAGTTCCTTGTAATCGGTTCCCTCTTTCCTACCCACTCTCCCTTTACCCTCCCTGTTTCGTCACTCATACCACTGGTCCTGCAGGGCTCATCCACCCTGGATTCCCTGAATTTTCAATTCCTGTCTGTACCAGTGTACATCCTCTGGTCTAGCCAGACTTGCAAGGTTGAATTCGAGTCATGGTAGTGGGAGTGGGGAGGAAACATTTAGGAATTAGAGGAAAGTTGTTGAGCCAGTCAGGGTGCGATGTAACAACGATGAGAAATACAACTTTCAATTCTAATTCATAATGGCCACACTTCACTCAGCCTGACTTTCCTAAGTCTCTCTTTGTTTGCTTGTTGTTAGCTGTTGTTTGGTCCAACCTGACAACCCCAAGTGCTTTTGTGTACTCACATACACTCACTCATGGCCACCTCTTGCACAATGCCCAGGACATTTTGATCCATATCATTTTCATTGGCTGATTTTCAGAAGTACATCAGCAGGCTTTCCCCCATAGTATGTCTTATGAAGCTCTGATGGATCTGCACAGCATTATAGCATCACACAAGTAGCGGGTGTGTGATAGATACACTGGCCTGCAATTGAACCTGAGTATCAATGGATGGATGCAAGGCAATGTAGGGGAAAGGGACAGGCAGGGGATAAAGAAGAATGAGGGCGAACAGTTCTTAGCTATGTCTGCTATGGTGCTTTTAAAGTCTCAAAGACTTTTCTAATCTTAGTTGATCCTTATTTGAAATTTCTCTGAAGCAATAGGACAATGTTACCCCATCCCTTCAGAGAGATTATATGACTTGCTAAAAATCAAGTGCTGATTATGGACAATTTATACTGAAACTCAAGTAAGACTTAACCATTCTTTAAAAATCATACTCAGGGAAAGATATATATTTATTATTATTAATAATAGGAGTATATATTTACTGGAATATAATCTAAGGTTTGGCCAGCTTCTGTCTTTCTGGAGTACAATTTAACAAAATAGACTTACAAACTTCTTTTAAAATGTAAGACATTAGATAAAACTTTCTGAAACAAAACAAAACAAACCCTGTATCTTTGGAGGAAGTTACTGACAAATACAAACAGGATGATCATGTTTCTCCACACCTTTGTTCAAGTCTGTTTCTTCTTTTATCATCTGGGGCACATCCTACTCTTAGTCTCGACCTTTGTATTTTAATTATCTAATTGTCATTTTATATCTATTATTGTTTCCAATTCTATCAGCAAGATACTTTTCATATCATCTGGAAATTCTTGGTAAATTATCTTGCAAAAGTCTGATGCAGAATGGCTAAAGGCATCTTCTCTCTTGTATTTTCCAGCCTTATCAATTCATAAGGTTTCCAGGGAACCTCCTCTCCCAGTCCCTCTTCTCATTCCTCTGAGGGTCCACTCTTTTATGTATGGGAATTCAATAGGAACCCAAAACCAAACCAATCACACTGTCACTGAATCAATGCTGACTCTCAGACACAGAACCACTCTGCCCCAGGGTTCCCATTACATAAGAAGGCATGGTTTTAGAGGTGCCTATGTCAATTTCCAAACCAGTAGTTGCATAATCTGTTGTCAATTTGAGACTTTGGAGTCATGGGGTGGAGTTCAGCCTGTCAATCAGGTCGCAGCTTGATATCCTCATTTAGAGGTGCCAAGGAGATGAATAGCTCCCTGGAGGTGGGACACAGGCTCACTCCCTGGCAGACATTACAGCGGACAAGACACATGGAGCACTCTAGTGCCCTGAGCTCGGGAAGCCATGTGGAAACCCCTGCCACCACTGAGATGCTTCCACTGCCACTGGATCCACAAGACTTTCCACCTACTGGCCTGTGATTGTCCTGAATTTGGCATCATTGCACATGTTTCGTGTGTCTGAAGAGGAATTTATAGATTATTATCGGACATCTGGGCTAATATGGGACTTGTGGATTTGATCTGAGCTGGAACGTTTTCTTAATATTCAATTGCTCTTGTATTAAAACTCTTTATTAAACACATATGAGTGTCTATGAGTTTGTTTTTTAATCTACCAAGACTAACACACTATGTCACTAAATGGCTGTAACATGGTATTTTCATTTGGTCATTAAGGAAGTATGGATAATCCCCAATGCCTTCAGATTGATTTTAAAAAATCACTTGCTAATTAAAAGTAACCACCACTGCTCTGTCATTTTGCTGGACTGTGGTAGCTTGTGTATTGTTGTGGGGTTGGAAGCTATCCGGCTGGTATTTGAAATATGAACAGGGCCACCCATGGTAAGCAGGTTTCAGCAGAGCTTCCAGGCTAAGAACAAACTATGAAGAAGGCATACTCTGTCCACTCTGGAGGGATTCGCCACTGGAAAGGGAGCCCTCTAGGAGTTTGACTGACATGGCAGCTGTCACGCAGGACAGACAGCCTTCTCTCCTAGTGCCCAGAGGGTCACTTGGAGTTGGAACCCGCTGAAGAGCAACTAACTACCACAACAGCAATGCCGGGGAAAGTATTACTATTTCCACAGACCACGAGGGGGAAAGGCTGTATGGGATAAGAAGGATTCTAATGACCTACGGAATGTGGGCTCTGAAGCAAGACAATTCTGGGTTTCAAACTTAAAATATCTTCAGAGAAATTAATAAGCATCTGTTCTTTAAACATCAAGGTATTTTTGCCCATAGAATGGGTATAATGAAATCCTTCCCCACACAGGTCTTGTAGATTGCAGTAATGATTATGGAGACTTTGTGCATGCGCGCGCGCGCACACACGCACACACACACTGCTGCATGGTGCACTACTCTCAAAGTAATGAGATTTTCTTTCCAATCATCTCCTTATCAAAAATGGCAAACCACCAATCAACACCCTTTTGTTACAGAGCAGGACACTAGCATTAAACTAGTGGAAGTCAGCGAGGTTAAGAACTGAGGACAACTTGGCCAAGACATAATGGCAGTGGTACCCCATTAAGGACACGGAAGGTGGGGCTCCGAGAGGTAAGATGATTTGTTCAATATCATTTTGCTCAAAATCTTCTCTTCATTTTCTTAATTCCCTAGCTATTCATTTCTGACCTTATTTTTATAGAAATAATTTCAAGAGAACAAACACGCTTGCAGATACACTTGCAGGGAAATATAAATATATATTTTTAAACACTGTCACATAAGAAAAGGATCAAGCTTCGCAAAAGACCACTATTCTCATCCAATTGTGTTCCTAATGTAAATTTCCTCTGGATATTATGAAGAATCATTTTTGTAATTGCTGTGTGATTTTGGTAAATTCTGATGTTTAACTCTTAACATTGGGGAAAAGTGTAATTTCCATGTTAGAAACAAAACTATACAAGCTGTCATAGTTAAACTTAGAATCTGAAAATGCTCATTTTCAGATTATGTTGTTCAATGTATGCAGCAAATTAAAAAAGTTATTAGATCTTAACTTAATGTCGTGTTTTATAAGAGACGAAGCTGCAGGCATTTTGGGTGGCCTCTGGGGAACTACTTTAGAAATATCTCAAACGCAAGCTCACTGCCATCAAGTCCATCCTGGTTTATGGAGACCCAGTGGACTGAGCAGGACTGCCCGTGTGGGTTTCTGAGGCTGTAAAACTTGACTGGAGCAAACAGCTTCAGCTTTCTCATGCAGAGAGACTGGTAGGTTCAGATTGCTGAGAGTATGCAGTTTATTTAAAGTTCAGTGTTACTGATCTCTTAAAGCACAAACGTTTTAAGTCATTTTTGAAACTTCTCTTTTCCTGATTCTCCTGACCAATGAGCCACCAAGTCAGGTGAATTGCAGATCAAACTTTTTCTGAACTGTGGCCACTTTGCTTGACCTCTACCTTCAGCATGGATTCAGAAGGGAAGATGGAACGCGGAATATCATTGCTGACATCAGATGGATCTTGGCTAGAAGCAGAGACTACCAGAAAGATGTGTACTTGTGTTTTATTGACTATGCCAAATAATTTGACTGTGTGGATCATAACAAGCCATGGATAACCTTGAGAAAAATGGGAATTCCAGAACACTTCTTTGTGCTCATGCAGAACTTATGCATGGATCAAGAGGCAGTTGTGTGACTACAACAAGGGAATGCCATATGATTTAAAATCAGGAAAGATGTGTGTCAGGGAGACGTCTGCTCACTATACTTATTCAGTTTGTATGCAAAGCAAATCATCAGAGAAACTGGATTATATGAAGAAGAATGTGGCATCAAGGTTGGAGGAAGGCCTACTAACAACCTGTGATATGCAGGTGACACAACCTTGCTTGCTGAAAGTGAGGAGCACACGAAGCAATTGCTGATGAAGATGGATTACAACTCAATGTAAACAAAACCAAAAATCCTCACTATTGGGCCAATTGGTAACAGCATGATAAATGAAGTAAAAGTTGAAGTGGTCAAGGATTTTGTCTTGCTATGATCCACAATCAATGCTCATGGAACCAGCAGTTAAGAGATCGCGTGATGCATTGCATTGGGTCAATATGATGTACACAACTTTAGAGTATTCATTTAAAGGCAAGGATGCTACTTTGAGGACTAAGGTGCATCTCACACAAGCCATGGTATTTTCAATAGTCTCATATATATATGAAAGCTGGACATTGAATAAAGAAGACTGAAGAAAAATAGATGTGTGTGAATTGTGGCAGTGGAAAAGAATATTGAAAGTACCATAGACTGCTCAAAGGACAATCTGATCTGTCCTGGAAATAGTATTTCCATTCTGTGTCTAAGGACACAGAGTGCTCCTTAGAAGCAAGAACTTATTCTTGTTTATTTTAGATATGCTGTCAGGAGAGACCAGTCCCTGGAGAAAGACATGATGGTTGGTAAAATAGAGGGTTCATGAAAAAGAGGAAGGCCAGCAAGGAGATGGACTGAAACAATGGCTGCAACTGTGGACTCAAACATAGGAACAATTATGAGGATTGTTCTTCCATATATGGCACTATAAGGTCACTACGGATGGGAACTGACCTGATGGCACCTAACGAAAACACCACCCCACCTTCAAATGTTTGGTCTGAGCTTCACTGGTCCCGACCTGGATGGTTACCGTAGACTCCTAGCTACTCTGCGCATAGCCATGCTCACTCTCCTCTAGTTTACTTTCCACCTTGTAGATAGAACAACAGAGGCGGTTCTCTATGGGAAACAATGAAATCCCACTCACAGCCCTCGAACGCCCACAAAACAAAAACTTTCTATTGGATTTCCACTGCTATTAGAATACATTTGGAATACTTTAACTTGGCTAAGCATGCTAACAATGGGCACAGCCCCCACTGTTTCTCCCTTCCCCTCTGTTCTAATAAAACACATTCAACCCGCTCCCTGTCACACAGGCCAGGGACACTTCTCACTGCCTATTTCTCTCCTCATTTCAGGTCAATTTTATTCTTCTTTCTGACCTAATTTTTAGCTCAGCTTCTCAAAGATCTTTTCTGGTCGAAAATCATGCTCATAGGCTGTTAGCAGTACCTGGCACCTCTTTCAATTTCAGAATACTTAACCCACGCAAACTGTAATACTTGCATGTGCAGTTACATTTGTTTCATGAATACATATCATTAGCTCTTCATTGAATTCTAGTGCTTAGCATGCTGCCTCGCACATAATGGATGCTCAAGGAGTATTTGTCCAATGCATTCAGAGGTAGGTGTACAACCAAATGCATGTTCAATAGGCACATACCTTTATCATTACAGCCACTGAGCCTGGAGCTGGTGAACAGGGTTTCCACTAGTGAGCATTGTCTACATTATGGTGTGTTTGTGCTTGGTCAAATTCGGATTTTTAAACATGTTCATTAGGGATCGTACCTGCAAAGGACTCTGGGGTTAAGCCTGAGTAACTGATTGGAAAACAACCCCATGCACAGTTAGTACATGTATCAGACTCCTTTCTATGCCTCTTTCCTTGCTGATTGATTAAGGGTCTTCAATCAGCAAAGTAAACCTCTCAGGGACATGCCCCTCTCTTCCAGGATTTGACTTCACTGCCCCTCACTCCTTCTATGGAATAGGTGGGGCGTGACATCCCCTTCCCTTGTGTTATTCCTCTACTCTTTGAATATGTAATGGTAGAACAAAGACTTACTCCCTTGCCCTACCAATCCCATAACCAGGCTGTCAGCCTTTCCTGGTTTTTAATCATGTGTGTCTGTGGTGACCCCCTGCAGATATGTTTTCCCTTATTAAAACAATATTTAGTCCCATCCACCTGGATTTTATCACCTCTTTCTTTGGACTTCAAATGAAACTTTGCTAAGAGCTTTTCAGGGCTGCTTAACCATTCCCCAAAGGTTCTCTAGTGGTGTTGTGGGTGAGGTGATGGGCTTCCAACTGCAAAGTTAACAGTTCAAACCCACTAGCTGCTCTGTGGGAGAAGGATGTGGTTGCCTGCCCCAGGAAAGGTTTACATTTTCAGAAACCCTCTGAAGAAGTTCTACTTTGCCCAATAGGGCCTCCATGAGTCCCA
>NW_022103928.1:42248919-42251352 GCF_000313985.2 Echinops telfairi
TTCACCTGACAGCACCATCAGGACATCAATCTCATGTCTTAGGAGCCCTGGTGGCACATGGGGTAAGCATGGCATTGCTAACAGAAAGGTTGACGGTTCAAACCCACCAGCTGCTCCATAACGATTCACTCTATGGCTCAATCCGCCTGACTGTTCTATAGTGTCCCTATGAGTTGGAACTGAGGACATGGCCAAAGAAACTCATCGAGCTGATACCGATGGTTTCTGATGGCGGAAATCTTTAGAGGAGCAGAGAGTCTGATCTTCCCCTTGCAAAGCTGGTGGGTTTGGACCACTGAGATGGCAGTTAGCAGTCCAATGCTCAGCTGCTATGTCAGATGGCTTGCATGGGGCTAGAGGTTAACATGGGATGTGGACTTAACTTTTTAAATGCAAATATATCTAATGAATATAGGTGTGGAGAAAGATATGTGAGTATGTGGTATGTGTCCATAAAAATTTACAACCTTGGTAACCCTTGGTGGCAGTTCGACTACCGTATATAATCGAGTATAAGCCGACCCAAATATCTGCTAAGGCACCTAATTTTACCACAAAAATGGCATTAAAAATGTGCGGGAAATCTCGGCTTATACTCAAGTATATACAGTACTTTATGATACAAACAACTTCCTCTTTCTGACATGGAGTAACTGGTAGGTTTGAACCTCTGACCTTGTGGTTAGCAGCCCAGACCCAGGCTCCTACCTACATTTGATGGGGATGAAAATACTGCGGCCTAAGCAGACACACATTCATCCTTGAAGTAGCATCTGTGTTCTTTGACACTCTCAATGTGTCCTTGAAAACAGATTTGGCAGTTCAATACCTTACCCTGTAGGACCCGAGTTACCCATGGGCTGCCTGTTGAAACAAAATGCTCTTTAGAAGCATGGCTGGTGAGACTTTGTCTCACGTACTTTGGACATTACATCATGCTCGATAGAGAAGGGGGTCAGTGAAAGAAAGCAAGATGGATTGGCACAGTGGCTGCCATATGGGTTCAAACATAGCAGGGGTTGATCATGTTGAATATTGATTTTGTTCTATTGTAGATAAGCTCCCTTAGAGTCAGAGTCAACCTGATGGCACCGAACAACATCCTCTTGGCAGCTGACTACTAGGTCATTCTTTCATGAAGTGGTTGGTGGGTTGCAACCACAGGCATTTGGGCTAGTTGTCAAGCACTTAACCACTGCACTACCAGGTTCAATGTATACACATTCACTCCCAACGCTCACTACCATCAAGTCATTTCCGACTCACAATGACCCTCTAGGACAGGGTAGGACTGTCCCTGTGTGTTTCTGAAGCTAACTCCCTACAGGAGTAGAAAGTTTCCTCTTTCTCTTGAGAAGTGGCAGGGGGTTTCAAACTCTTGACCTTGTGTTCAGCAGCCCAAATGTAATCACTATGCCACCAGGGCTCCTTTCAATGTGTATATAGAGGTACAAAGTTCTGACACCCTTAAGTCAAACAATTCCTTCACTAAATTACAGCACTTTGTTTTGACAATCTTTTAACTTTGGCTTATCTGCTGAGTAGTAGAGCTGGCTACATATATTTAAAGCATGTATGCTTGCATTTTTAGCTCTGCTGCTTAATGGGAATGTGATTTATAATGCCCAATTGACAGAGCAAGATTCTGTGGTGGTTGAGTGGTGCATTTCTCCATAAGCTGAACGATGGTTGCGGGACATGAGTTATGTATCTGCATGTAAACAGGAAGACAGGAAATATGATGAATCATCTTCTGCCATCCTTTAGCATAAAAGTGCAGACTCTATAATTTAAAATTTACTTTACTGCCAGCAATACCCGTATAATGTGATCATATACAAAGAGCCTATCAAATGCATTAGGAAACAAAAGCTATATTAAGGTTTCCTGCAACCCAAAGAAAGGCGATGAATAATTCATATTCCCACACACTTGGCCATCAAACGGTAAATACATATTCAGTGTACTTAATTCCAAAGAAATATGGCTAAATTAACTGAATAATTTGATACAATATCATATGATATTTTAGGTAACTTGAATGATATAATTGCCCTTAGGCATGTCTTATAAGGTTGTCTGTGAGCCTTGGCAAGGTAGAGGGACAATGATTTTTGTATTCGAGTTCCTGGATGGTGCAAATGGTTGATGCATTTTCCTGCTAACCTAAAAGTTAGATGTTGAAATCTACCCAAAAGAACCTTGCTAAGAAAGGTCTGGGGATAGACTCTGGAAAAACCAGCCATTGAAGATCCAATGGATCACAGTTCTACTCTGAGATGCCACTTGCCAGAAGTTGGAATTGATGCCAGAGCAACTGGTTAATTGTTGTATGGCTGTTTGACTTGGGCAAGGTGAGTTAGGAGAGAGCATCCTGCAGGATTGAAGAAGCCTGCAATCTCCAATAATGGTGCTTCTGCCACTCTGTGGTAG
>NW_022103928.1:42251762-42252991 GCF_000313985.2 Echinops telfairi
TACCGTATATGGGAAAACAGATGTGCTCTTGTTAGAACAACAGCATCACTCTTTACAATTTAGAGACTCTTACTTATTTCCTTTTAGAAAATGCAAGTTTGCAGCAAGAGGTCTACCTTATTACCTGAACAATGATCACTTTAGGGATCATTAATGAAATGTTATTGCCCGCGCTATGTATAGTAACATTTCAGAGACACATTATTGTTAGTTGACAGACATTCTTAATACTTTAAATTTGAGTTTCTGTTCTATCGTTTCTCATCCTTTCCATATTTCCCCCCGCCTTGATGGGTCAAGTGATGAGTAAGTCTATGCAAATTAACACGTGGAAGGTCCAAGGCTCATTCTTACTTATGAAGTGCCGGATCTAGCTTTAGAACTCACAACGCTTGGCTGTAAGAGACCAGCAGCCAATGTTCAGAAGGAAACAAACTCAAAGGCCATGCCCTCCTTTCTCTGCTGGTTGTTCTTTTTTCCTGCAGCCGGAAGGTATTGAAGTAGCCAATTGGAAAAGACAAAATAACAATATGTCAGCTTCCTTCAGATGAAGTCTGTGTTTCAAACTTTGACAAGGTAAGCGTTCTCACCCCCACCACTTTGTGGGAAGTGAAGCTGTCTACATTTGGAACATCCAATCGGAATCCACATAGATTTTGCGTATTTTTAGTTTTCCCCCTCAGAGCTTGTTTTCTCTTACAGTGATGGTATTTGCTTGCACAGATAAATCACTATGTCAGATTGAATTAGCCTGAAATGTAAGCCTTTAATACGTAGGTGAGATTTGTCGTTTGGTGAAATCCGCTATGACACTGAAAGTTAAACGGTGCTGAGACGACAGTAGCACCGTGCAAGTTGACTTCCTCCAAGGACGCAGCCAGGCAGGCACACGGTGGACTTGTATGGAGGAGGACACGGCTGTCTTTCTTGCAGGAGTAGGTACCCCATGGGAAAGGGATACCGATTCACTGCGCAGATGGGAAAGGAGAACTACTATTAGCTGTTCTATACATTGACTGTGCCCCCTCCCTGGCCCCTCAGTTTTAAAGGTAAGGTTGCCTTACGGGCATTTCATTTTCACCAGTGAAAATACCCAGAGTCTGCCTCAGAGCCATTTCTCAAAGTTACAAGGTTCTGCACCTCATTGTAGAAGAAGCATGAGCCTTGCTTCAAAAAGAGCAGTCTCTGGTTCAAAGCGAGCCTTACTTTGTCCTGAAAACTCACTCGCT
>NW_022103928.1:42253876-42273149 GCF_000313985.2 Echinops telfairi
GACCAGGAGTGCATGTTTCCATGCTGCATTTCTAAAATGCTCTTAGACCCTACGAGTTAAATCCCTCATTTAAAGACAAGAAAATGGAGACCCCAAAACTTTAAACAATTTGTTAACATTAATTTGAAGTGGCAAAGTTGGGATTTGAACCTGACTGTACCTGGACCAAACCCCATAATATTTTCTCTACTCATGAAAGTTCTTAATCATTCATCATATTTTTCAGTTACTACATCTTACAAATACCCAGGACTCACCAGGCATTGAGCTGGGGCTGCTTAGTACTTCACAGAAAAATCCTTTGGCATCAAGATCATCCCCAAGTAACTCAAGTTTTTTTCTGGAGGCGAGGGCATCCAGAACACAATTCTCAAATCTCCATTTCAAACAGCCTACTGTAAAAGAAGTGCCGGCTTAAAGCTTTGGAGGATAAATTGGGTTGCTGAAATTTTCTGGAAGCCTTTGGTCTTGGAAGCCTTGTCATTTTGAACCCAAACACATAGTGGAAATGTATTCAACAAGTTGATGGCTTTAAAGGGCTCTGTCGCCATTTCAGATAGTGACTTTGTTCCTCATTAGTGGCTGTGCCTGCAAATCTTTGAGAGTTTCCAACCACTTTCCCTTGAGGTTCACGTTTGCTAAGAACTGTCACTTAGAGGCACAGTTTAGTTGCAGCTGAAAGAGGAAGTCGATAAGCCCCACAGGAGTGTCTACCAATTTGTTCCCCACCTGGTGTGAGGCTATGAGAGGTAAGAAAACTTTTTTGGCCCAGAAAGGTGGCCCCTTTGGTGGAAGACTGGTTTTCCAACCTTGCCCTGCATCCACTACAGAACACATTCACTTTCTCAGAGTGCATAGAGCAAGGAGTAGGCAAATGAGCACTTTTCACATTTTCATTTCAGAGAGCTCTGGACTCAAGAAGTCGCTGATGGAGACCAACAGAATGCTCATTTTCTGGTGGGCAGTCAGGCAAAAGTAACTCACCTCGTGTTATGTCTTGGAAATTGCCCCTGTTGGAGGGTTTCAGAATTGCCCTCTTCCTCTCTAAGGCACCCTGCAGGGGGCAGTGGTCTAAGTGTTCATCGTAAGGCCGGCAGTTCAAACCCACCAGTCACACCTTGAGAGAACAATGAGACTATGTCCTTCCATAAAGATTTGTAGTCTCAGAAACCCACAGTAGCTATTTTCCTTTGTGTCCTGGGTCACTGAGAATAGGAATCAACTAAACCGGGCAGTTTCGTCCTCTCTCTGATCACTCCTGCATCACAGACAGAGCAGAGGAAGAGATCGGGAGAATAAAAGGTCACATTTGAGCACCTGTACGGCAACAGTGTGAGATGAAGAGGACCCAGCCGTCTCTTTTCTGTGTGTGTGTGTGTGTGTGTGTGTGTCTCCCAGGGCACTGAGGAGTCGGGTTGTTGGGTTCTTTGGTATCTCCATTATAGTCAGCGTGCTGTGTTCTCAGAGCTATGCTCACTAAACAGCCACTGAGACTGAGAAGACAAAAGGACAGAAATCAACATGGGAACCACTCGCCTTGACTCAAGGGCAGAGAAACAATGGGCTGATGTCATCATACTTGAAATACCTGCCGGGCTTTTGTGTAGTGGTTTATGTTTATATTTTGTCCAAAAGTCAACAAGGTCCACCCAGTCATTTTGGCAATAAAATAATTTGATTCCCATTTCCCCTACCCTATGTCTTAATCAAGGTAGTTTCCTTTCCACACCCTAGGGTCCCGAGGAGAAACTAACTTTCAGCCTCAAAGAAGAGAGGAGCTGTGTCTTGGAATCAAGGTTCCTGCTTGGTTGGACCTGCTTCCTGCCAGGCTCTGTTCTTGCTCTTAGGAAGCATATACCTCTGAGAAAGCTGATGTGATTTTTTTTCTCCCTCTTAATGTGTTGTGACAAAATACACATGACAAAGTCTGGCATTTTACCCATTCCTAACTCTATAATTAATGCATTGACATTAATTACAGGTCCCGTGTTGTGCAACCGTCGCCGCCACTATTTCCAAAATTTCCCATCACCATACACAAACATTCAGCATCCCTTCAGCAATATAGTCCTGTCCAGCCCATGATACCCACTGATAGAGTTGGATCTCTATGCATTTCCTCATCTAGAAAGTTTACGTAAGCTGAGTCCTACAACATTTGTCCTCTTTGGTTTGTTTAGTTCACTCCGTGTAATTTTTCAAAGTTCACTCATGTCAGAGTATATCAGAACTTCCATTCTATTAATGGCCGAATACTAGTTCATTATGTGCATGCACCACATTTTGTTTCTCCAGTCGTAGCATGATGGGCATCTGAGCTGCTTTCACCTTCTGCCGCCTGCTGTCCATTGCAAACAGTGCTGCAGGTACCTTGCATTGGCTTTCTTAATCAGTTCTGAACTGAGCTGCACGTGTACGATTGCTGAAGTACAAAACATTTCATTGCATACAGATTTACTACGGTGAAGGAAGATCCCCATCTCCAGAGCTAGAAAAAGATGACAGCAGACCAAATCTTCCTTGTCTTTATGGAGGAAGAAAAGAAAACCCGGACCTGCCGCTGCTGGTATTAGAGACTAATGGGACTCGGAATCTAATCTAGTTTCTTCCCAGATACTGGTGAAAAAGTCAGCAGAAGGTAACTCCTACGTTTGGAGGAGCAGGGTTGAGCCTCACGTTACGTAAACTGGTGACTGTGTTCTCAGCAAATGGGGCAGGAGAGCGTATGGAGATGGATATGAAGCCTTATTTGCCTAGAAGCTCAGCGAATTCCAGACACAAACTGAAATTCTACTGGCAGTGTTTTCTTCTAACTTCTTACTCCAAGGTAGAACCTGTCTGCATTCCCATCTTCCCCAGTCCTTCCACATGAGCTACATCTTGGGGTGTGGTGCCAACTCCATTCTGGTCAAGCCAACACTGGTTCTATGCCTAACGGAGAGAGAGGAGCTGGGTTTCTTAGGGTTCTGCCTTTTAACGGCAAAGAGGTGTTATCGGGAATTATTATTGTTATATAAGGAACCCCCAGGGTATTGATTTAATTCCCATAGACTCCTTATACCTTTGATAGCAATGTAAAGCTCAGCTAAATTGTAAATGGACTCAAGTTTGGATGTCAAACATCACTGAGTTTAGTTCTCAGCTCTACATATTACTAGCTATGGGATAATTCTATGCCTGCTTTATTATTTAAAAATAATATTAATAAATAACTCAGAAGGCTATTTTTGGTTGATATTAGATCATATAAATAAAGGCGTAGCACAGTGCTTTGGACCTAACGTTTACAGCCATGATTTTGTACAATCACCCTTGTAATGTTCTCTCTCTTATAATTTCTCTCTCTCTAGTCTTGGAGTGATCATTCCGTTTCCTAGATGACCAGGAACTGCAGGTCCATTTAGCCTTGCTTCCCTAGACAGATCCTCAGTTTTCAAGAACGCCTTGCCCTACTCAGAATGCTTTCCCCCACTTCCTCAAGGCTGCTCTGGGGGCCTGAAAGTATCCTCTGGGTGCAGGGAATAGAGTCCTCCACTACTAATGGAAAGGTCACTCGTTTGAACTCACCAGCTGCTGCTCAGGAGGAAGATGTGGCAGCATCTATACAGATGACGGCCTTGGAAATGCTTTGGAGCCATTCGGCTCTGTCCTACAGCGGCACCTTGAGCTGGGACAGATGCGGTAACAGTGGGGTTGACCTGGTGGTTTGTAAGGTAGCCTAATTCACCAACTCATATCTGCTATTTTTCATTGACTCTATCTTTTCAGTACACATAATTAAATTAGCAAAAAATAACTAACTTTATTGAGTGTTCATAATGTGCACGGCACTATTTTAAGTTTTTCTATAGGCATCAACTCATCTGGTCCTTCCAACACAATGAAGTTGTTGTTAGTTGCTTTCACGCCTTCTCTGACACATGGCAACCATTTACCGCAGAACGAAATGTTGATGGACACTTGGGCTGTTTTTACCCATTGGTTACTGTTAGCACTGCAACACTGAACATGTGTTTGGTTTCTTAACAAGTACTGAACTGCATGTGATGATGGTTAGTATACAGTTATAAATACATATACTCAAGTATAAGCCGACCCGAATATCAACCGAGGCACCTAATTTTACCACAAAAACTGCATTAAAAATGTGCTGGAAAACTTGGCTTATACTCGAGTATATATGTTACTTATCATAATAGCTCCTCTTTAAAAAGAGAAATAAAGATTACGGCAGATCAAACTCCTTCTGCTCACACAGAGAAGAGGACAATGACCAGCAACTATCTGTCTTGGAGCCTAAGGGAACTAACTTCTCTTCTCAGACACTAAGACTGTGGTATGGCCCGGCGCCATCTTTATGATGGTTGATATGGTTGCATTGTGGTGCATTGCATGTTGCTGGGATGCTATTCCAATGGCATTTCAACATTGTCAGGGCCATCCAAATTGAATCGGTTTTACAAAAGCTTCCAGATTAAGACAGAATAGACAGAAGGCCTGAAAATAATTTTCAGAAAATAAGTCCATGAAAATCACATGGGTTACAATATAATTACTTTTCTTCTTCTTCTTCTTCTTCTAACCCACCAGCTATCAAGAAATGAATCCAACACTCAATTCAACCTGACTCTGGTCCAAGCTTTTCACTAACACCATGAGAGATGAGAAAATTTGGCAAAAGACAAAAGTAGGCTTGCTCAAGGAAATCTCATGAAGCACTCCAAAACCTGACGCTGAACTGTACAACCTCTCTGAATGATGGAGCAGATACTTGAAGCGTCAGAGGGAGCGCAGGCTTTTGGAAGACCACATAGGCTGAGCCAATGTGGCATCTGCTAGTATTGATGATGTTCAAGGCCAATTACTCTAGAAAGAACACCTTCCTTCTACCCATCGGGGAGACGGAAGATGCAGGCAACAGAGAGTCAATGAAATGTAGCTATTTAGCTCTTCCAACCTTCACTCTCAGAATTGAGGCTCATCCTTCTTAAGGTGAGGCAGTCTCAACCAAACCCGAGGTCATAACCCCCTAAATTACTGTATTTCCAGACAATGCTCTACAGTTTTCTTATTTGGCCACCAGATAACTATATCCCCCTTGTTGCAGGTCATGTTGCATTAGTGATGCATACACTGACTTCTAAATGCACATTCCTTAGTGTTTCAATCAATGGCCAAGGGTCAATGCCATTTGACTATCTCACCCCTCCCTTTGATGAGAAATGTACTCTTAAGTGTTTCCATTTCAGAGCTGATTGGAACTCTAAGCATCACAATCATGACTAGTTCAAAATGCAGATTTTTGACCTGGCTTTTTACAGTAGGCAAGAAGCAAAGTGGCCTTTCTAAACTCAGCAGATCAAAATGAAGATCCTAATCCATGGTGGTTGCAGCTATAAGTCACTGTATTTATGAGACTATCTTATGAGGATGGAAGACTAAGCACAATCTGTATCACTGGCTCCTTTTCAATCCGATCTGAAGAAGGGTTTTCTTTTCCAACATTGACTTGCTCATACTATCTGAGAACACTGAGGAGATGTTTAATTTTCAACTAGAGATATGAACTCCCATCTTATAAAATCCTACTATACAAACTCCTTATTGGTAATTGTCTTGGTTATCTAGAGCTGCTATAACAGAAAGATAACAAATAGATGACTACCATACAGAAAGGTATTCTTTCACAGTTTAGGAGGTTAGAAGTCCAAATTCAAGGTGACAACACTAAGGGAAGGCTTTCTCCCCCTTTAGACCCTGGGGAAAGGTCCCTGTCTCCTGTCATCACGATGCAGCTTACTTAATACTATAGATTGTAGGTTGCCTAGTTAACATAACCACTTCTAATCCTCCCTCATTAGTATCAGGGAGGCTACGATTTTCAGCACAAGGAATTATTTCACCAGATCACTAAATGAAGGATAATTACATCATATGGAGAAACATGGCCCAGCCAAATTGCCACATGGTTTTGGGGGACACAATTCAATTCACGGCAGTAATACAGGACAGAAAAGAAAGCACAGAAAGGCATGCCCACTGAGCTTGAGTTTTACAAATCGGAGCTGCGCTGAAATGCATTGCTGGGGCCGCCTTCCACTTACCTAGCTCAGTAGAAAGATGGCCAATGTTGGAGGGAGTGCTGACGCATCTCATGTGGAAGCTGAAGTGCCACACTCTTTTCCCTGTTGGAGGCATTTGTACAGGACGTGGAGAAAGTATCAGAAGATTAGCAGTTCTATTTTGGGGCAAGATTTATCTACAACCTATTTTACTTTGATTCTCCCAGGACCTAGTTCTCCCTTTCTAAAAATCAGAAAATGTTTTTATCCTCCTCAACTTAGGCTCTTTCGTCCGTCAAGCTTTTGTGAACATGATGCTGCCCAGTACAGACACTTTCCCCATCTAACCCGTACACTCAGGTGTTCCTGCACTTAGAACTCTATTTCAAGCAAGTCTTCATAGAATTATGAATTTGAGTCATTGCCATCTGGTAAACTTGAATTCATCTTTTGGTCTTTATTCCATTTGCTGTTGTTTTCTACATTTTAAAATTCCCTTTTCATTTGTTTCTATGTCTATTCAGCACTTGTTCATTAGCTAGAAACACAGAATTATTATCGTATTTCAAGCACTCTCTAAAACAAGTTGTTCAACTCCCCACCCACACTATCAAAGGGGGTGGAAAAAAAGGTAGGGCATTTCATTTAGTTTCTTTTGAAGGAGAATTTATATACAACTTCCTGAAAGGTCTTCCCTTACTTGTTTTTGGGAAAACATTATTGTAAAATACCCATTCCAAATTAGTTTCCTAAAGTTTTGCTAGATTCCATCTTATTCAGCTTATGAAGTAAATAACCAACAGATCCAAAATTGTCTGTGTGGGGCTGGGTGTGTGTTCCTCTGATATTTAGCAGGTTTTGAGAGTTGGATAAGTTATTTGGGCAAGAAAAGAGTATTTGAAGTCTGCATATTTAACATGTTCTAAATTCTGAGCTATGAGATAGGGTGTAGGAGGAAGAAAATTACATTCTGGTGAGACATTTTTCCCAGACTGAGGCTGCCCCATTTTTCCACTTCACTTTGGGGACCTGATTTTGTAATGGCCCAAAATGAAAACTGATTTCACTGACTGTGCTAGCTACTGCTTTCTTCTCCAACTGTGGTCATTCTGCAACAGTTTTCTAAGGCACAATTGCCAATTAAACTGTGCATTTAACCTTTGCACAAAGCTCTCTTATTTCTTTTGTTGGGGAATCAAGCTTTTAAGTCAGCCGATCAATTCTGCAAATTATGTAAGTACATAACACTTGCTTAATATTTATTATGCCGGGCAGAGTGGACTACGACCAGAGTAGTGATGAATGGCACATTACGCATTCCAGATGGATGAGTAAGCTGGGGCTCTCTGGGCACAGCAAGTCTTGGTTATCTTTGGCATCTAGGGCTCTTTAAAATACCGGGGACAAATGTATGCAGTGGAACATCAGCAACTGTAAGGGGCAGAGTTCAACTCTATTTTTGTCCAATGCAACACTTTAATTTCTCTACTCAACCCTGATCTAATAATAATTTCTGATGACAATATTTCTGGATCCTTGTCCACACAATGAGGAGCCCCAAAAGTAAGAGGTTTTGATTCTTAGGGTCACAAGTACTGGAGCCTCTTTTCTCCATAATTTCTGAAATTGAGGCAGGCTTTGGTATGTTAGTAAACACTCATGGAGGCTGATGATTTATTTTTCACTTCTTTTTTTTTTCAATAACTAAATAACCAACTAACTAAATATCTATTGTCTGTGTTGCAGCCCTGGAATAAAAAGAAGCAATATTTTGTAATTAGAAGTATTCATTTACATTCTAAAAATCAGGTTATGAATGTACTCAGAAATAGATGCTACTTTTAAAAGTAGAATTTTAAAAGTATTTTTACCTAAAAATTCTATTAAAAAAGATAAACATTACTGAGTCCTTTTATTATGGTTGTTTATTAATTGAAAGAATACATTTGAAAGACTTATAAAATGCTGTAGATTTGTGTAAAAATGTCTTTTTTATTATTAGAATGAAAGTCATCTTTACTATAACCATAATTATAAATCACATTTTCTGTGATATAAATTTTTGAATTTCAAATTCTTAGAAAACAAAATAGGACTTTGAACCAGTTCATTCTGGTTCAACCTCTAATAATAACTTGTGGTCTGCTTCAGATATACTGTATCAGAATCTATCATTTTTAATTTTTTAAGCTTAAACAACTTTAAAAGGGTTTAAAGGGAGATCAAATAATAAGGAGTTACATTTTAACCCAACTGATTATTCATAATCAACTTTACAATGCTCTCTGTCTGATAGCAAGGCTATCTACGTTTGGACTATGGTCAGAGGGGATTCACTAGAGGCTGAATCCATCTGGGAACCCTGCAAATGGATTTTGGGCTTCCACTGTCATCCATAGCCTTCTGCAAACCAAGTGCTCACAATTTAAGCTCTGATACTGTTCCTTGATTTGGATTTTATTCTTTATAATCCTTGGATCCCACAGGCCGGTGTGCTTCTTCCATATAGACTGTGACACCTCACTTAAATGACTGCTTGTTTTAAGACCAGCCATTAAGTCCTTAGACACTTTTTATCTGATATCAGGGCATCATCTGACTTCTTCACCACATTTTGCTATAAACATGTATCCTCAGTGGTCTCTTCATGAGGGTGAGTATCCAGTAGGATGAATTGATAAGAGCTAACTCTTCTTAGATTAGGACTACGATTACGTGGGAGCCCCCAATCCTCAGAATCTCATTTTAAGAAGATGCTAAGATTGTTTTTATGCACACAGAAGAATCACCTGGGGATCTTGTTAAAATGTTCATTCTGTTTCAATGTATCTGAGGTAGAAGTGAAAATTCTCAGCAGAAGGTTGAAGTGAGACAAAGTAGTTCTAAGCCTGGAAAGCAAAGCCACCACACCCTTTTCTAGGCACCCTAAGCATCTGACGTAACATTGTAAAAACTGTGCCAACTCAGGAATGCTCTGTTCTGCTTGGAGAAGACTGTCTATTTAACCTCTAAAGTGATTTGAAGAAGTTTTTTTTTCTAAGGGCATGTCAATAGTTTCTGATATGTTAATGGGAAAACTGGCTGATTTTAATAAACCACCCCAACCCCCAAAAAAGTTAACTTTCTATGTAAATTTTACCTAATCTTGGTTGGATGGGCTCATGGAAGATGTGAGGATCCTAGTGAGGGAGTAGGTCAGATAACTCAGGCATTTGGGATTAAACACATCTGGAAAATGTGTAGGGCATATATGGAACAATAAGTCATAGACTGTAAAGACACTAAACTAGTAACGTGTCTGGTGCAAGGCTGTAATATAGGATAAGCAGGGCTTTCTTGGTCCCTTGCTTTTCTAGTGGGCAATGAAAGAGACAGAACAACTCTGAGAGCAGAGTAAATGACTCCCTGCGCAACCACATGGAACACTGAAAAGAGATCTTGAAGGTACAAGATCCCTTGAAAAGAATGTTCTGAAAGATTAAGAAGGAAAGGGTGTAAAACATATTTTTAAGAGAACAGAAAGTGGAATGACTAGCTACCATGAGTACTGGAGCTTTTATCAGGGAAAGGGTAATGGAGAATTCTGGAACATCATATTCTGTGCTGTAGAATGTAATGCCCTCTGAATTCTTCCCTGGCTCGTGAGTCAAGAATGTTTACAAATCTAGCTCTACAAATAATTCATGGTAATGCTCTACTTTTGATTGTGAAACTCTGAAAACAAGGGTTAAAAGGCCAAATATGATCAGAGTAACATTACTGCAAGCTAGAGTTTGCATGGATCTGCACTCTAAGGAAGAGAAACAAGGCCATTTTGGTAGTCAAGAAAATATGTATGATATAATCTACTTTGGGAGTATGAGTAAAAGGCCCCCTTTATACTTCTTAACATTTTAGTTTTGGTCAATTATTTTAAAAAGAGTCTCAGAATCTGAGCTAAGAGAAATATCTTCATGCTGAAAGCACATGGGGACTCTGTCACTGAACAGCTGTGTGGCATTTGGTACATAGCTTAACCTTTCTGGGTCTAAGCCCTCCCTGTTCAAATGTGGGCATTGGGCCAGCTTTGGTATTATTAGATTCGGACTCTAGAATTTCAGACTCAGGATTCTTCCAAGAAAAAAGGGAAACATGTTTGTATTTATAAGTGCTCTCCAAACATTGAAGCTTCATTTTAAAAAGGCAATAGAAAAAGTTACTTCTGTAGGATTCCATCTGCATAGCATTCTTGAGATGACAAAGTTCTAGATTGGAGAGCATATTCGTGGTAGCTAAGAGCATGGTGGGTTACTTGTTAAGTTACCAACCGCAAAGTCAGTAGTTTCAAACCACAAAATGGGGTTTTGACTCCCAGCAAGAATTATAGTCTTGGAAACTCACAGGGTCAGGTGAGCCCTGTTCTATAGGGTTGCTATGAATCAAAACTGACTTGATCCACTGAGTTTGGCTTTGGAATTAAAGGGATGAATTAATAGGGAGTCTGGGGTAGTAAGATAAGGTATATGGCTATAAAAGAGCAATGGGGTGTTTCCCTTTGGTTCTGCGAATGGTCTATGTCTTTACTAGATCAATGCCCACATTCTGGTTCTGATACTGCACTACAGTTTTGCGACATGTTAATATTGGAGAACACTGGATAAGACGCACACAACATCTTCTTAAATTGTGCATGAATCTGCAACTATCTCAAAATAAAAAGTGAAGTTAAAAAAATGAAGGTTGTTTTAAAAAATGGAAGAGAGAATACTTGGAGAAAAAGTATCAGTAATGATTCATGAACAACAAAGTTATTGGATAAGAGAGGCATTGCATTGGAAAAGTGTGTTTACTAAAGTACAGAGACAGGAGACTCATAAAAGATAGCATATGACATAAACACATGCTAATCCAACACCTACGACAGATACAGAGTGCACAACAGGAAAGAGTTACTCAGCTGGTGATTAAACAAGAGTGATGTCTCTAATCTGTGCATACTATGGATGCCAGAGAGCTGAAAATACTCATATAAATACATATGTGTATACTAACACACTCACAAAACCAGGAGCTATTTAGCAGCAGAACTTGACTCCCAGGCTGCTGCTTACAGGCGACATCTGAGCGGCTCTGCAGAAAAGATCCTGCCACCGAGAGAAGTGCACCTTTCCCAATTAATCTTGGTGATGACCTGCTACAAGACCGTAAACAGCGGTGCGGGGTTTCATCTGCTCATGCAAAACAGAGTGCTCCTTGCAAATGAGACTCCTCGGGGCTTTGTCATTTGTTCACATCAGGGGAGGGGGACACGAATGATGATAATTAACTCTTCCTATATTAAAAGCACCCTTAAGTCATTAAGTAATTAATCCTTCTTAGTGTCACTCTGGGCAAGGGTGAACTACTTTCCATTCTGTGCTGTTGGCTGGAAGACTCAGCCAGGAAATGGAGTGCCTGATGCTGCACAGAGAAACAGAGGACTCCCACAAGTGCTTGCCACACAACCCAGCAAAGAGATGCACCGGCTGCTGAAACAGTTTTGTGCCTGCCTGACACACACTTGGTCCCTGGAAGCAATCTTCCCCTAACTTTCCAAGAGGCTGTTTATCCACGGATTCCACTGTCAAATGGTGACAGCACCCAAGTCACCCCATGTCTGACACAGAGGATATCAGTTGCGGTTCCTAGATGCCACACAGAGCTCCCAGACAGCCTGGCCTCAACCGGGAAGCGAATGAGATACACGACAAGGACTGAGACTCCTACTTGGTCTTACTGACCGCAGGAAAGAGTAAAAAGGAATAGGATCAGGAGGTGAAGTGATCCTAGTGCCCGGACCCACTTTCTGAGCTCCAGATTCCCACAGGGCAGGGAGCATGTGTCCTGGGCACACGCACAGCTGGGGCACATCCAAACTAAAATGAAACCAGCTGCTGTCCCCTTGATTCTCATTCACAGGGGCTCCATGAGTGTCAAAGTCGAGCTGTGGCCCAGAGTGATTTCATTGTCCAGAAGTAGCTTTTCTGGCCTTTGTTCGGAGGCACTTCTGGGTGGACTCAACTCTCCATCTTTTCAGGGAGCAGATACAGACATTAACCATTTGCATCAATATCAATTTACTCATAATAATAACCCCAAACCAAGTCCACTCTTGTCAAATTGTTCCAACTCTCAGCAACCCTAGAGCACATGTAGATCTGTTCCAAAGGGTTTCTCACATAAATCTTCACAGAAGCAGACACCCTCCTCTTTCTCCAGTGGCGTGGCAGGTGTGTTTGTAGTCCAATGCTTAACCCACGGCACCACCAGGATTCTTTAATCATAATAGTAACAATTTAGTAAGTCACTATTTCTTTGTCCATTTTTTAATATTATGGAGGTTTCCTCATTACTATGATGATATTGGGAGATCAGATATTAACAGTGTTAGCCATGGTGGGCATCTATCAGTGGGGCTTCCTGAGTAACAACATTTCCACACCAAAACTGGAACAACATTATGTACTCTAAAGGCTACCTGCACATTTTATATGCTGGAGGTGGTGCAGTGAATGACTTAATATGGTTCCCCAGCTAGAGTCTTTGTAACGCCCGCCAAATGATTGGGTAACCTACCCACTGACCTCATGTTGATTCTCACTCATAAGGATCCTATAGGATCAGGTAAAATGATTTGGGTTTCTGAGATTGTAAATCTTTATGTAAAGTCTCTCCTTCTCCCAGAGTGAATGGTGCTTTCAAAATGCCGGCCGTGAGGTTAGCAAACCATCTTGTAACTAAATAAGGTTTAGGACTATGCGATATATGACTATAATATGGTTAACGAGATTGATGTTGAGCTCACCTAAGGCTATACCAGATAACATGGTCAACGATGTTGGGTTCACCTAGGGCTAACCAGGGACAGTGGTGAAAGAGGTTTGAATCCAGAAGGACAAGACAATCAAAGAAAGGGCTCACTCTGGCCATCTTGACCTAAGTTCATCTGGCCCTCTACCAAATTCCAAGACTCATTCCTGAGCTGAGAGGTAATAAGGAGACTGAAGTCTAGATACAACACACAGGAACCCTATGAGCTCGCTGGAGTCCCTGGATTCCCATATGTCTATTACAACTGAAGAACTATAGAAGACCTAGATTTATATCCAGTGTGCAAGCAAAGGAAAGAACTCAAAAAGAAAAGTAATATGATGTATACATATAAGGCATGAGTCATTTTACACAAGGGCCCCATGCTTTTGTTTGGTGAGACATTTAAACAACTACAGCTGTCTGTACCATACTTCATGTCCTCAGTGTTGAGAAGATTCATTCTATCTGTGAATATCCAACTTGGTTTAGCTCCCTGCCCAGAGTACCAATGATGTCATCAAATAGCATGATCCTCAGTCACTGTGTATGGAGACAGAGGCCATCCACTTGATTTGAAGCTCCCATTGGGATGAAAGTCTACATATGGGATGTGAGGGGATTCGATTCTCTGCTCTTTCCCATCTTAACGCTGTGTCCATTTAGGTGGATGTGACTCAGGATCAGGTCAGGGTATGAACTGCGCAACAATGACACTCTAAATTAACTGCTTGGTGACATAATCTATATTAATTGAAAATTATTTATTCTTATTCAGAACAAATGGGCATCTTGGCATGGAAATATTGATATGTCAGAAAAGGATTCATTATAAAAGGGCTTCATTGCCAATAGATAAAGATGACTGAATTGGGTCAGCAGTCCCCACCTCCAGTTGCCTTTGTTATGGTATCAGAGAGGTGAGAGTGGAGAATAAGAGGAGAGTTTGGGGGAATATTTCAATTTCTTTTTAGCTGGGTCCAAATATATGGGCTACAAATACAAGATGGAATGCCTTTGAATGATCAGACATTGGGAGAAGAGCTTCCACCTGAAATAACTGGTGAGGATGTAATCATTTTTCTGTTTCAGGTGCACCTGTTCATAGTATTCAATTGAATGAGGTGTGTTAGGTGTTTGGAGGGTGGGAGGCCACATCCAGAAGTCCATGAATACTTCTTGTCCATAAGGAAGGAATGATGTCACAGTGCAAGTATCCACTGCTTTTTTGAGTTGTCTTTGTGCAATTTCACTTTTACGAAAGACTTACATTCGTTTCTCTGTGTGTGTGTGTGTGTGTGTGTGTGTGTGTTTGCTATTATTGTCAACCGAAAGAATCCCAAATTGATTTTATGAAAAAAGACAAAACTTAAAATTACTATCCAATGTTTGTTTGGGAGAGGGCTAGAAGAGAGGAAGCAGGCACCCTGAACAAGAATGATATTCCCAAGCTTCTTTCCCAAGAACCACACTCAGCATTAACTCACCATAGTGTTGAAGTTTGTGAACGTTAGGATGATATGAAGCCTGGTGTGTTATTTGGTATGGTTTTATAGATTATGTTTTTAGGTTTCAGAATGCTGAATGAACTTTCCCATTTAAATTAATGGTAATGACTTCTTAACTTGGAGCCTTGGTGGCATGGTGGGTTATTCTTTGGGCTGCTAACACACCGTCAGCAGTTTGAATCCACCAGCTGCTCTGCTCTGCAAGAGAAACACTAGGCTCCTTGTGTCAATAAAGATTGGAGCCTCGTAAACCCTAGCAAGCAGTGAGGCAGAATTGACTACTTGGCAAAGGGTTTAAGGTTTTGGAGACTTTTTGAGTTTTGCCATTTGAGTTTACCTAAAGCTTGACAGGTATTCTCTGCTTGGGGCTAGCAGAGGAAAGCTGTATCTGGTCAGATGACAAGCCAGTCATCAGTTGTTGTTGTCTGTTGCCACGGAGTTGACTACCTTACATGCTCCCCCAGCAACCGCATCATCGGCGCCAAGGACCACGCGTCCATTCCGATGAATGTGGCCGAGGTTGACAAGGTTACCGGCAGGTTCAACAGCCAATTTAAGACCTACGCTATCTGTGGGGCCAACTGCAGGATGGGCGAGTCCGACGACTCCATCCTCTGGCTGGCCAAGGCGGACGGCATCGTTTCCAAGAACTTCTGATGGCGTGAATCCTGGACAGAGGGAGTCCTTAACGGGAAAATGGGGCGCTACCTGTGCTGGTCCAGGAGGGTCCTGGGTGTCAGAAATAAATTGTGACACACACCCCCCCCCAAAAAAAAAAAAGAATAGAATGCTGTCCATTCCTGTGCCATCCTCCTGGTTGCAGTCAGTAGAACAGGGTCTAGATTCGGAAGTGAGAAATGCAATGGAGGGGCTGAGTGTAAAGAAAACCTATTTCTGTTTAGTTGATTCTGACTCATAGTGACCCTACAGGACAGAGTGGTACTAGCCCAACGGGCTCCTAAGGCTGTAATATTTGTGGAATCAGACCACCACAGCTTTCTCCCATGGAGCAGCTGGTGGGCTCAGAGGGCCAAACTTTTGGTTAATAGTTGAGTGCTTAACCATTGCAATACCAGAATTCCTGAGATTAAACTAGGGCTCTGAAACAGAAACATGGGGATGAAAGAGAAGAAAGATTTTTTCCCCCCCCTGAGTACATCTTGATATGGATTTGTATAGGATAATTTTGGTCACAGAGCTGCAATTTAGTGAAAGGCGAAAACCCATGGGATGAATGAAACCAATTGAATGTAAATGAGAAGAGGGACCTGGTATCAGAGAACGTTTAACGTGTGCCTGAGGAGTTTCACCTTGATCCTGAAATAGTGAAGGCATCCTGCAGCATCCAGGGAAGGACTGAAGTAGGGCTGAAAGCAATGTTTTAAGAATAATCTAAGTCAAAGGCATCTGGGGAGACTTAGCTTTGACCGCAGACCCCACCTGTTCCTTGAAAAGAGGCAGACTGATACTCTTCGTAGTTGAAAAGTAACGATTTTCATTAAAGCATTCATTCAACAAAGAGATAGACATGCTTCAAGAAAGAGGGATGGGTAGGAATAACCCCCAAATTCATTTGCTTCATTTACTCGTTGACTAATATATATTTTCAGTGCCAATTGCAAGTGTGAGGATTGTACCAGCTTTATAGTATCTAAGAATGAATAGTCCACTGTCCCCAGCATGTAGTGGTTATAGTTTTGTGAGGAAGACCAGTTGATTCCATTAGATGAAAAAAAATATTTAGAAAATAAATGGATCTGGCAGCATAAAGTAAGGATGGACAGATACTGCTGGAACCAGTGGCACTGTCTGAGAAGTTTTCTCAGAAGATTTTGAAAAGTAGGGTGTTTTCTAGATGGAAAAGAATGGTGAGGAGACATAGTAGGAAGAAAGCAGCACAACATGCCTCGTTACAGTCAGTTTGAAGGAGCACAGCAGACTGAGAGAAATGTAAAGTGTCATGGGAATTCAGGGCTCTGCGAGAAAATGATAGGAATCTATCTCCCTTATGTTGGTGTCCTCTAAAATTTTGATGAAGTAGGACCTACTGGGCTTGCTTAATCAATAAAAGTGTGACATGGTAGAATTTATATTTTTAGAATTAACACCTGGAAAACTGCTGGCAATGCATTGTAGGAAGGATATTTCAGTTATCTAGCACATGGATTTTAGTAGATTGGCCGCTTCTCTGGTAGGCAGCATGAAGGAGCTTCTGAGTAATCCAATCAGCATTCACATATTCAAAATGTGAAAAGTTAAATGTAGTACAATAGAAAGTGTCCCAACTGGTTAAGCTGATATTCTTTATCTCATAGTCTTGTAGCTCACTACAGTTTTCACGTGTCCTCCAGTTTGGTTCATATAGCTGCACTTGGAACTTGACTGTTCTTTTTGGATACTGTCGATGCTACTTCAGAAATTATTTATATAGACTGGGTTATCACTAGAGTCACCCAAAACTTACTGCCATCAAGTCAGTTCTGACTCACAGTGACACTATGCGATAGAATAGAGCTGCCCATGTGGTTTTTTGAGACTAAAAATCTTTACAGGCGTAAAAAGCCTCATCTTTCTCCCAAGGAGGGGCTGGTGAATTTGAACTGCTGACCTTACAGTTAGCAGCCCAGTTTTTAACTCGGTGCATAAAGAGGAGATGTTTCAAATGATGAAAACACAATGTTATCTCTAGAAAGGTCATTCAAATAATAATTGAAGAGGACAGTTTTGAATTATCATAAAAAAACATGCAACCTGCTTCATATGTAAATATAGAGGAAGTAAGCATAATACATGCTCTATTGTTATTATTATGTAATATAGTCAGATACATCTAATTACAATGAAATGCATTTTCAATTGTCATTGATCGCACATGGTGATAAACTGTGGTCTGAAGAGGACTAAAGACAAGGATCTTTTTTGGCATTCATGAGGATTTAAGACTAGACTGTATTCCCTTGACTTTCCAACTTCTTGCCTAATTTTGTGTAGGATTAGACATGTAATCCATGTCCTAGTTAGACTCAATAGAGCAAGAATGAAATACGCCAGCAACACAAATTATTTCCAAAGAGATTCCCATTACTTAAAAGATACATTTTAAAAATCAAACTCACTGTCACTGAATGCATTATAACTCATAGCAACTCTATAGGATGGAGTAGAACTGCTCCTGTGCATTTTTGAGATGTGACATTTTCTGGGACTAGAAAGCCTCATCTTTCTCCCTCTGAACGGCTGGTCTTGCAGTTCAAAGCCCAACACATAACCACCACACCACTAGGGCCCCTCAAAAGATCCATACAGAGCATAAAAAAATGCCCCTTCACTAGCACATGTCTTTATAACCAGACTAGAATATACCTTATGTTGTAAGGCATGGCAACAGATTTATAATCATTAAGTCTATTTTTTTTCTGAGTAAACCTTGGAATTTTCAAATTGCCAAGTGTCAAATTGACTTTACAATTTTAATCTCATTGTTAAGACATTGAATATTATTTTTTAAAATAATTATACGATCCCCCTTCTGACCATGGAAGAGCAACATTCTTTACCCTCCTTTCTGAAACAACTGCAATAAAGATTAGACAAGATAAAATAAACTGTGCTCTATAAGGTACTATAAACCAGGGAATGGAGCCTTGGGAGATGAGAAATGAAGGAGACTAACCATATAATTGCCACAATTTATGACCCTAAAGAGTTTCTAAGCACAGGTAAGAGGAATCCAGTCAGAGTCCAATCTGCAAAGGTGTCCCCTGATGATTCATCTGAATATGAATTAAGATATCCAGGTGAAGAAATTATCCATATATGGTGAAAGAAACATATTCAAGTTAACATTGCCTGGTGCTCAAATAATTCTGAGAATAGTGCCTGGCTCATTATTCTGACTTGAAAACTCAAGATTCATGTACATTCAGTGGAGTATACATAAAATTTCTCACTTTAGAAATGAGAAATACTTAACCTGAGTCTGAACCCTGCAATCATTTAAAAATTTCAGACATGTAAAGAAGTAGGAAGTATGATCCATAATTAAGAGATTAATCATTACATTGAAACAGTAGGCAGTGACAAAGATGTTGGAATGAACAAATAAGGCCATTAAAAACTATTATAACAATGCTAACATTATAATCTATAAGTTCAAAAAGGTAAGGAGAGAGATGGGTGACATAAAAATGCCACATTTCTCATGATTAAATTACACATGTGATGAAGAAGTGCACTCATTGTAATTAATGTAAGAGTAGACACGGCAGAAGAAAAGATTAGTCAAATTGAGACAATATGCATGTGGATATTAATAAGCACTAAGCAAAGTAAAAGGAGGCCTGGTGGCGCAGTGGTTAAGCACTTGGAGACTAACCCAAGAGTTGGGAGTTTGAGCCCATCAACTGCTCCATGGGCAGAGGATGTGGCAGTCTCCATAAGGAAAACAAAAGTCCTGCCCATTGGCTCACTAAGCAGCATCCTGATAAATGATGAAATGTTCAACTTGTCAAGGATTTGATTTTACTTGGATCTGCAGTGCCCATGGGAACAGCAGTCAAGAAATCATACTGGAAAATTTGCTGCACCATATTGATTTACATGTTAAATAGCAAAGACGTCACTTTGAGAACTAAAGTGCACATGGCCCACACTAGGGTATTTCTCATGACCTCATATGCATGTCATACTTGGACAATGAATAGGAAGTGAAGAGAAATTGGATCATCTGAATTATGGTGTTGGGGATGTCTATTAAATATACTATGGACTGCCCAAGGATGAATAAACTTTTTAGTAGAGCAAAAATGCTACTTCAAATTGAATACAGTATAGCCAAACTCCTGCTCATTCACTTTGGGAGTTTTATCAAAATGT
>NW_022103928.1:42274710-42297252 GCF_000313985.2 Echinops telfairi
GTCAATATCAGGAATGAGAAAAGCCATATCTTTACAAATTCTAACAATATTTGCAGACTAAAAAGGGAATATTATATCAATTTTATGCCAATAAATTTGACAACATATTTGAGATGGATATATTCCTTTGAAGTGTGGAAACTATACAACTCTACTTAAGAAGAAATACATAACCTGAATAGCTCTTAATTAAAATAACACTGAATTTGTAATTAAAAACCTTCCTTGAAAGAAAATCCAAAGCTTGGATGGCTTCACTTAGGAACTCCACCAAACATTCTAAAAAGAAATAATATTAATTATACAAGTGCTTTCAGAAAATGGAAAAGAAAATAACATTTCCCAAGTTCTCTATACAGTCAACACTACACAGATATAAAAACCAGATATAGACATTAAAACAAAAGAAAACCACAGACTTATATAATTCATTAACATAGATGTAAACAAATCTCCCACATTTTTAATCACATGAAGTATGGTAATGTGTGAACAGTACATTACAATATGACTAACTTATGCTTATTCTATTCCTGGAGTATGTATGGGTAAGTTTAACATTTGAAAAAAAAAAATCACTTAGCGAATTTTACACATTAACAAACTAAAATGGAAAAATCATATTAGCATCGAAATAAATGCTGTAAGAACATCTGACAAAATCAAACTCCGGGCATTATGAAAGCTTACAACAAGTTAGGGATTAGAAGGAACTGTCTGTAATCTGATAATGGCCATCTATATCCGTGTCATACTTACAGGTTAAAGATTGAATGGTATCTCCTGTAAGTGCAGAAACAAGGAAAGAATGTCTGCTCTTATAATTCTGTTCTATTGAAGATTGTGATCACAGGACTAAGGCAAGAAAAATTAAAAAGGGGTACCCAGATTTAAAAGAAAAATGTAAAGCTGTATTTATTAATATTAGACATGATGATATATACAAAAAATTTAAAGGTATCTGAAAAAATATTTTACTAAAACCAGTCTGGGAGTTTATCTATGCTTCAGGAGTCTTATTAATACATAAAATAAGTTATATTTCTATATTTTAGTAATGTAAAATTATTTTAACTACATAAAAAGTGTATTTGTGAATAAACTTGGCAAAATATGTTTAAACTCTGTATACAACAAAACAGTGCTGAAAGAAATAAAAGAGAAATAAAATAGATATATCTATCGCTGGGGCAGGAAGCTTATTAATATAAATATGTAAATAGTCCCCAAATTGACCTGTAGATTAAAAGTTACACCAGTGTGAAGGATGTGGGGTAGAAATTGACAAGCTGATTCTAAAATTCGTAGGGAAATCAAAGGGATCTATCATAGCAAAACAGCTTGGAAAAAACATAGTAAAGTTGAAAGATTAACATTACCGACTTCAAGATTTGCGATGTGGTAAAAAAAAATGTTTTTCATGTATTAACCAAGAGAGTATGGTTTTTTACAAAAAGATAGGTCAGTTGATCGTTGAAACCAAATAGGGTCAGGAAATAAAGTCTCACATGTATAAAAGTAAAAAAAAACTCCTTGTCATAGAATCAATTCTGATGACAGGAACCTCATATGATAAAATAGAAATACACCTTTGGGTTTCAGAAACTGTCCATTGCTATAGGAGTGGAAAGGCTCATTTTCCTCCAGTCGTGGCTTTGAACTGCTGACCTTGCATTTAGCTGCCCGACATGAATAGATTACTGCTATTTGACAGTGTTCAAAGGCAAATGGATATGCTCAACAAATGGTGCTGGAATAACTACTAGCCAACCACCGGCCCAAAAAAACAACAACCCCAAACTCCCCCCCAAAAATCGTCCACAAAATTAGCTCAAAATGAATTACAGACCTAAATGTATGACAGAGAATTATATAACATCTGGAATACAGCACAAGAATTGAAACAGCTATTCATATGCAAAACATGAACTTTAATCCGTATGTTCTGCTATCTACAAAGTTATCTCAAAATAAAACTTAAAACTATAGCTCATGTAAAAAATTTACTGAAAGAAAATATTTTTAGACGAAAACTCTTAACACTTTTAGAATAAAAATGAAAAATAAATGTGAAACTTAAAACTACAACACTTCTAGAAGGAAATATAGCCTAAACGTTCATGACAAATATTTCGTAGATATGATACCAAAGGAATATCGCTAAGATAACCAAGTGTTGGATTCGAGTTCATCAAAATGAAAAATGGTGTTTCTGGTAAAGATCCTGATAAAAGGGGGGCAGCTTAAGGTGATGGTTAAACCACATGATGTCCCTGAGCTGTATATGTGAAGATGGGTGAAATGGTATTTGAAGGGGCTTCAAAATGTTTATGAAGCCTCCTCATATTTAATCACACACCACTTTTTTAATAATAAAAGAAAGATGTGATTGTGTCCAGAGAAGAAAGCTACAGCCCTGGAAGGTGAAATTGCCATCCAGTTATGTCAATTTATATTAAAGATCTATTACAACCTCTAGAAATTCATTAATAAGAAAGCAAAACAAATCCCCCTGTTGCACTGTGTTTGATACAATTTGTGTATGGATTGTTATAAGAGCTGTAAGAGCACCCAATAAAGTGATTTAATAAAAAATTAAAAGATGGACCAAATATTTGAATAGATACTTCACCAAAGAAGATCCAGGCATGGCAATCAGGTCCTGGAAAGGTTTTCAATGGCATCCCTCTAAGGAAATGCACACAAAATTCAATGAGAGACCACTCCACACTTAGAATGGATGACCGAAAAAATGTTGACCAAAGAGAGTGCTCATGGTGTGATTTCATTTATATAATGTGCTAGAAAATGCGTAATAATAGGAAGTGACAGACATGTGGTCTCTGACTGCCTGAGGTGAGGCAGGAGTCAGAGAAAATCAAGGTGCAAGAAAAACCATTTTGAAGGATGATCTATCAACATATCGACTATCTTCATTATTGTGTTGATCTCTGGACATATACATAGGTCAAAACATAACGAATTTCTACTCTTTATGTGCTGTTTATTTTATGCCATTTATTCCTTACTGAAGTCCAGAAAAAAATTAACATATATGTTTATATGTTTCACTAGCCTTTAGCCCTAGGTTTTAGAATACTTAATTACATTCTTCTTAATGCATCCGGATGCTAACTGCAAGGTCAGCAGTTGGACACAACAGCTGCTCTGCAGGGGAATGATGAAGCTGTCAGACTCAGCAACCCACAGGGGTCCTATAGGGTTGCTATGAGTTGGAAATGGGTGGTAATGAGGGGGTTTGTGGTTGTTGTTGTTGTGTTTGTTTGCTTGCTTGTTTCTTTGCATCCTCTAGTGGCTCTATTCCACAGGCACCTTCATGGCTTTGTTCTTGCCTCACAGCTACACACATACAAGAGCTACCCTGGTCATGGCAAAATGATATGCGTTTTTAAAATTACTAGCTAATATAGCACTTGAAAATTGTATGAATTTATAACTAAATGTGGTACATATATGACAAAAAAATATATATAAGCAGGATGAGGAGCATGCTAGTGTTAATGCTTTCACACTTGATCTTAGCCAAAAGGCCAAGAAGCGGTAAGGGTTAATGCTTTCCTCTGCAAGGACACAGCTTCTCTGATGAGCAATCAATCCTTTTTCCTGGACTTCCTCAGGGTTCAGTTTCAGTAGCTATGCACAATGGACTATTTTATATATTTCCATAATGATGTTTTTCATCCTAGCATACCTGTAGTCCTAGTTTGAGCTGCAGTGGTCATAGCACTGTGATGAATGGAGAAGTGGAAGAATGTTTATGACGCTGAAAATCCCCTAGCCTCCAGGGACCAGAGAAATACAGCGATACCTCAGTTGTTGAACTCAATTAGTTCCAAATTCATGTTTGAACATGGAAAAGGTCGAGAACTGAACATCTCTTTCCCCTAAGAAATCATGGAAAACCAAATAATTGGTTCTGAGGTCCAGAAATTACACTTACAAATTCATTTCTCCAGAATTTAGCCTCCTCGCACATCACTGTCTCAGATACGCTATCGCCAATGAGTTGTTTCTGATTTATCCAAATGAACAGTCACTTTTCAATCTCTTCGGTGGTCTGGGTTTTTTGTTTCTTGTGATTAATTATTTCACACCTTTGGATACATTACACGCTTGAATCACATTCCAAAAATGTTGATAATATCAACTTAGCTATGATGTTGTACACGGTCGCTAAACCAGACGAGCGTGACCTGATACGAATTTCACAATTCTTTAACTCCATCGGTTGCTCCCAATCTTCCTCTCAGCTTGACTGCTGGCATCACAAACTTTCTTTGGAGCCATGGTTACAATATCTTATGAAAACAAACAAAACAAAACACAATGGCGAACGGCGTAAGGCCCTAACACAAGCTCTGTATGTTGTCTGGGTGAGAGTGGCGCTTAGATGGAAGTGTCAGTCCTTTGTGTCCATTAGCGAGAGGAGACACAGGACTCACTCTGGGTCAGTACAAGGTCTTTCAAGTTGGATTTTCAGTTAGGCTATCGAGGCAAGCTACAAACACCGAGTAGGTTTTTTTAGAACGTTGCTGTTTGAACAGTGGAAAGTTTGAGCTTGGAGCCATTCGACCACCGAGGAATCATGGCACCATTGTACTACTAGAACTTGAACTTGAGGATGCTATGCCAAGGAAGCACCTCGACCTCGAGCTCCCTTCCTTAAGAGATCCTGAGGTTTTCAGGCTTGTGTGAGGTCGTCACTAAGAAGAATAAAATGCTTTAAGGTATCCCCCATACATGCCTCAACCCGTATGTCAAACTTGTTTTCCATATTACTTGTCAACCTATTAACTAGTCTTTGTTTCAGTCACGCCATTTCAAGACGCTTATACTTTTTTTTAATCTGTGCCAGCCATTTGATCTGCTTCCTCAAAGCCTCTCAAAACACTGCCCACCGTTTCAGGCTTAACATCGAAATGTATGTGTTCTCTTTCTGTTTCACCAACATACAACTACAATGAATATGAGGGAGCTTCAAAAAGATCAAGGAAAAATTCCATTATCTTTTAATTCCAGTTTTCATGAACTTTTGGAAGCCCCTTTGTACAGAACTCCTGTTTCTCTTTGAAAAGTACAAAAGAGTATAATGCCAAATGTCAATCATGTAGAAAATAGTATGTAAATAGGAATCTATTTATTGCACATATGCATGGTAACTTCGGTATAAAAAGACATTTTCCTGTTTAGTCAGTCACCCCCAAGATATCAAGAACATCTCTGCATACACAGGTAATGCTCAGTAAAGACCTGAAAATAATTTAAAAGTCTAATGTACATCTCATTTATAGCAAACTCATTCCAGCATTTTCAATCTGGTATTAAAATTTGCATGTAAATGGCCATGAACAAGGACTCCTGCAATCAAAATGCATCATTTGTTACCTCTTCCAGGATGACAAACAGTAAAATTGTCTTAAGAATCTCTAGTTCTGCTTACCTAGATAAAGGTATGCACTAGAACAATTACTTCCAAGTAGTTGTTATGTAATTAGCATGTTGAACAGAAAATGCACTAATTTATCTGTTTACTCTTTGAAATAATTCATGTCCCTCAATTCAATAGTTTCAACTTCAGCCTATTCATTCACATGGATATAGTCATGGCTGGGCCTCAGTTTGTCTCTTACCTTTTTCACAGCCACAACTGCCCCGGGGTGGTGCAAAGGTTTAGCACTCCTACTGCTAAATAAAGTAAGGCTTTCTATTAAAGAGTTAGTCTCCAGTTTGGGAAAACCCACAGGGATAAATCTACTTTGACCTGTAGGGTGCTATGAGTCAGAATTCACACAATGGCAGTGAGTTTGGTATGGGGTTTACCCTGATGTGAAACTTCTTAACAATCAGTCATTGACAGTCCTATAGAGCAAAATTCTTCTTATTGTATTTTCCCAATAGTTTTATTGTTATATAATTCACATATCATACACTCCCCTTGTTAAGGCACTTTTAAACAAAGTTGTATTTACATCAGTTCACTCGCCTCCCCCTCCCCTGCCAGCATTCATTATTTACTCCCCAAGTGCCCACAACCTCCACCACCATCCCCGATAGATAAATCATTGTATCAGTTATGGTCTCTGCCCCTTATCCTTCTATGTTTCATAACTTGGAAAACATATCAGAAAAAATAAAAACCCAAACAAAATAAAACAGACAAAAATTAAAATAAGAATAAAACTTAAAAAGATGGAAGAAAAGACCAGCAATATTAAAATAAGACACAGAGAAAGATTTCTGTCGTGGAACAACCGAGACATATTTAGACCGAGAGCCAATTCGGGGTGAGTCACGAGGGAGGACAACTGACCAGGTATTACATGATGATACCGTAACTCCATCCACCCTCATCGAGTTTACAATAATCTCTGTCTGACAGCCAAGCTGCGTGAGTCCCTCTGCTGTGGTCATGGGGATCTGCCAGAGACTTAATCTCACTAAGGACTCTGACGATGTGCTCTGGGCTCCCACTGTCCTCCAGAGATTGGGTGTTCACAATTTGACAGAGCAAAGTTCTAAACAGACATAAACAGGACTTCTGTAAGTCACAGTGGAAGCAATGGCAAATGGTTTTCCTTATCCTCTGACACCTCCTTTCTTTCCACAACAAAACAAAACTAAACCATACCTTGTTCACGAATTGAAGTGTATTATTTCTTGTTTCCACAAGATTATACTCGATTACATATGTTCAATTATATTTCATTCCCATATCTCAGACCACACCGTTTTGTTTGGAATTCGCCTGGTCCATACAGGAATTGTAAACTTATTTTAAGCTTTTAATTGAATATTTCCCCTTTGTGGTGTTCCCCAAGATCCTAACTTTTCACGCAAAATGCATCATTTCATAAATTTACTGGCACTCATCACACTGCACGATAGTCTCTTATGCCAACCTCTACCACGTGGCTGTGAGTTTAGTGAAGGCATCCACCGCTTCAAATCAATTCTTTTGGATTGCCCGTTACTAGAAAGGGCATTGAATGGAAATGCTCATTCTATTCACTGATAGCTACATGTCAGCTTACTTCTAGAGCAACCATACTTAGGCTGTTGGGTGTTGTGAAAGTTTATTATTTTTAGCTGGACTCATGAAATAGGAAATCTCTCTTTTTTCACAGGTAGTCACTGATGCTATACACAAATTGTGGAGTGGAAGGGAAATGGTCACTGAGTGCACAGCAGGATCTTTTGTTTCATCCTTAAAGTCTTCCCAAGACAAGGTCTCCTAATCTAAAAGGCTCCAGCGAGAACATCCTTAAACATGAAAAGGCAGAAACCCACCAACATAGGCCCATAACAGTCTTAGAATCATTTTTTCTTTTCTGCCTTCTTTTCCTAATCCATCAATTACAACATAGAAATGTGCTACTTCCAAAATTAACAGTCGATCTTAAATTCACCAATGTTTGTGTAATCTGTACTTATGATGGCTAACAGGCAGGAACACTTCACATTCCTGGAGAGGACCAGGTCAGATTAGAAACAATGTGTGTGTGTGTGGGGGGTGTGATCATTTTTTGATATTTTTCACATAATGTTAATGTCATCCACAAAGCATACTGCGTGCATACAGGCTAAAATACACCTGACGGGTTCTTGAAAGTGAGTCATGATTCAATAACACATTTTAATGTGGATACAACTGGAGGTAAGCTAGCTTCATTTGTTCATTCCTTTCAACAGATAGCTGGTGCCCATGGCAGGAGAAAAGAAAAATTACTTGTAGAGGATAGGTGCCATCCTTGCATATTACAATTGTGTTCTCATTTATTTTCACAAAATCTTACAAGATAAGTCATCTTATCCCTACTTTACAGAAAACTGAGATAGGGAGATTAAAGCATTATAAAAATAAGTTTATGCCCATAGCAGAGGGCTCTCTACATATTCATTGTTAGGAGTCATTATCTGTTTCTTTGTTTTTTTATTCAGTAAGATCTCAGTAACCATGTTTAAATTATAATATGTTAAGCATTGCACAAGTATGTTTGCAGTTCATATACATACTTTCCAAATTAGAGTCTGTGCTCAGATAACATTTACAGAAAATGGCATCAGCAATCACAGCATAGACCCTCAATCCAGCAAATCACTCCCTTAAAAATGACACGAAACCAGGTCCCTGGTTCAGAGGTTTATTCATTAGGCTCCATTGCCATCAATAGCAACTTCATTCTGAATATTCATTCCTCATCTATGCATTCCCCTTTATAAAATATCCACTGTATTTTCTTTAAAAGTACCTGATACTAGAAACAAAGATCTGACTGAGTGTATGGCAAGCAGGTTTCTAAGAGATTTTACTGGAGAGAACCAGTTCTTTGGGGAACATCCTTTGAAAAATCTGAAGTACTTTTTTTCCCCTTAAGAAATAACAGTTCAGGTGTAAGAACCCCCAATAAAATGATGTTGTTGTTTTTTAAAAAAAAGAAAAGTGTAAATGATTTAAAAAAAAATTTTTTTTAAAAAGGAATAACAGCTCTTGTTAGCACACAAGGGGAAGTCATGTACCATTAGATCTGTGGTAAAAAATAGACTCCATTTATCCTAGTTCTGTTCATTCTAGCCCATCAGGAATTTTCACCCATCTGTCGAATTGATAGCACCCCCAAAGAATCTGCCTGACCCACTAGAGGAGGGTATATATATTTTTTATTTTTAGAAAACTAACACTCTTGCTGAGTTCATGAACATATTTGCAGAAAAATACATAGAATGAACTAAAGATACACCCACATACTTTTTGATGAACAAGGTTGTACATGTCGTCAGTAAGACTTACCTGCTAAGTAGTCCAAGACTAACATCCGATTATCAAAAATAAGTTCCACTTCAAGAGCCCCTCGCTTTTTAAGAACAAAGAGCTACTGTATATTGCTTGTAGGGATTGACTTTATGGACTATACAGATGCCATTTCTGTAAACTGTTTTCCTTCCAGAGAACTCCAGGCAACCTCTCCATGCAAAGTCAGGAGAGGTATGCTCTGATTACTCATCTGATCATCTTCCTGGGAGGGGACCCCCTCAGGATTTCCTGGCAGCACTGTTCTCATCAAAGACCACACACTATGACCAATGCTTGTTACACAGACAATATGAAAGTGAAAACCCACTTTACATTGATTTTGTGAATTCTGGAAAGAGGAGGCCTTTTCTTTGTCCTCAATTCTTCATCCCTTAATATCACTCAGATATCATTTGAACTTCAAGATCATAAAATATTTATTAAGTTTCAGCTTTTAATGTTCATGAATAGAGCCAAATTAATAATTTTTGAGTGTCGGTTAAAGAAACACAAATAAAAGAAACCCAAGAACTTTCTCCAAAGGGACAGTATTCTAGGCCAAATAAAAAGCCAAACTAGTTTCACCTCACACCCAAACAACTGACTGACAGATGCCCTTGGGTATTTGAATCATAGAGATTTTAACAAGTAAGGCTTATTTGGATTCATTATTTTTTGTTTCTTTATTTCCTCCAAGAATCTGAAAGCAATCAATCTACTTTGTGTGCAGTGTTATTTGATATAACAAAAGCCAGAAAATAAACAGAAATGCAAATAGGAAGACAGCCTCATGTGTCTCCACCCCAGAGAAATATGGGAGAGTGAGTGTAAATCTGGCTGATGTAAATCTATTAATAGCATCACTTGCTCAATTATATCTGGGATGCTAAGATGTAGCATTTTCCTTCTTCAATATGCACCACAACCACCCCAGGGCCTCTCCCAAGTTACACAGAAGCACTGAGTAGAGACTGAGTGCAAAGAGCTCTCTCTACTGATGGTACACTGATGATCCCCCTCGGCTCTCATCTAGTTGTCCTGGACATCCTTCATCGAGCACTGGCTCTCTGCTTGTCAACCTAGTCGGCACTGCACAGGCATTATCACAGTTAGTCTCCATCCCAGAATACTGTGAAGCAAAATCACCAGCTTCTGACATGTGAAAGAAGTTGGATTCAGACTTGATTGAAACCCCCCAAAGGTCAAGTGTCTGGGATGTCGAAGAATCTAAATTCAAATTCTAATGTGTGTCTCATACCAATGCTTATTCTACTAAATTGCATTGACAGGTTGGTGGTACACTAGCCACTGGAGAGAGAAGGAATAAGTCACCCTATTGTTCTTCTTCTTTCGTTTAACAATGTTAAAGTACTCTAACCCAGTGGTTCTCAATGACTTCCTAATGCCGCGAACCTTTAATACAGTTCATGTTGTGGTGACCCCCAACCATAAAATTATTTTCGTTGGTACCTCATGACTGTGATTTTGCTACTGTTATGAATCAGGCGACTCCTGTCAGGTGAGATCGAATCACAGACTACTGGAAGAGTTCTGACAATCTAGTTGGCCTGCATTTAGCTAAGGTTCACACAGAGGAAGTGTCCTTTGCACCCAGCTATTGAGAAGCAGAACTGGGACAAAGGCCTGAGAACCCAGATTTTCCTTTTTCTGGAGGACCCGAAGAAATCTTTACTCGAGGTCAAAGCCTGAGGCAAACCTAGGCCAGCTCACCTGTTTGGTAGGAGAGCTGCCTCCAGCTGCTCAGGCCTTTCAAGGTTTCGGGAAAAGTTAGCAAGTGTTTAAAATTGTTTCTCACCCTTGTGTTGTCACCTATGGAATACCTGCTGCATTTTGTTCTTTGATCAAAATGTACAGGCTGTGTTTGCATATTGCAGTACGTAAGTGAATTAGTTTACCATTAATGTAAATACTTTTTACTATAGGAGTGTTCGTAGGTGTCGGAGTGGGTGTGCTTATTTGATTTCTCTTGAGTGATGGAAAATGTAATTCTCAACTACAAATGGAGGTTTTCAGTGCACAAACTCTCTCCATTACTTAAATTAATGGGCAGAGGACTAGGTGAGAGAGAGGCAGGGGTGGGGTGGGGGTCTTCTGTTCAGTTTTTAATGCATTAGCCAAAATTTTGAAACTGCATTTAGATGCACCCAAATCATACAGCTACTATTGGTGTCTCTTACTTCCACTGGGAGACCTCCTGGTATAGTACTCAGGCACTGAGCACGGTCAGGAGTTCAAAACCACAAGCTGCTCTATGAAAAAAAAAAAGACTTTCTACTCCCATAAAGAGTTAATGTTTTGGAAACCCACGGGGGCAGATCTATTCTAAGGTCACAATGAGTCGGAACTGCCTCAATGGAGGCAGGTAGTGAGATCTCCACCTTCACTAGATTGTAAATGAGCTGAAAGCCAGGACTGACCAGAAAAAGAGAGGAAAGCTCTCATTTGGGAAGGATTATTTTCATTTGTTTTAGCACTAGAAACTAGAATGTACTACTTGGAGGGAATTAAAGATTCAGGTGACGGTTGCCTGCACTGTTCCCATCAAGGACGTTCCAGCCTTCAGCCTGAAAAGCCATTTTGAAGGGTCAAAGTTCTTTGTATGTTTTGCTCGACCAATTTCCACTTGTCATCTCGTGAAGTGACCAGAATAAGAACAAGTGCACCACACCCACAATATGAACTGCAGTGTCTTTCTGCGACTTCCCTCGGTTGGTGCCACCCCCGGTGGCAACTATGGTGTGACATCTCCTGTCCCCCTGGCCATGAACCCTTAAGAGTGTGTATTGTCAATGCTAATCATAGAACAATATGTGCTAAAATTAGTTGTTAAGTATTGAATTTAATATCCTAAGATTACATGAACAACCAGGTTGTTTTGCAAAGTCTCTCTTTAGTGAACTACAACATTATTAATGATAACTTCATTAGTAGTTGAGAGGAAGTCTTAATCCTCACAAAGCTATTAATATATGTTCAGAAACTAATTATCAGAATATTGTAGCTAGAGCATGAGAAAATTTGACAGAATCAATGACTATAAAGCACCAGCAGCAATGAAAATAATAATGCATGTATGTGAAACCACCTGATTCAAAGCACCAATCTAACTGGGCAATAGTGACAACGCTGACAAAGCACTCAAAGGTTTAAAAGGTTTAGCACACATTTTTTAGCCTCCTAAGTATATTTATTCATGTAAGCTGGGCTTAAAAATATTTCAGTTGTTATAACTAACTACAGGGATATTTTAAATGAAAATAATACATGTGTACTGAAATATGGCACAACATTTTATAGAGGGTCATTTTGGTGTCAGACCCTCTGACAGTGTCATTCTCTGTAGGTTGCATCCTCTACCCCTTCTGAGGGGTGTCACCTTTATTTTATTTTATTTTTTTCACCTTTAGATCCTTAGTAGATTGGACACCGGAAGGGACGGGAGGGGAACTCATTATTCTCCATTCTGGAGGCGCATAGAATGATCCGGAGAGGTTTAAAACATTATTGATATTATGGGCCCCACCCATCGTGATTCTTACTTAAGGGGCCGGGGTAAAGCTTTGGCAATTAAAAACAGACCAAGCTGTCTAGAAGATGATAATATATTACCTAGATAAAGGATCACTTTGGTTTGATCTACGCTTTCCTCCCCAAGTTTACAGGTGAACACTGAGGTAGAGGAAAGTACCCCATTGGGCCACAATGACAGGAAAGACCATTTCTTGCAACTTGTTCATAAATTCTCGGGGCCCAACTTCCATGCTAGTGGTTATTCTGTTTTTAAATCATTTTATTGGGGCTCATACAACTCTTATCACAATCCAAACATCCATCCATTGTGTCAAGCACATGTGTACATTCGTTGCCCTCATCATTCTCAAAACATCTGCTCTCCACCTAAGCCCCTGGCATTAGCTCCTCATTTTTCCCCCTCCCTGCCCACTCCCCCCTCCCTCACAAACCCTTGATAATTTATAAACTATTATTTTGTCATATCTTGCACTGCTAGTGGTTATTCTTAAGTGTTCAATTTGGGACTGTCATGTCATTTTAAGTCAATTAAAAAATACATAGAAAAGTATTTTGCTTCCTTTTGTTGCCTGGATCAGACACATAGAGATATCTGTTGTCAAGCACATGTAGAATCAACTGATTTTAGGTAGAATCCACCAATGGAATGTCCAGAGTTTTTGGTGATAACAAAGTCCTTTCACGGTTGGGTGCTGTTGGTGAGTAAATTCCTGCTCCCAGTGACCCTACATGACAGAGTACAGCTGCCCCAATCATGAAGGCACAATACAGCCACATCCTTCTCCCGTGAAGCAGCTGTGGGGTTCAAACTGCTGGCCTTTCGTTTAGCAGCCAAGAGCCTTCACCCCTGTGCCACCAATTATCTTTCTATCATGTGCATAGAGTCTAAATCACAGGATCATTGGAACAGCAATTCCAAAACCATGAAAAGTGTGTTTCATGTAATTTAGCACCATGATTATGAAACAAAGCCTGGCTGCAGATTCCCAGAGATAGACAGTTTTCAAAGTCCCTGTCCAGAGCACAACTCTGAATGAGACCTGGCCCAGGGAACTGTCCAAGACCAACTGGAAGAAGTCAACAAGGCGTGGGCTTTACTGATCTGAATCTGATGTCACATGGCCAGTCATCCATCAAGAGGCTCTTTAGGGATTTCTCTAATTTATCTTCTAAATTAATCACTGATTTGGGGGTGGGGGGGATAATGTCATAGATATAAAACCAATATGACCAGCAACCAGCAGTTCAGAATACAGCACAGCTATATCACCATTTAAAGAGCCCATCCTTAAATAACTCAGAACCTAACCATTTGCTTAGAATTTGCTCTCTTATTTGTACTGTGTTCTTAGCTACTGAAAACCTGAGCTTTTTTTCACGTTGACCCGAGTCCTCCTTCCAGAGCAAAGAGAAAAGCCAAGGTATTGTGAGTCTTGGCCAGTTGCTTCTATACACTTGTGTGTACATCTAAAAGAATAACCTCTCTTATAAAAGATATACTTGTTTATACATCTAAAAGAATATCCTCTTAGAAAAGCCAAAGGCGGGAGGAAATGGAAAAATGAGGAGCTGATACCAAGGGCTCAAGCAGAAAGCAAATGTTTTGAGAATGATGAGGGCAACAAATGTACAAATGTGCTTGACACAGTGGATGGATGGATGGATTGTGATAAGAGTTGTATAAGCCACCAATGAAATTATTTTTAAAAAAAGAAAGAAAGAAAGACAAGCCAAAGACCCCTTGGCGTCTCTTTTATAGCAATAGTTTACTGAGGAGCCCCTCTGAAGTTGAGGATGTATTGAATGCATTGCATTTCCACTCGTTTGGAGATGCTATTGGCCATAATGAATACACCCAATGATGTGGAGAAAAAACTTGAGTCTGGAGCCAGATCTGAGTGTGATGTCACAGGTCTTTGTAAGAGTCCTCTGACAACTCATACAACTCTCAATGTAATCACTTTTTTTTCCCTGACACAATCTCATTTCCTATTTGGTGAGTTTAGAGCAGGGAGTAATTGTTTCTCTTGGGTTGAGATTGAATCTCCGATCTGGGAGGAACCACTCATTTTACAGATGGAAAATGAAGGCCGTTAAGCAACTTACCCAAGGGTAACAGTCTAATCCCAGACCCCAAACAGCTGGTCCTCAGACACAGCCCAGGGCTTTGCAAGTTGCATTTCTGTAGTTCGGTCATTAAATGTCTTCAATTTCTTGTGTGCTCAGATAGAATACCCACTTCTATAGTTTACACACATTTTAATCTTTAAGAGATTGTTTTGGTTCTACCCAGTTGAATGTGGACCCTTGTTTAAGAAGTCATCTCAAAATTACTAGCAAACTCACATTATCTCATCGTTAGATGCCTAACTAAATAGATACTGTGACTTAAACAATTAGTAAAGCACATCTATAGTGTCAGACTCTTCTCTAATGACTTACAGCATCATACAGAAAGAATAACAGTTAACTACGATCAGACTTGCATTAGATTCAAGAGCTTCCTGCTATTTATTCAACTGATAAAAATGATTCTACTGACCAAGAAGCTGATAAGAGCACCCAACACCCCAAAATAATGTGTGTGTATATGAGAAAGTTTTATATAAAGGGTAATCGTACATTAAGAAAGCATCCCAACCCAGTAAAATAACTCTTAACAAAACCACAGAGGCACCAAATATGAAAGCTAAAGATGAGAACTTACTCATTATTTGTTTCCACCTCTTCAGTATCATCAGTTCTTTCCCACATCCCAAACATTGATGGAATTTGCCCCTAATAAAACAGGGCAGGGGCGCTTCCCATCTCCCTGGATTCTTCCTAACTACTCAACAAAGGACACTTAATGTTCTGGATCAGGATGATCACAATTGTAAAGATGTCCGTAGTTTGGTTAATATTCTGCAAGGAGAGGCAAAGTTGGAATTTCAGAAGCTGCCTGCTTTTACGTGAGCATGGCACGGATCTACTCATTACAGAGTGTAACGATAATAGGCTGCTCCCTGTATTGTGCGTCTGAGTGGTTTATGATTACAATTGCCTTGATACTTTTTAATGCTTTAATATTGCAATACAAAGCTGGAGATTTTCTTAGCTTTCCTGCTTCTAGTCAGAGATATACAATCTAAATTAAAACATATACACTCTATTTCAAGACTCTAGATATTAGCCACAACATTCAACACTTAAAAACTTGTTTGCCAACACTGAGATTGGACTACAAGACTGGCAGAAAACGTAATTAATCATCATGCTCTGGTTCATGTGCTAAAGTAACTTTTCCAGAAAGCTCTGCTCTAAGACCCAAGGCTGAACTGGCTGCTGATTGTATTTGCTACACATCAATTAAGATTAAATTCTAGACCTTAGACAAGGTGTCCAACATGCACAATGGCACCTCTCCATGGGGGTTTGTAGGACAATGTAAGAAATTCAGGGTATAACTAACACCCACAGCAGGTAATACCTTCCCCCTGAAATTCAAGTTGCTTTTTGAACCCCCAGTAAGTTGGCTGTGTTCTTTTACTTACCCTCCAAAACTGTTTTAATTTGTTCACTCTGGACAGTTTGGAAGCATTCATCCCTGCTGGTGACAGGTCAGACGTGTATCCTCCTCCGTTGCAGCTAGCCTGTCTCTGGGACTCTTGCAGGCGATGTGAAAGGGCTGCGGTACCTGGGATTCTTACAGAGAGAGACACTCCCTGGCTTTTAATGCTGCTCATCAATGACCACAGAGTTCACTGCTCAGCACAAAGGAACCAATAGCTGCACATGACACTCTGAGTCTCAGGGGATCCAGGAAGAGCAGAGATGCTTCACTGCCAGCTTGTGTGGATCAGAGAAAAGCTTAGGGGTCATGGACTATCTCTAAAGCCATCCCCCAGATGAAAATTGGGGGCGCTTTCTAAATGGCTCTCTATTTCTCTTCTTGCTTCAGAGAAGTATTAAATCCTAGATTGATGGTAGATTCTGCTCTGAGGACAACAAGCACCAAGGCTTGTCTTAGCCCCAAAGAGTCAGTTGACTGGAAGTGGAGGGTCCTCGGTCTGTAAAAACTTCTTCTTGCATGTGTCCAGCCATGTCGATGTGTGGCACCTGCAGTCTGTGGACCAAGCTTTCTCTTTCTCTTCCTGAGAAAGGGTGACAAAATGCAGACTGCTACTTTTGGCTGTATCTACTTGGAGAAATGGAAACGTGGCCCCTGGCCACTTACATTCATGCCAGGAGAACACATGAGCATCGCAGAGCTGTGTGAAGCAGGGGTCCAAGTATTTAGGAGTGACTTTCCAGACATGTCTCAGCACCCGTCACGCAGGTGGACAGATCTACCATTCCCCTTCCAGTGCCGGTTATTCCAGTCCACACACAATATGGAGGCTCTATGCCAAGCACCATTAGGTTCTGAGGATAAAAGGGTGAGCCAGGCAGGTAAGCGCTTGTGTCCAGCTCAGAATGGCTCAGTCCTCTGTTGTTCTTTCCATCGGACCCTGGTTTGACTTTTCTTAGTGTCTGGCTCAGCACCTAGCATAGAACTTAGGAAGTTCTTTAAAATTGCCCCAGGAAGCCAAAGGGGTTGTAAAGAAGACACACATCGGTGAATCTCAAGACTGTTTCTGTGATCCATCATGACTGCCTAGAACGTGTGACCGGTTCTGATCTATGAGCTGTGAAAAGAAGTATCATCTCAGGATTAGCACATCTAATGAGTAATTACTCCAAAGTACTCTTTTTAAGTTGAATGACTGATGGTATTTTGATCTTTCCTTACTAAGAAGATCAGCTTCTTCCTCATCCTGAACTCAGGGGGGAGCCCAGACTTATTTCTCTGTAGATGAGTCCCAAAGAGCATGAAGAGGCTCATATTTACAAACCCTCCACATCTCAGAAGCCTTCAAAAGCCAGAAGACATGATTTAAATCCACAGAGAAATGCAAGTGGTATTTTGGAATTAATATCAAAGCACATTATATAGCAAATATAATCATAGAATAAGTGATCAATTTTGTCAGTATAAATGAGAGGCTTAGGTTCAGCAACCTGATCAACATCTCAGCTGAATGGAGAGGAGACCCAGCTGAGTGGAGAGGTGTTTATCAATCACCATTGGTTGGCTATCTCTAATGAGGCCATTCAGCCATGAAGAGTCCGATGCCTTATTCCAGCACACCAAACAGTCTGACACCGAAAGAGTCTGGCACGATAGCAGGCCAGCCCAAGAGGTAGAGTGGGTGAGTAGGGAGTGTGTTCAGTGCCTCTCAAATTATATCAGGTCAGTACCATTAGCTTCTTATCAGAAATACATTTTTTAAATTCAAATGGAAAGCAGAGATAAAGAAATGGTCATAATCTTGCAAGCTTCAAGCTTTACTGGAATCCAGAACCTCTCACAAGCACTTTCCAAGAGGTGTATTCTTGCATTTGGGAATTGAACGCATCAGACCTGTGTGTAGTCTATTGATCATGCTGATATGGGAACAGAATAAGTGAATCCTCTTGGGACACTTCCACTTTCCACTTAAAAGAAGTCGCCAGTTAAGCAACAGAGATAACTTCAGGAATTGGTATTGCTGACAATATTATTCCAAGCCAAGAGGTTTGAACTGGCAGTGCTTCTAGTGTTTCCCTTTTAAAGACTCTTGTAAGTAAAACCCAAGGGCTAAAGACCAAGAAGAGCTGATTAATATTTAATTGACGGCTGATAAAAATAATGCGAACTTGAATTTATGTGATTCTGGAAAGGTTGTAAAGATGGATTGGTAACTCTGGAAATGAACGGCGGAGAATATTAGCATTTGAAGAACTCTTATTCTGTGCTAGATAGAAGAAAACGTAGGTTTGTGACACTTATTTATTATTTTAGACTTAAAAATATAGATTCAGTAATTCTTATAATACACGGGCAAGTCATTAGGAATATAGGTCATACATGCACAGTCTATTTAAAATAAAATATGTTTACATATGTGTCTGCTATCGGTGGATGGATGCAGGTAGGTTCCCTCAGCAATACACCTGTCCTAATCTCGATAGACTACCTTCTGAAAAAAGGCATACCTTGTATGTCATTAAAAATAAAAGATTTTTAGATCAGGGCTCATATAAAATGCTTAACGAAACTCAAACAGGTAGGTATATTCCCAGATCATTCACACTCAGCAGCAAGTGCCTTGAATGCCGCCCTCAGATAAACAGCAGTTCCCGGAAGACCTGAGCATTTTACGGACAGTTGGGAAGCTCTCGAAGGTGGAAAGGTCAGGTCAGAAGATTCTAGAGACTTTACTGTTTATTCCAAAGGAATAATCTTAATAGAAATTTTGATGGGCACAGGGACATCATGAAAATGTTGCAAGGATATTGAAAACTGCATTTGGCCCACAGAATTATTATTTCCATTATTTTATCACCGAGTCCGCCTGTTCTTGTTTCGGGAGTAGCCAGAGCTTGTCTTGCAAGGATTTGTTGGGAAACCTTATCCCATCCACCCTACAGCCTTGATTTCGTTTTGCTCCCCAAAGGCAGAGAATTTTTCAAAGGAGGGCAATTTGAGGCCCTTGTGGATAGGGAATCTGCTTTTTGGATGTGGGGTAAATCAAAGATGACAGAAGTCTTAGGGGAAAGGGTTAGAGGGATGAAACACTTCTTTCTAAAATGCATAGACCTAGAGAGAGGATTTGTCTGGGGATAAAGACTTCATATTTTTGTTTAATAATATTTTCTATAATTTTGCAGCATTTCTTGTTGGGTTATCCTCATAATTTCTCAAGTCAGTGGTAAATGTCAGATGCTCATGGATCTTGATAGTTATCTGGGAAGGGAGCATATCGTGAAATTAAAAAATAATAATAATGTTAAATTAAACATTTTGCTACTTAGTCCTATTTTTAAGCTTTTCCTGCCTTATTTTTATATAAAAAACTTATTTTCCAAAATTTAAAATCAGAATCAACATATAAGATGACATATTTTTGTCAGAGGTTGTTGGCAAACCAACACGTTTAGCACCATGTTTAGCTTACATATATGTAAAATATTGGCAGTGACTTGAGGACTTTTAATTAATTGAATGAAGCTGGTTTCACTTCGATCTTTCCTTTGTCAAATCATCTTGTGTGTACATACTCCAAATAATCACCCTCTGGTGTGACACCTTACCAAACGGGAGATGACACGGAACTGAATAACTGTGAGTATAGTTTTCATCATTTTTAAAGATGAATGTGATATAAGCGTGCTCCCAGGCATGCCAACCACTCTTCTCCTTCCCCTCTGGGAAGATTTGGTCTCCTGCTGTCTCCAAAGCTTCTCCAAACGATTCTCCCAAATTAGACAATGACCTAACTGCATGGACTCTCAAAGGAGACAGAACACTCTGGGACTGGGGGTTTCTGGAAAGTCTATATAAACATTAGATGTATATTCCAGGGTAAATCTGTAACTGGCCACTTCCTTCAGGGAACAGATATTTCTACTTGAAGTTGTCTTTAGCAGGATTTTTTTTACTACTCATGTGTCGCAGAGAGGAACCCTGGGGGCCCAGCAGTTTTAAGCATTGGGCTCCTCCTATAAAGACTGACAGCCTTGAAAACCCACAGGGCCAGTTCTACTCTATCCTATGGGGTCCCTATGAATTGGCACCGACTCACGGGCAGTGAGCTTGGTTCTGTAATTGTTTTCCTTTGCATTTTCTCTTAGAGCATTAACTAGAAACTTTCACCTGGATCTAATGCTCTCATGGTTTCTCTCTCACTTGCAGTTGTCGATTATTGAACCATTATGTGTCTGTGATGGATGAGTGGAGAAAGGCCTTTTATTGTACTTTTCTGCCTTCCTGTGGCTTTTGACTTTGTGGTCAGCATGAAAGCACTTGGAAGGAGGCTTAGGATCCTTGAGGCCTTGAGTATTTCAGCATTTACTCGACGACTTTTTTTTTTTTTGGTTCCTAATCAAATGGCGGATGTTAACCTCTCTATAGTAATTGCAGGATGTTGTCTGTATAAAGGTTTTTATCTTCAAATTAGCAACGACCTTTTGTTCTTCAAAGCTCACTGAACAGACACATGCAGATCCCACCTTCTGTAGGGATTAACGATTATCAAGACTGAAAATTCATTCTCAGAACATGGCCCTGTTTGGGGTTGGCCCCTGGGCATATTTTGAAAAGGACTGGAATTGAGAGGTGGGGAAGCTGCTGCTGTTCAGGGGCAGGCAGCTGACTTTCTGGAAAATGCACTGGAGCGCAGTGAGGCTGCTCTTTTCAGGCCGCCCCTCTCCTAGTTACTATTGGCGTGCACTACATGTACTCCTCTAAGCCTCCATTGTCTTCCCTGCCACCTGGAAAGGGATGCTGGTGGTGGTGTGGTTCTATATGGGGCTGCTAAGCTTAAGGTACACAGTTCGAGACTGCCAACTACGCAGCCCGAGAAAGTCAGAGCTTTCTACACCTGTACAGCGTTACAGACTCAGACACGCACAGAAACAGGTCTGCCCTGTCCCATAGGGCTACTATGAGTTGGCATCAACTCGATGGCAGTGAGTTTGGTTGGGGTCTGGCCAGCTGACAAAGATAAGAATACTTTCATGAATTGCCTATAAATTACATTAAACATTGGATTTTCTATCCACCATGAGAGACTCTTTTCCCAATGTTGTGCATTTCTGACATATCAAATTGGGTACCATACTGTGACTTCTTATCATTGATTACCATTATTACTGGCACTGCTGCCAGAATCAGGGGCCAGTATAGAACTCAACAAATGCCACGCCTTGTTTTAAGGGAGACCCTTGACATCACCCACTCCAATGAAGCTAAGCAGGGCCAAGTTAAGTGCCAGGGTCATTGATAAGGGGTGCTGACCATACCTACAAACAATCTACCACTCTCCGTCCGCAGAAAACTCTTCCTTCTGTTTCCCAAATGGTTTATTCTTTCCATAACTTTATTATCACCATCTTTCTAAGAAATATCTTTAATTTCCATCGCTGAACTTGCTTCTTACCATGTCGCATTGGTAAAGCTACCTTTGAAGAGGTTTCTGCATTCACACAATCAGAGTAGTGCAGTGTCTCTCAAAAAATTTCTATCAGTTTAACTCTGTGCACACACACAGAGAGCCAAAAAATTCACCAGACAATACTTATGCTTACTACTTATAGGACATTCTGATATTGTGCCTACTATTCGCCCCTGTTTTTGAAAAACTTGGTTTGACTATGATGACCCAGTGGGTCTCAATGAGCTCTTTTAATATTAGTGGAAGAAAGCAGTGGCTCCAATTCTGAAATATTGATGAGCTGCCCAGGTGTTTGTTCCCTACTCCTCTCCCTGAGTGAAAACCCTGAAGCTGTCAATGGGGAGGAACCCGAGAAGTCTGTACTTGTAACTTGCTTCCCAGATAGATAGATCATCGTTTGGAACAAGCCCTGAATCAGAATCTTTACATTTTATCAATGAACTTGCTATGGCACATATCTAAGAAGTAATCCAGTCACTTATTTTTGAAAGATCAAATACCTTCATCCTATGCAAAAGGCCAAGAACAAATACCTCCAGTAGACACATTGCAAAAGGATAATGTTGATCAAAATGAACTGAACTCACTCATGACTTGTGCACACTATTTCCAAGCCAGAAACTGCATGTGATTTCTTCTCATGCTTTCAATCTCTTGCTTCTTAAAGGCTTCCTTGACTACATTAAGTCCACCTGGATGATACAAGATAACCTCCCTCCTTTAAATTCCACTGGTGCTAACGTTAATTAATCTGTACAGTCCACTTTGTCAAGTGAGGTGGCTCATTCCCAGGGAAGATCCAAGGAGCCAAATGTTTGCCTATCACAGTGGATCAGTAACAGCAAACTTTATGCAAAGGGTAGTATTTTAAGAATAATTCAAGCATTTGACATTTAAGCTGGAAAATGACTCTGGATTATATATTAAAAATAAATAAAATAAAATTAATGACATTTTGCCCTCTTGAACATCAATTCTGGTAGGAGTTTTTCCACAGAAAAATGAATGAATCAAGCATAATGTTTAATTATAATTTCAGAGCATGGGGCCTGGTTAGAATCCTCTGAAACTTTCCTGAATAATTTATTTCCATAATTGTTTTTGTCAAACTGTGGCTCAGACATGTGGCAGTCTGGATACGTGCTTTTTTAGCCTCATAAT
>NW_022103928.1:42302339-42324829 GCF_000313985.2 Echinops telfairi
CGTTAAGTGAGTGAATGAAATAATTAAAAACGTGTATGGTAGTTGTGTGAACAGTGGAAGGAGAACAACTACGCAGATAAAGAAACCCAAGTAGGCTTGGGTTGTAATCGTGGATGTTGACTTCTCTTTGGATTCAAACCATGGTACTCTCTCTGGGTCTTGTAGTATCTGTTTGTAAAGTGAGAATAGTAATTCTTGTCATATTTCCTTGATGCTATTAAGCCAATTGCTTTCCAGTTGATTCCAATTTCGAGTGACCCCATGAGGATGAGGACTAGCTTGCCTAGCTGCAATCTTTACAGAAGCCGACTGCCACGTCCGTCTCCTGCCACTCATTTCATTAGTGAGAAAAAATAGAAAATATTTTATGAACGTAAAATATGCTCTTGGGTTATTGCATTCTGGAGGCTTTGGATCCGGACCTGTCAAGCACAGTATGTAACTTAAAATGTATTCTTATATACACACCAAATGTACACATTTATATAAAATGATGATTGGGCTTGGCTAGAGGGAATAGAGACTGGCAGATTTTGTAAAGTTATCACAGATTCGTGAGTTTGGGTTCTTTGAGGACTCTTTGGCAATGAGAGAGATGAACTGGGAGACTGAGGGATGCTCCAGCTGCCCCCTCTGCTGGAACCTTGATTAAATCATCCAGGCCGGTGCTGTGTGCCGCTCAAGAGATGACTAAGGCATAAAGTTATAGTGGGGAGATGGCAATGGGCTTCAAGCAGAGCTCTGATTTATAGGTAAATTTTGAAACTGTCTTAGAAATGGGGTCTTGAAACTCAACTTCGATTAACTCCCTACCTATACAGCATTGACTTGTTATGGAAGCTGCATTGAGAGGTGCTGTGAGGAAAAGCACATTTCCCTCTAGGATTTTTCTGGACTATGGTTAAGAATAGGCTTCTTTCTACTACCTTAGCCCAGGCAGTGCACGCCCATAACTCCATCATCACTCAGACACATTGACTAAGTTGCCACTCTGTGTGGCAGGCCTGTGGTAGACCCTGGGGATCAGCAAGGCTCAGGACTTTCTTGCACTCGGAATGACCACAGCTAGGAAATCAGAAGGAAAGGTGAAAACAAAGTAGAAGCTGTTAGTGGAAATTCTCGTCTAACAAGAGATTTGCCTTAGTATTTAACTCTCATTGCCATGGAGTTGGTTCTGACTCACAGAAACCCGTAGGACAAGGCAGAAGGACCCCTGTGGGCTTCTGAGACTGTAACTCTTTATAAGAGTAGAAAGCATCATCCTGCGAGGGAAAAAAATCAAACGACATATTGCATTGGGCAAATAAATCTTCCTTAAATCCTCACTGCACAAGTCCTCTTGAAAGTGTTAAAGAGCACAGATGACACCTGACACAAGCCATGGCTATTTCCATGATGGTATTCTTAATGATAAATATGCATGCATTTTAATTTTGGAGTTCGCCAAGAAGGTGGAGAGCAACGTGGACTGCTGGAACAAAGCATTTTCTTAGAGGAAGCACAGGCAGAATGTGCCTTTGCAGTAAGGATGGCGAGACTTCGTCTCTCATACATTAGATATGGCATCGGGAGATAACAGTCCCTTGAAAGAGCATCATTGGTAAAGTAGAGGGGCAGCTATAAAGAGGAAGACCTTGTAAGATGGATTGATACAGTGGTAGCAGCAATGGCCTCCTGGTGAGAAGGGTGCAGACTGGGCAGTGTTTCTGCTCTTCTGTTCCCAGGGGTGCTACATGCCAGAAAGGACTGGATGACACCCAATGAGTAACAACTAGGGTCTTAAAAACATGCAAGTGGCCATCTGAGTCCCCGCCCCCCGCCCCCTCCATCATTTGCTATCTCATTACTGTATTTTGCAATGCTATCATACTTTGTAACATGCAAGCAGATAGCTACAACTCTTGATCTCTCCTGGTCCAGAGCAAAGCTGAGTAAAGACCATCAAAGACTCAAGGACATTTCATATGTCTGTTATTTTGTTGACCTTCTTCCCTACTGATTGTCCATCCAAGGTAGACCCATGTGGTGCCTGTGTGTCTGTCTGTCTGATTCTGTAGACCTGGAGTAGTCTGGATAAACACATCATGTACTCTACTGATTCCTCTGCATCCCACTTAGAACTGGAATAATAAGGCCTTCCGGGCTGTTCCTCGGGCTTTTCTTCCTGGGTTGCCAAGGACTCAGAGTCTCTGGACTCCTGCTCTTCTATTCCCTCCACAGCCTCTCAAAAGAGTGAAAATTTTAATTGCAATTGTTCCATTCCTTGCTGAAGGCTAGTTTTCCTGGGGTTATCTTCAGCACTCTGCCTGTCTCCAGTGTCAGCCTCTGCCACCATTGACTCTAATAGAAAGAAACAGACTTGCTTACTGGTCCAGGTTCCAAATGAGATTGGATCGGGGCCCAGAAAAGAGGCGCAGGAAGAAAGTTGTCTGACAGGTGTGAGACAGGCCAGCTTGTCCTGGGTAAGCTGTCGACTCCAGGTAGACACTTACCTGCAGCCCCAAGAAACAAACAGGCTTGATGGGCAGTCGACATCTGGTTAAGTCCCGTGGACACAGGCACACACCTATGCTTCGCGAGTTAGAGGCACTGATTTTTAGTAACACATTTAATCTCATGTGAGCTTCAGTTTACTTACATTGAGAAAGGACACTACTAACTACCTTGCAGGCTTTCTGTTTGGATTTGATATATTCTGGGCCTTTTAAAGTGAGTGCTCCTTAGTAAAATGACAAAATCACTAAATTAACTGTGATAAAAAGTCCAGATTCTTATTCCCACATCACTATGTAGATGATGACATAGAGCTAAAATATAGGTGCATGGTGCATGGCTCAGGTGCATGGCCATGGTTAATTTCATGTGTCAACTGAGTGGGGCAATGGTTTCTAGGTTTGGGGTCAAACACTACCCTACTTGCTATCACAGACTCGTTGAAACCACTGCCACTCAATTGATTGTGACTCACAGCATCTCTGTAGGACAGAGTAGAAGTGCCCGTGTGCTTTCCCACTGTAAATCTTTATGGGAGCAGAATACCTCATCTTTTCTCTTAGAGATCTTGGTGGACTAGAACTGCTGACCTTTCGACTGGCAGCCCAACCCATAAGTCACCGTATTAACAATAGAGTAGGTGCATGTTATTAAGACAGCCCTTGTGTGGACCAGTTTACTGTTCACATTGCCATGTCATGTAATCTAGCCTTGCAGAGGTAGATAGAAAAATGGATTCCAATCTTCTGACAGGGAAGGCACTTCATTTTTTCTCAGTATCACCTATCCCCATCCTAGAAGCCAATTAGACCCGAGATTCTTATCATCGTCCAGACTATTTCCTCCTAGACTATCAACGTAGGATGAACCGTGAGCCAAATAATTTCTTAGTTATGGACACAGACACATGCACCAAGGAAGACAGACATATGTGAGGATCAAGGCAGCCAAATCCTGATTTGGACTTTTCTCTTCTGAGGTGTGAGAAAATAAATGTCTGTTCTTCAAAGCCACGTGGTTGTGGCCTTTCTTCTATGACAATACTAGGGAACTAACATGCCCTGAGAGATTACCACACCCCCACACCCCCACACAAAGACCTCAGTCCCAGAAATGGTTTCTATGAACTTGAATGTAGCAGATCTCAACTACGTAAGGAGGCTGTCTTGGAGAGTCAACGCTGAACTCGAGAGCTGCGGGGCAGCGTCAGAAGGAGAGTTGCATTTGGTAGCTGTAAAATGCTTTTGCAAAAAAGATTAGTTCCTCAAAGCTCATGATCTGGCTTAAAATATGAAAGCATAACCAAGGGATCATTTGCCGTGGGCAAATCGCATTACCTGAGCAGTCTTCTTAAAACATTCAGAACATGGCTCTGCTCAAATCTCACCAGTCACCTGCAAGCCTAGATTTATGCAGAATTCTGGCACTAATTGAGTAGCTTCCTTGAAAATATCACTCAATAATTCTTAACTTTCCTGTGCAGCTAAGCGCTGAAGGATAGGGTGGGTTTTTTTAAAAATAGCATTTAACGTTTTTCTGACTACCCACCCTCAGTGCCTTCTCTGAGTCGTGGACACTTTGAATGAATGTATCATCTCAGGTGTAAATTCTCTTGTGTGAAGGCAGGCCTGGAAACAATATAAGTTATGAGACGAGAGTGATCTTACACTGGTATTTTTACTGATAAGCATTACACACTGTGGACAGGTAACTGCAGGGAATGGAAAGGGGTTCTCTCAACAAAACGGACACATATGGACACACACACTTACACATGTCCTGTGAATTCATGAAGGAAAGATGCCTTCTTTCCTCCGGTGCTCCTGGACATGCAGAACTGGGTTTGGCTTTGACTTGGATATGTAACCAAGATGTAAATGATCGTTGCTGACTGGTGTAGAAATCAGACTGCTTCCAAGAGAAACAGGGAAGGCACTTAGTTTCATCCAGCCAATAAATATTTATTCCTGAGAATTTGGAAGAAATTCCAAATGACCTTGGACAAGAAGTCTCAGCAAATGTTCATGTGCATATGTGTGCTGTCCAGCTGATCCAGGGGTCCAACTGTGCTTCCACTTTTCATAACTGGGCCAAAGTCTATGAGGAAATAGTCTAGCCAATGATAAGAATCTCAGGTCTAATTGGCTACGAGGATGGGGTTAGGTTTATTGAGAAAAAATGAGGTTCCTTTTCCTGTCAGAAGATTGGAATCCCTTTTTCTACCTCTACAAGGGTCAGCATGGGAGAAAGACGAGTGTTCTACTCCCATAAAGAGCTACAGTCTAGGAAACGTATAGGAGCAGTTCTACCATGTCCTATTGCGTAGCTATGCATCGAAATCAACTTGAAGACAGTCATGTTTTGCTTTTGTAGTTCTTCTTTTTTTTTTTTTAACATGGACCAGAGTTTAAGTAGGCCTGAGGATACATATCTTCCCCTTGTCCTTTTCTCTAGTTGTAATAACATGTAGATTTTTTCATGACTATATATTATTTTCCCATAGTAGTAAGTAATCTCATATTAGTCCCACTCAAAGGTATTGTGAGAAAAACTGCAGGAGACACGAGAGCTATATTGGATGGTGGGTAAAACTTTACATATAGGAAGATATAGAAAGGCAGACAGGTGAAAAGGGGAGACCAATTGAAAATTTAGCAATATCAACAAATATGAAAGAAAAAGGTAAAAAAAGAAAGATAAGGCAACTAGTCATCTCAAAAGTACTCATCGAAGGGGGGATTGGACAGAGGCTTTATGACAGGTTCTGCTTGCTGTTTAGCAGAGAGATGTTCATCTACTCTGGGTCAGGATACCAGTTAGACTTGACACTATTTTTATGGTTTCTCTCTCTCCCTCTTTCTCCCACTCTCTGCATGTGTATATCTATATAAGACAGGCAGGATAAGCAAACCCATGGAGACAGCAATGGAACCAATGGTCCCGAGTTGAGTGGGTGGGTGGGTGGGGGTCATGGGAGGGGAAGAGGTCAGCCAACAATGACAAGGATAGAGGAATAGCAAGGGTTATGAAGTGGATGGTGAGGAGGGTATAGCATTCCTAGGTGTGTTTGATCAATTGAAAATATCTGAGAGGTGAACGATGAGTAAGCATGATAGTAGGGTAGACGGAAAGAAAAAGAGGAAAGAAGACAAAGCAACCATTCATATACATAGGTATAAATATAGATACATAAATATATAATAATATAAATATAGGTATATTTGTCTATATAGGTGCATATATGTAAATACAATAAGGAAGAAGATGGACTTTCAGTGTTGACGTAAATATTACCTAAGTACAAGAATGGTTTGCACCGTATGATACTTACTTTCCTGACACAATTGCTGAGGCCAAAATGGGTGCATAAGCAAATGTGGTGAAGAAAACTGATGGTGCCTGGCTATTAAAAAACAACATCTGGGGTCTTAAAGGCTTGAAGTTAAACAAGGGGCCATCAATCAGGGAAGAAACTAAGCCCATGTGGAAAAACCACACGAGCTTGTGTGATCACAAGGTGTCAACAGGTTTCAGGTATCAGAAGTCCAAAAATAAGTAATCAAATTGATGTGAAGGAGTGTGGACAAAGGGAGAGCCCAAACCCACCTGAGACCATTGAACAGTCCCTCACAAAGGGGTCGTGCCAGAGGGTGAGGAATTCAAGGTGCAGTATAGCACTAATTATATACATAATTAGACTCTGGTTCTTTAATGTGGCTTCCCCTTACTATTAAGGCTTATATTTCACCTCATTCATACTGTTAGACCTCCATATGTTCATCCGTATAATTACGGTTGTTTGATGCAGGAATGCGAGGATGGGTGGCCCATCAATAATAGCAACTAGAGTAATGATTTCCTGAAGATATGTGAAGACAGTGGGGAGGGGAAGGGGGGGCCTGATAGCAACGATGACTGTATAACCCCATGTGAGAGGGGAGTGAGTAACAGAATTGTAGGTGAATGGATATATTGGATGGGGTAAGATATGGCTAAATAAATAAATATGTATTTATTTATATATGTATCCTATTATATATATTATAGAATCATCACAATAATATATAACAATAATAACAAGGGTTCCTGGGGGGAAGGTTGGGGGAGAGAAGGGTTCAAGATAGCAGATAGCAAAGAGTTCAAGAAGAAAGAATATATTTCAAAACTGATTATAGTAGCAATTGTACAAGTGGCTTGCATTTTTTTATTTATGGGATGTTATGGCATCTGCAAGAGCTCCCAATAAAATGATGAATTAAAAAAAAAGTACTCATTGTTCAAATCTGCTCTGATGCCTCTCCGGGGAAGCCTGTAAGTGGTTCCCTTACACAGAGAGCACCTATGAAGGCCAGCAAAGTAAACAAAGACCACTGAAATGCATTTGGCTAGGTGCCCATTAAAAGGTGGGGGCTTTGAAAGCAGGTGGCATTGTGATCCAGTGCAGGGACCAGAAATCGTCAGTGTTCAATGAACATTGCCCTGATGAGTGAATGGGGTCTCTGGGTGGTACAAACAACTGAAACTCTTGACTGCAGCCCAAACAGTTGGTGCTGGTTTAACTTCACCCAGAGGAAAGATGGGAGAAAGGGCTGGTGATCTATTTCTGATTAAAAAAAAAAAAAGTCCACCCATGAGAATCCTGTGGTGTACTTAGAGGCTATGGGTTATGATCCACTTGACGGCAATTGGTTGGTTTTGGGGTGAATGAATGCACAAATTGGGCAAGAGGAAAGAAGATAGAAAAGAGGACTAAAAGGACATCCTGTCAAATGCAAACTCATCATCTATTTCTCATCAAGCCTTCTGAACTTCCAAGTCTCCAGATTGCCTTGTTCTTACCTGAGTTACCAATAGAACTAAAGGGCTCAGCTGTCCGTTGGCATTGCACACGCAGTGAAGATTGGATGCTTTCGTAGAACAGATGCTCCCTGAAAATTGCTTCCTTTGTGACTTCACCCTTGGATCTTATCGGCCATGCTCACGCTCACATAACGAGCAGATTCCCAGCCTTCACAGCTGTCGCCTTCAGCCAATGCCCACTCTCCAGACAAGGGTTCCCGACTCTGTCAACATTTAGAATCACCCATGAAGCTTTGTATAAAACTACATCTAAGTGCTCTAAGTTTGGAGTTCTGAATTCAGTAGGGGTTAGTACTGTAGCCCATACTTAAATGTACCCAACTGAACCCCGATTACCAAGGTTGGCTTTTCTCCTTTGCCACATATGATGCCTGAATATTTCCTCCAAGTGTCTGACTTCTGATTCTGAACTCTTGACGTCCCTACTTTAATAAATTACAAGGACATCTAATGTGGTGAGGTCCGGGGGCAACCCATCTAATGCAAAAGTATTACAGCGCTCCCTCTCCAAACACAGTTCAGTTCCACGGGGAGCTTGAATTGGCGAACTTAAAAACATCTTTGCATGTAGATGCAGCTAGATCTAGCAGTGGGCTTTGCACAAAATAGCTGCTTAGTAGATATCCTTTGATTGACAAAACCAAAATGTGTGCTGAAAGGAAGTCTCAAACTGGAGGAGTTTAATAATGTTTGTAGGTTTGTATTTAATGATTGTATTTAAATAATGCATTTAAATAGGGAAAGGGAATAAATCCAGTTAGGAACAAAGCTCTTTTAAAATACTGAAGAATATATTGTTCTGGGATTGCTAGCTACAGGACAGGTTTTAATAAAACAAATCTCATGAAGAAAAAATTAGCAAAGATATGAGTTGGAGTAAAAAATACTTGTAAATAGTTTATTTTAAACTGAATGCTTGATGGCAGGAAGAGAAGGCTCCAATATTTTCAGATGTGATTAATTTTTAGAAGTTTAAATGATGCCTCTCTGTGAAAAAAATATACCCAATTTAAAAGTTTTTTTTAATAGTCAATTTAAGCCTCAAGAAAGCATGTCTACACACAACATTTGAAGAGGACTATTGGACATGTAGATGGACCCCTTGTGGCTTAGTAAGTTACACCTCGGGCTGCAAACCACATGATCATCAGTTCAAAACCACCAGCCACTCCATGGGAGATAGATACGGCTTTCTATTCCTATATCGAGTTAGTCTTGGAAACCCATAGGAGTGGCTCTACCGTGTCCTCTCTGGTCATCATACGTTAGAATTTACTTGATGGGACTAAATTGTTGTTGTTGTTTTCCTTTATTGGACATGCTATCAGTAGAGACTGGTTCTTGGGAGAAGAACATCATGCTTGGTAAACTGAAGGGGCAGAGAAAAATAGGAATGCCCTCAACAAGATGTATTGACACAATGGCTGCAATAATGAACTCAAATATAATAACAATGCTGAGGATGGTGCAGGCCTGGGTGATGTTTGATATGTTGTACACAGGATGTCTGAGTCAGAACTGACTCAACCCCACCTCAAATAATTTACAGCAGCATATTCATTGTAACTCAGAAGTGGCTAAAGCCCAAATATCTATCCACTATTGAGTGAATAAACAAAATATTGTGTAGCTACACAATGAAGTATTATTTTGTAATAAAAATAATGGATTATTAATCATGACAAAATATTAATGAACCTTAAAGGGAAAGAAGCCAGGAACAAATGGCCACATATTATGTGATTCCTTTAGTATGAAACATCTGGAATAGGTAAACCTTTAGAGAAAGAGAGGAGCCCTGGTGAGAGATCAGTGCTGGTGGCATAGTGGTTATGCATTTGACTGCTAACCACAAGGCCAGCAGTTTGAAATCACCAGCCACTCCAAGGGAGAAATATCAGGTTTTCTACGGCCAAATGATTTACAGCCTTGGAAACCCATAGGGGAAGTTCTAGCCTCTGTCCTATAGGGTCACCATGTGTCAGAATAGACTCCATGCCAGTGATTTTGTATTTTCTAAATAGAAACAGAAAGTATTGGAGTTCTCATGGATTTTATTTTACTTAGAACCACAATCACCACCCATGAAAACAATAGTCAAGAAATCAAATGCTTTAATTATGTTGGGAAAATATGCTACAGAAGACTTCTTTAAAAGGTTATAAAGAAAAGATGTCAGTGTGAGGACTAAGGTTCACTTGCCCAAGCCACAGTGATTTCAGTCTCATTATATGTGTCTCAAACCTGGATAATGAATAAAAGAAGAGAGAAGATTTGATGTGTTCAAATTATGGTATTGGTGAAAGGTAATGAATACACCAGAAATTGCCAGAAGAATGAAAAAAATCTATCTTTTAAAAGTATAATTGGAATGCTCCTTATACACAATGATGGTGAATCATTTTTTCATGTACTCTATATACATTAGCAGGAGAGACCAGTCCCTGGCAAGAGCCATCATACTTTGTCAAGTAGAGGGTCAGTAAAAAAGAGAAAGGCTCTCAACTAGATGGATTGACACAGTGACTCCCATAACATTCCAACAATTGTGAGGATAGCCCAGGACCAGCACTGTTTCATTGTTTTATGCATAGGATCACTGTGACTTGGACCTGACTTGATAGCAATTAACAACAGCACCAATATTTCACCTGGTTGTTCCCATTAACTTTTGGAAGAGTTGGAGAACCAACCATGTAAACAAGCAAACACAGTCTATTTATAATAAAATGATGTGGCACAGACGTAAAATGATGGCTGCCAATGCAAAGGCCAGCAAAATAAACCAACTGACTTCTCCTCAATAGAAGCTTCCATAAAAGTCAAAGGAAATAGAGGACAGAACTAGGAGGCAAAGGACATTTATGGAGGTCTAAATATAGGCATGTACATATGTAAATATATTTATATATACTGATAGGGAAATAGATCTATGTACATATATTTATATGGTAAGTATTAAGGCAGCAGACAGACATTGGGCCTCTACTCAAGTACTCCCTCGACACAAGTACACTTTGTTCTCATAGCCTGGCATTCTGTGATGCTCACCAACACAATTGCTGAAGACAAACAGGTGCATAAGCAAATGTGAAGAAAGCTGATGGTCCCTGGATATCCAAAGATACAGCATCTGAGGTCTTAAAGGCTTGAATATAAACAAGCTACCATCTAGCTGAGAAGCAACAAAGTCCACATAGATGAAGCACACCAGCCTGTGTAACCATGAGGTGTCAATGGGATCAGGTATTAGGCATTAAAGACCCAGAACAAAAAATTATATCGATGTGAATGAGGGGGAGGGTGGAGTGGAGACCCAAAGTCCATCATCGACAATTGGACATCCTCTTAAAGAAGGGCCACAAAGAAGAGATGAGCCAGTCAGCATAGAGTGTAGCACTGATGAAACATTCAACTTTCCTCTGGCTCAGCAGTTCCCAACTTGTGGGTCGTGACCCCTTTGGGGGTTGAACGACCCTTTCACAGGGGCCACCCAATTATAACAATCGCAAAATTACAGTTATGAAATAGCAACGAGAATAATTTTATGATTGGGGTTCACCACAACATGAGGAACTGTATTAAAGGATTGTGGCATTAGGAAGGTTGAGAACCACTGCTCTAGTTCCTTAATACGTCCCCCATCATCACTATCATGACCTTAATTCTACCATACAAATCCGGCTAAACCAGAGCATGTACACTAGTACAGATAAGAGCTCACAACACAGAGAATCCAGGACAGATAAACCTCTCAGCACCAATAATGAGAGTTGCTATACCAGGAGGGGAAGGGGAAGGTGGGGGAAGAAAGGAGGGATGGGTCACAATGATCTATATATAAACACCCCCCCACCAGGAGGATGAACAACGGAAAAGTGGGTGAAGGGAGACACCAGTCAGTGTAAGATATGTAAATATATATATATAAATTATCAACTGTTCATGAGGGAGGGGGAGGAGGGGAAAATTTAGCTGATATCAAAGGCTCAAGTAGAAAGAAAGGGATGATGGAAACACAGGTACAAATGGGCTTGACACGATGGATGGATTATGGATTGTGATAAGAGCTGTAAGAGCCCCCAATAAAATGATTTAAATTAAAAAGAGAGAGAAGCTTCCATAAAGGTTTATAGCCTTGGGAACCCTATGAGATAGCTCGATGTTTTCCTATATAGCACTATTAATCAGAATTGACTATACCACAGCAGCTGGATTTTATAAATGAAATCTCCTTCAGAATGTATCCTTAACCTGAAAGAAAATTGTTTAAGGATAAAATTGTAGCCTTTTATTTTCTGATTATCTTTGTTACTTGGTTAGTTTAATGCAACTATGATTGAAATCTCTTCCTGCTTCAGCCCAGTGGCTCTTCTTTTCTCCTTCCTGGGCACAAATTCACCTTCTTTCTGATGCTCTTCTTCACCACTATTCTCACTTTCTTCTCCTCAGAGAGCAACCAATACCCTCTAATAACCTACTTCTGGGTTTTTTAATGGTGACTAAGGACAGGCTAGTTTCCCTTCAGAGGACTTCCTGAGGGAGCTTTATGTCGACTCAGACTTGGAATTTATCTCTAGAAACTGAAGTCAACTATCCTTCTCTTAAGAAGTCTGAAGCCTAAAGAGTTGGCATGTAAGCCTACTTTTCCCATTTTCAAAGTATGACTTTTTTGTAAACCTTAGTCTCTTCAAATGCCACATGGAGGAGAGAGGACAGTCTCTGTTCAAACTCAAGTTGTGCTAAGGCTCTATGAAAAGTGAAGCATGCTCTATAAATGTATTGCATTCTTACCAGCATCATTAATATGAATCCAAATATTCATGACCAAGCCTGAAGGAAAAAATAAAATTCACAAGGATGTGGCTTATCTATGGTTTTTGTTATCTTCTCTAGGATTTTAGAACATGGCTCATACAATAAAAATAATTGACTCCAAAGGAAGATGAAGATACTTTCACTGCCTTCAAGTTAGTTTGGACTCATAGTGACCCTTTATGACAGAGTAGAACTGCCCTCCTTGGGTTTCTGAGACTGTAAATCCTTACAGGGTAGAGAGCCTCATCTTTCTCCTGAGGAACAGCTGTTGGATTCAAACTGCTGACCTTGTGGTTAGCACCCCACCGTGTAACCCACTATGAAGAAAAGTGAAGGAACCTGATACTTTCAGTTAGAGGCAGGCCAGATGTTATCTATTTTGTTTAGAATTCCAAATCACACAGTTTCCATCACCACAAGACTGCTGACACGTTATTCCAGGAAGCACTGTACTGCCATCCAGAGAAGACACTGGTGCATCTGTTGCTGTCTTTTTTTGCTATGAAGTTCTCAAATGTGCTTACTGTTGGCTGATGAAACTATGTGTTTATCTGAGCTGTTCTAATACAGAGATCAAGGAAAGGAGGCCCCAAGCGCTTGTTGGCTGAAGCTGGACTTGAATCAAAGCCAGACTGTTTGAGGACAGGTGGACTCTGGTGTAGTGGTTGTTCACAGGGGTGCCTAAGCAGCTTCAGGACCTGCCTCTGTGCTTGAGAATGTTGGATACTCCCATCTCTTCCTCTAAGCTCCTGTCTCTTGGAAATTGTATCCTTTGTGAGTCAACCTTGGCTCCTAACCAATAGTTGGTAAATCCCAACTTGACCTCTATTCGCAATATGTTTGTCCAGATTAAAATGTACCAAGGGCAGCCTGGGATGGGGGAAACAGAGGGCGAGGACCAATTTCTTAAGTCTAGTACATAAACAAAAGACAGCTTTCTAAAAATCAAGGCCAGCCACTAGGTCAAGAGGAAAGAACAACAAGACCTGGAGAGAAAAGAAAACTAGAATTTAAAGATTATTCAGGATGGGTTTATCTCAAAAACACAAAGGGAAAAGGTTAGAGAGGAGAGGTCTTTATGTCTCAGAACTAGAACCTTTTGATTTGAGTCATCTCTTATGGATTTAATTATGTTCCTCAAAATACATGTTGTAAATCTTAATCCTTATAAACCCACTGCCATTAAGTCAGTATCTGTGGCTATAATACAATTTGGGATCGGATTTTTCTTTGTGACATTAGTGGGTGGGATCATATCATTACAGGATGTGCTTTAAACGAATCACCACTAAGGTATACAACAAGCAGATTAGGCACAGAGAAGCAAGTAGGAATGAAGACTGTCACCGGACCCAGGAACAGCAGTTGAAAAGACACAAGGACATTTCCCTAGCACTGAGACTGAGGAAAAATTTCCTCTTGAAGTCGCTGCCCAGAATAGGACAACGAGCACCCTAAAGTAGGCGAAAACAAATGTCTATTTGTGCAAATATTTACGGTGTTTCTGTTATAGCAGCACTGGCCTGCTAATACAGCATCTAATTAGTTTGACCTTAAGAACAAGAGAGGATCAAAGATTCCCACATGAACACTTTGGATTTAACATGTGTTTATGTCCTCTCACTGCTGAAAATCCACCAATATAACAATAAAGAGTAACAGAAGAAATCCACTACAAAGTAGAAAAGGACAGAGAAGGGTAGATCAACATGGAAGAGTTTAACAAATGCAACAGAAAATATCAATGGGTGGAAGAATGGTGGTTAATTTAGTAGAACTGGAATAAAATGGACATTGAAACATTGGAAGAACATAAATTCCACAGGGAGTCAAAACTTGGGGCTGTGCAACCCCAAGGAGATGCCAGGTCAGTAACCGCATGTGAGGAAGGCGCAGGCAGGAGGCAAAGAAGCCATCAGGCTGATACAGTTTGGATGTGTGTGTATAAGGGTACTGTTGAACCCCTTCTTTCACTCAAGAAGCTAGCCACATCCTCCCTTCCCAATAACAGGAGATACAGGTGATGTAATCTCTGGATAACAAGAAGTGCAGGTCTGGGAGCTTCAAACGTAGGGCAGGATGGGGTGAGGCGCTGGATTGCATGCAGATGGGGAATCTCATGAGGGGCTGCGCTGTGAACACTGTGATCAATAGCCTCCTGCTTCTTCCCCACTGTGTTTCCACAATACTAGCAGTCAGGTTTTTACTCCCTCGGAAAACACCGAGAAGTTCTTCTCTGGGGGGAATAACAAGGCTACAGAGAAAAGCAGTGAATCAGTACTTTGCCTGGCACTATTGTCTTTCAAGCAATCCCGGCAGTGGAGTGGTTGGCTGCTAAGAGACAGACCCCATAAGCCACTCCATGGAAGCAAGATGAGTCAACCTGACCCATAAAGATTATAATCTTGAGAACCCTCGGGAGTTTTCTACTCTGTCCTAAGGGTTGTTATGAGTCAAAAGCAATCTGATTGCAACTGGTTATATTAGATTATAGACTTTAAATTCTCCTGTTTCTTTTTCTCCCATAAATTACAAGAGGATGTTGCCAGATTTATAGTGCTGATTTAGCACTATCTATTTATTTTCTTTTGACTCAGAACTTTTACATGAGAGGATTTCATGTATTTAGGTACAAAACTATGCCGATCATGAAGCATGGCTACACTGTGGTATATTAAGTAACAATGTTCAAAATAACTGAACTGTGACTATCTCAAGCAAACCTTCTGATACAGAGTAGATCGAACTGCACACAGCAAGATTTAATTAACCCCAGGAGGGGATTCTTTTTTTTTTTAAAACATTTTATTAGGGGCTCATACAACTGTTATTGCAATCCATACACACATCAATTGTGTAAAGCGCATTTGTACATAATTCTCAAAACATTTTCTCTCCACTTAAACCCCAAACATTAGGTCCTCATTTTTCCCCTCCCTCCCCACTCCTCCCTCCCTTGTGAGCCCTTGATAGTTTATAAATTAGTATTTTTTCATATCTTGCCCTGTCCGACGTCTCCCTTCACCCACTTTTCGGTTGTCTGTCCCCCAGGGAGGAGGTCACATATAGTTCCTTGTAATCGGTTCCCTCTTTCCTACCCACTCTCCCTTTACCCTCCCTGTTTCGCCACTCACACCCCTGGTCCTGTAGGGCTCATCCGCCCTGGATTCCCTGGATTTTCAGTTCCTATCTGTACCAGTGTACCTCCTCTGGTCTAGCCAGACTTGCAAGGTCGAATTCGAGTCATGGTAGTGGGAGCGGGGAGGAAGAGGGGATTCTTAAAAATGAAATTTCTCTCTTCAAATTTACAAAGCTAATATGCTCTTAACCACCAGCCAAACAACATAAAGCTATAGAAAGAAAAATGCCACTACTCTATCACACTCCAATGGAACCTATACAATATTTTCAAACCCCATAAGGTCACTATGAGTCTGCATTGACTTGATGGCTGTGATTTCTTACTTTTCCCCAAAAGAATAGATTTATTACATGACTGCTCTCCTTTTGGATAAATTTGATATAAATGAATTGTGTAAGATGTGCAGGTCATCTGTAGAGATTATCTCTATTAAATCCAAGGTCTAAATCTGATCAAGAAGCCAAGCTATATATGGCTATGTCTGTTAACTTGTTAAAAGGTATTGACTAGTAGGAAAATTGTATTATACCTGGGAGAAATAGTAAAATTAACTACCGTGCACCAGAAGCAAATTTTCTTTTATTATTATTCATTGGGAATTGATACATAGATCATAAAAGCATATTTTCTAAGAATGATTACATTACCCTACCATTTCAAGTTCTATTAATACCATTGGCACTATAGAGGGTCAAAGGCATCCTATATTAGATCAACTACACTTGCTTTAAATTCTCTCTGGTCTGAACTAGTAGTATTGATGATTCCTCAGATTTCTGGAAACAGTCTAAGAGAGAAGAATGCTTCCCTGATCAGGAGCACCCGCTGTAGTGTTCTGGGACTGGTCAAATAATTTATGCTTCTGCCTATTTAAACCACTAGAGTAATCAAAAGTGATCATATCAGCATTCTTCTGGCAGTCCCGACTTATGAGATTCTGCAAAAGGGCATATGGGCCAGCAGGAGTGATAGTCTCACTGGGCCATCATTCTCGGTACTGGAGCACTATGGTTTATGATGACCACTGATTGAGTGGGTGGATAGAAAGCTGGAAAACACACAGAAAATAAGAAAGATGTAGTGGATCCCCAGCTGACAGAAGGCTATTATTCATTATTTCTACCAACTTGGACCCTAATTTAATGGGCTCAGCTCCTGACTTGTAGAGGTCTGCAGAGACGTGTGCTCATTTAGTCCTTTAATCCCCAACTACCTTCTAACAGGAGACCCTAGGTGGCATAAACAGTTTAGTGCTCCATTCCTAATGGAAAGGTTGAAGTTCAAACTCACCTAGAAGCACTTCGGAAGAAAGGTCAGACAGTCTGCTTCTGCAAGGTCACAGCCTTGGTAACCCCCTGGAATGCTCCACGTACATGGGCTCTCCATGAGTCCAAAATCTGAAACCAGTTTTGTCTTTTTTGCTTTGCGTCTTCTCTTATCCCTCTAAATGGCTATTCCTTTTAGACCATGCCGCAAAATCAGGGAAAAGCACTTGCAGGCTCTAATTCTGCAGCCTCCAATCCCTGCCCCTTTCTAAAGTGATCAAAGCATGTGAGAGCACAAGTCCCCAGCAATGGACGTGCACCAATTCCCAGATGGGGCAGGTGTCTTCAAAGGTGAAATACACCAAGGAGGAAATTGGAGGATGCCAGTGACATTGGTTATTTTATGGTATTTCCCTAGAAGGCCCTGCTAGTTAGACTGTGTGCTAGTTGTATAATCGTTTGTCAATTTGAGAAGATTTACAGTGTAGTGTTGGACTAGCCTGTCAATCAGGATATAGCCAATGAGCCCTCTGTGTGGGCATGGCCTTCTCTGGAGGATTCTGGGAACTCCAGTACTCCTCCTTGGAGGCAGGAGACACACACTCTCTCTCTACTTATACCCTGGGAGACATTGCAGCTGACAAGATACATGGAACTACACTAGTGCCCTGAGTTGAAGAAGCCACATGGAGACCCCTGGCCACACTGAGATGCTTACAACACCACTGGATCCACAAGACTTCCTACACACTAGCCTGTGATCTTCCTGCACTCAGTGACATTGTATATGTTGCATGAATCCGAAGAGGACTTTATAAATTGATATCAGACACATGAGTTAATACTGGATTTATGGACTTAATCTGGACTGGGCTGGGACGTTTTCTCAATATTCAATTGCTCTTGTATATAAACCTCTTTCTTATGCACATGTGAGTGTGCATGAATTTGTTTCTCTAGTCAACCCAGACTAACACAGACTGGCGTGGAGAACCTAAGAGTTTTGGGCAAAAAACTATTGGGAGGTTAGATGAGTTGTTTAAATTATTGAGTACACAAATGATGACCTAGAATGTAACCCCTACCTGTTTCACAATAAAAAGGAAAAAATAATAATAACTTTAGAAAAGAGACTAGAAAGCTCTGTGTCAAGGCAAAGGGATGAAGGATGCATCAGAACACCACACCAATGGCCCAGGTTAGTCCAGTCCCTGGCTCCTGAAGGTTGGGGCTCAGCTGTTGGTAGTTCTAGTGAGCTCTGGTGGCACTGTGGCTTAAACTCAGCAGTTTCAACTCACTAGCCACTGTGAATGAGCAAGATGAAGCAGTCTGCTTCCATAAAAACTTACAGCCTCAGGAACCCAGGGGGGCAGTTACGCTCTGTCCTAAGGGTCTCTATGAGTAGGAACAGCCCCAGAGGCAGTGGGTTCTGTTTGGGGGTTTGGGTTGACAGCTTCGGTGAAAGCAGCAGTCAGCTTAAATAACCCACTAATGGAATTCACTCTCTGCCCCTGGCCATGTGTGTACTTTCTGCTTATGAGCTTCATTTCCCCCTCAAATGAGATTATGGACTTGTGAGCCGAGTTGGATTCAGGGCATGTTGGTGTGTAGGCATGTGTGCTGCGAGTGAAGTTTCTCTTAAAAATAAATCTAATACATTCTACTGCTAAGTCTTAGAAGAATGCTGACCGATTGTATTTCCATGGATCTTGGTCGCTGTAGTTATAAAATCATGTGTGGACTAGAAGAATTCTTGAGCCCCATCTATAGTTTTGAGCTCTGAATTTAAATAACCACCTCATCCTACTGTGAAGAGACGTGAGAGCTTAAAGGGACAGTAAATTGGGTGGAGTCTTGTTGGCTATTTCTTGGAGTTCATCCATCACCTGGTACTGAATTTACCAGTGCTCTGTGGAGAGCTACCAGGGGGAAATTGAGAAGAGGGTGGATGTGTTTTAGTAAGATCTCAGGCTTTGAATCATCATTGTAATTGCTCAAAGACTACTTTACCTTAAATATCTCATACAGGTGCTTAGTATCCAGTGATCATAATGCTTAATTAGACACATTCTACCAAGCCTTTAAAGTCAGCGAGATGACCCCATTTCTCAACTGAAAAAAAAATTTTCAGTGAAATGTCCCAGCAGTAAATAGTAGGCCCTTTTCCCCTCTGGCCACAGCTCTAATCCTCCTGGTCCTCCTGAGAATATCAATATAATAGCCACAGTATCTGAGGTAGGACCACTACTGCCTGAAGTCAGCTCAAGGCTGAGTTCTTGACCCCTTCCTTTGTCCTACGGTGGTGGCGAGTAAGATGTTTTAAGGCTGAAATCAATGCCAGTGGTGTTTCAAATAATATCAGGACCATTCATGGTTTGTAGGGTTCACAATAAAAGCTTCTAGATTAAGACAGACTAGAAAGAAAGGTCTGGTGATCTACTTCCAAAAAATTAGTTAGTCAACAGTTTATGGATGGGTCACAACTGTATCATCTAATATCGTGCTGATAGACAAGTCCCCTAGATTAGAAGGCCCTTACGATTCAAAAGGACACAACAATGTACTTGAGCATACCAATGGGTAGGAAGATGGAACAGGACTAGGCAAAGCTTCATTTTGTGATATGTGGGGTTGCCGTGAGTGAGTGCTGATATGTCAACAGAAAACTAGAGTCGAAACTCTAATTGACCCAATGCAAGAAGCCATCATACAATTCCTATATACACAGCCACTGCTTTGAATAGGGCAGTATTAAAAAACTTTCTGGAGAAGATAGGGTTTGAATTGAGCCTGGAAGGAGAAAGGATGTTGATTAAATACAAAAAGTTCCCTGAGACAAAGAAATCTGTGAGCATGTGTGTGTGGTGTGTATGTGCAGCAAGGGGATTGGTTTAATTGGTAAGAAGAAGTATATGAAGACAAGCTGGTGGTAGCCAAGCTCTGAGGAGTCAGATTATTTTAAAAAAAATAAATAAATAAGAGAGAGTGTGATAAAACACAGAGAAAAAAATCTAGATTTGCCTTAATATATAAAGAAGCATGACTTTTCGATCTTTACTAAATTAGTTCAGCTTGAAATGATATGAGACAGTGAGAGAATGAAAGCTTATGCAACATTTAATTAATTCAGCCTTTCTTTCTCATCAGTGTAAAGGTAAGGTAGGGCTCTGTGTAGTTAGCCATGACCTTGTGGAGCTTGCAAGTTTGTTGGCTGCGAGGCCCCATAGATAAAAGGAGAGATAACCATGGTCAGTGTGTCTAGTGGACAGTTAATTTATTTGCAATCGCCCCACCCTCTCACCCTGCTCATTGGACTGCCACTGCTTCCACTCTCAGTTCTTGCTCCATCAGCAGATCTAAAGCCCATTAGAGGAAGCAACGAAAGCTCTCTGGAATTCCCCTGTGAATGGCAAAGAGGCTCAGAGCAGGCACCAGTCAAGACCCCCACATGAGGTTTCTGTCTTTACAGCATAGCATTCTCTGTAGCACAGCCCCAAATTAACATTAGTACCCTCTCTAAGCAAAGCAGTCTTTTCATTTGAGGGAAAAAAAAAAAAAAAGGCAAACTCAGTTCACTGCCATCTAGTCAATTCTGACTCATAGTGACCCTATAGGACAGGGCGGAATTGCCCCCGTGCATTTCTGAGACTGTAATCCTGTCATCCACAGTGTGGATGGTGGTCTCGAGTTGCCAACCTTGAGGTTTACAGACCAACTCATAACCTACTATGCCGCCAGGGCTCCTATAAGAAAATTAAAGGTTTTATTTATGTATTGGTTAAAGCCAATTCAGCCAGTGATTGCTCTCTCTTGACATTTTTATCCTTCCAGGGTAACAGGAGAGCGAGTCTTCTAGCTCTGGATCCGGCATTACAGGCCTAGTTTCTGGTTCTAGTGTTCTCAGAGGGGTACAATCAGAAGCAACGCCCACATTCTTTAACCGGGACCAGCTTGGACTAAACTAAATGAACATTAATAATTGGTTGGAAGAAGCATAGGCAAGATTGGTGGTAGAAAAGTTTTGAAGAGTCACATAACTTTTAAAAAATAACAAACAAACAAAAAGAGAGAGAAAATATAGAGAAACAAGTCTAGATTTGCCTTACTGTATAAAGAAGCATGACCTTTGTATCTTTAAAAAAATTTTTTTAGTTCTCCTTGAAAAGGTATGAGATAGTGAGGACGGTGAGATAACTTTATAATCCAAAAATAAATTGGCCGGAAATATTATCATTGGAAAGCATGTCACTCCCTGACACTAAAAGCGTAAGTAGTATCCCACATTCAACCAGTATTTCCCTCCATGTATGTGCACGGTGAAAAGAAGGAGAATGCTACGTCATGCTACTTCTACAAGACGTGCTTCTCCTCGCCTGTATTTTTGTCCCCAGAGAAGCACTGATAGTACAATGTTTGCATTCCATGCAAGAGGCCTGGGTTTGACTCCTGGCCACTGTTTCTCGAGAGCAGCTAGGACCCCATTTGTAAGTGGAGGCCTGCATGTTGCTAGAAAGATCTGCTCATCTACTTTCAGAACACAGCCCCTGAAAACCATGTAGCCAATCAAAAGGCTGCAAGAGGACCAGGCAGCATTTCCTTCCATGGTGCCGGCTCATTCTGGCAAATAACAGCATTGCTGTCATCACCCTGTCAACCGCCCCCTAGGCCATTTCATTCTCTCGGGTGCACAGGAGAGAGAGAGAGAAAACAATCTTTTCCGGTTAGAGCCTAATGGTATCTAGCATGTACAAAAGCATGACATTAGGTAAGAGTCCCATAGATTTAGAGCAACCTAGCCTCATCCCTGGGGAAAAGATTCAAGTTGTCAAGGCTTTCATCTTGCTGGATGCACAATCAGGACTCCTGGAAGCAGCAGTCAAGAAATCAAGCGAGTTTTGAATTAGGCAAAGCTGCTGCACCAGACCTCTTTAAAGTGGGGGAGAGCAAGGTTGTCACTCGGAGGGCTGAGTGGTGCCTGATGGGAGCCAGGGAATTTTCAGTGGCCTCATAGGTGTGCTGCCAATGAGTGCTGACATCTTGGGAGTCCTGGCAGTGCGAGGACAATGGCACTGAGAGGACCTGGCGGTGCTGTGGGGACGTGAGGAGGACGTAGAGACATGTCCTGCCTTGGGCAAGGCTATGGTAATTCTGACTGCAGGAGTCCTGCTGGGGAAGATGCTTCTTTTTTTCTTAATGACCCCGTTTCCAAATCTCACCTTTCAAATGCACCATTTTTCTTGCTAGATCTACCACCTGTGATGGCACATATTTCCTCGTGGCAATATAAAATAGACATGAACATGCATAGACACTTGGCTAACTGCAAATTCAGGGCATCATTGCATAATGTTCTTCTATTCTTATCCGCCTTGCTCCATAGCCCTGCTTGATAGCCTGTGACTCGGGCAGCAGTAGCAATACCCTTTAAGTCCCTCTCTAAGCGTAGACCTTTAAAAGTAATGAAATTAGTTAATGTAGGTTTTAATAAGGATGATGAGGGTGAAGCATTCATGGAGACTATAAATAATTTCCCAGAAATAAGAGGCAAAGCTATTTATAGAGGAATAGCTATAGGCATGTATATATGTAAATACACTAACTTATAATGAAAGGGACAGAGACCAATGTACATCTATTTATACTTTAAGTACTAAGATTGCAGACAGACTTTGGACCTCTACTCAAGGCCTCCCTTAAGACAAGAACACTTTATTATAATAACCTGGCAATCTTCGATACTCACCTTCCTGACATGATCGCTGAAGACAAAATGGATGCATAAGCAAAGGTGAAGAGAGTGGATGGTGCCTGGCTATCCACCCAAGGGAAAGGTATTGTTTGTGTCTCCACAGGGAAAGAGGGACCAGATTTAAAGCCAGTACCAGACAAATGCAGCTTGTTGGCAAGGAGTG
>NW_022103928.1:42329115-42331047 GCF_000313985.2 Echinops telfairi
AGCCTTGAGAATGATGGAGACTGTCTCCATCCCACATCAGACCCTCTCTAAAACCTACAACTTGGGTGATTTGGAACAACATTCTTCATGAAGATCAGAAGAGGAATGAATCTCAGTGACCTGAATCCTGGGATCGCCGGAGAGGGACAACCAGGCTAGCAGGGGCAAGCAAATGCAATGATTCCAAAATCGGTTTCTCCTACAGGGTGGTTTTTCTTTTCTTATTTGAATCACCTGAGATGGGGGGAGGTAAAAGGAAGCTGCCCCGAGGAAACATGAGGCACAAGTCATCCTTGTTGCCCAGACTAGCCGTCCATGTCAAAGAAGGTCAATGCTATGGAGAAGGAACTTGCACTGGGAAGCTGAAAGACGGCCTCGGCCTCCCGTTGGGTCCCGCTCTTGCTTCCAGGTCCATACTAATTGGTTAAAGAGAACGGCTGCTAACCTTTAGATCAATGATTCAACTGACTAGTTCAACTAACTAGTTGCTCTGTGGGAAAAGATATGTGACCATCTGTACATCTTGTTAATATCACTTTAATCCCAACATTCCTATCCTGGCATTCTTGTAAATAATGACGTCTGTCGCTTATTTAAGTCACTTACCTGAATATTTGTGGGATGTGTTAAGGATGAAGTCATTATCAATGTATCATGTGGTCATCTTTGTACCTTTCCTGGGAGTACGTTTCTTTCACTTCTAAGCCACAAGATGAAGGGTTTTCTATATCTGTGATGCTTAATTACCTGAGGTTTTGTTAGAGTCCTTAACATTTCTTTCTAATCCTTTTGATTTAGCTTCCCCCCCCCCTTATCCATGCTGACTCGGGCTGAACATTAACATTAAGGGTAGGAAAATAAATAACCTCCAGATCAGTTTGGTAAGCGATATCCAAATCTGTACACATTCTTCTATGGCTCTTCTTCCTCCAGTCCCTCACCACGCTATCTTCACGATGGTCCTGAACCTTGGGGCCTTTGTGAGGATCACTGATATTGTTTTACATTAGAATCCTCCTACTAAGGATTTCTTTTCTTAATATGAAGCGTAATCCACTTCTTTAAATGGGTCTGGAAAGAAATACCAATTTGATACGAGTGGTAGGTTTGTCTCGCACCTCCAGTTAGCAGCAAAGTTAACATGGAGCATGGCGCTATCTCAGGACATTATGACAATAAGATCACCCTCATCTACAAACATTAAAAAGGGAAGTGTTGCACAGCACAGGGGTCAAGATGAATTTAGACCCAGATATCAAAGAATGAATAGGCATGTACTCATGCATTCATTCATTCAGGTGATATTTATTGATCATTTGTTGCAAGCAAAGCACAGTAGTAGCAGCAGCAGCAAACAGAATAACACTCCAACTCCGATGCATGCAGCACACCAGAGCGAAGCACAGCCTTTGCTCTCCTCCTTTGTAAACGGAAGGTGCCAGGGAAAGAGTCCAGAGACACACTGGGCATCTTGACGAGACGCTGCACTTTTCAGCAGATGGCTTGTTGTGCAGTTGATAGTGGTAGAATCCATCCTCAACTCATGGCAGGTCCATGCACAATGAAACAAAATGCTGCCTGGCTCTACACTGCGCTCATGATCAATTGCAAATTGGATTGCTTGGATCCAGAGTTTTCATTGCCTCATTTTTGAAAACTGACTGCCAGGCTTTTCTTTTTAGCCTGTCATATTCTGAAACCTTTCCAGCACCATAGCAACATTCAAGCTTCCACTGACAGCTGGGGGGGTGGCTGCCCATCAAGAACCTTGGCCAAGTTTTGAACCGGGGTCACCCACATGATAGTAAGACTACAGCCCATTAATCACCACGTCATCACTGAAGGCTCAGTGGGATTCTAATTTTCCAGGAAGCAACACGCTGATTTCTTCAATATAGGAGAACACAAACAATTAAGTATGTCTTTTAAAAG
>NW_022103928.1:42331807-42343641 GCF_000313985.2 Echinops telfairi
CACGAGCTTGGCGTGGCCCATTTCGTATGTGCTCACATTGAGGTAGGAGCTGTGACACTTCCTTACCTGCCTGAAACAGGCCTGTCTCAGCTTTGAGCATCTGCAGGTTTGTCAAATAATGTCTCCACTCCAGAAAGCATCTTCAATGCCATAATCAAACATTCTCTAATTTGCTATTTCCATTCCATTGAATTAAGTGCCTTCTTTACATAGATAGTACGGATTCCTTCTGGGGAAATACGTTTATTTGCACCATACACATGCAGTATCTTGGCTGTGTCTCATAAAAAGCCTTGATTGGTGTGTATGCAAGCTTTTAATGAACTTCTGAGGGAATAAGTGAAGCAGTAAAGCACACATATTTTTCTGTACATAAAAACACCTCGTTTGCAGAGCAGAGGTGGGAATTCAAAGAGATCAGAGAGAGGAGAAGTTAGGTAGACAGTTATGAATGTTGGCTTATTTCTTTTCTCTAGACATACCAAGGGTTTGAATAGAATAGTCCTTGACCCCAGAAATTTCACCTACTAAGAACTCTATGGTGAGATAAGCATATCTATATTTTCTTACAAAGTGAGGCAAGCAAGAGATAACTCTCTGAGTCTTTGGGAGGAAGCGGCAGCATTGATCGGACCCCTGCAAACCACAGTCACTTTCAATGTAAATCACGAATGATGGTGCCACATGATATGTGTTGGCTTAGTGCTAGAGAAGGGAGAAACAGAGGTCAGGACAGGTGGCCATCATTATCTTTCTAGAGTGCACTATCTTCAACAGGGAAGGTGTGTGTTAATCCAAGGGACTTGAACCTTTTCCAGTTTAGATAATTACATTCTAGTCAGTGACCTCCTCCTTTGGCTTTCACATCCCTAAGTACCACCTCTCTGTGTCAGAAGCATCACAGACCCTTGGCAAAAAACCTGACACCTGCCAACTGGCTCTTATCTGCAATCTGGGATGTAGGTATTTCTCAGAGTAACTCCATCTTCTCCAGATTTCAATTCCATTTGGAAACACCTTTTTTTTTTTTTTAATTACTAGGGTGTAAGGGGATTGATTAAATTCACACAATGTTAAGATCCCTTCATATCTAAAGAGTTTAGGAGTCTGGGATGTGTGGAGCTGTGTGATTTAGAGCGGGAACTGGAATGGAAAGACTGCATTGATGAGAGGAAGGGTGATATATATAGTGATATATCTATATCTATATCTATCTCTATATATATATACATCACTCTTCCTCTCATCATATATATATATATATATGATAGGTGGAAGAGGACTAGGGAGCGGGTATATTTCTAATAGTGACTCTGTGCATGGACCGATCATTCAGGGAGAGGATGGAGAAACAGCCCCCAAAATAGATGGGTCAGGAGCGGGTGCCCCTGAGGTCTGGTCCTTACTCTGCTCTAGCAGACAATTGGACAGACTCCGTGCACATGGTTAAAGTGCTCAGTTGCTAACTACACATTTTGAAGTTTGAGTCTACCCATCCTTACCTCAGAAGACAGTCTTTGCAATGCACTTTTTCAAAAATTGGCCACGGTGGAACACAGTTCTGTGACACACAGGGGGCCTCCAAAAATTGGACCTGAATTAGTGGCAACGGCTTCTGTTTGTACTGAAATGAAATGTCAGGATGGTGTACAGAGGGACGTAGAGCTCATAAGCAGAGCTCCCTTCTGCTCTTTCCCAAAGTTCTTTCAGCATCTTGAATGGACCTACATGATGGTGAAACAGAATGCTTCCGCCACCGATGGGCTCAGGTAAATTGCACATTTTAACTGGTCACAAATGTCTGCAGATAAAGTATGTAATTGAGTGAAGTGTCACCTTTATCCAGATAGTATGGGGTCCTCCTGTAGTAGTGTGTATATTGGCACCATTCCCATGAATTATCTTAGTTGTAAATTTTAGGAAATAGGTTTTGTGGATCATACTCAGTCATTTGAACAATGCTACGATTGCAGTTATTCTAGAAAATGTACTATTATTGGGGATATAAGAGGAGGCTTGAAAGAGTTTGAAGGGAAAAATGGAATGAAAAGATATGGAAAATTTCCATGAATTTTTTTTAAACCACCTGGTGTATGCTCGTAGATCAATGTTTCCATATCTTCCTGCTTAAATTATTGGTTTTGGTGTGGATCTGCTTTTCAGAAGATTCTAAGATTATAGTAATAGCAGTTTAAAGGACTTTACCTTCCTTAGGAAAAGTCTCTTTGGGGATTTCTGAAAGATTTTCAAATGTAGTTCTCTTGATGTGAAGTGTCTGAGCAGCAAAAGAGAAGCAAAGTTTTAAGGGCTTGGGAGAATGTTTCAAGAGTTGTTCAAGTTATCTGAGTCTGGAAATGTGTTGATCGAAGGACACAAAAGTACCACTTACAAAGTCTAAATGAAACTTACTGACCACCCCAAACTCTGGAATTGAGTCTCTGTAATACACTTGTTTCACCCATAGTATGACAGATTTTAGGAAAATGAATATGTTGAGCAACGATGAAACATATAACTTTCCTCTAGTTCTTAAATGCTTCCTCCTCCCACTATCATGATCCCAAGTCTACCTTACAAATCTGGCTAGACCAGAGGATGTACATTGGTACAGATAGCAACTGGAAACACCAGGAATCCAGGATAGATGACCCCTTCAGGACCAGTGGTGAGAGTGGTGATACCTGGAGGGTGGAGGAAAGGTGTGGTACAAAGGGGGAACCTATTACAAGAATCTACATATATCCTCCTCCCTGGGGGATGGACAACAGACAAGTGGGTAAAGGGAGATGACGGACAGTGTAAGATATATTAAAATAATAATAATTAATGAATTATGAAGGGTTCATGAGAGAGAGGGTAGGGAGTGGGAAAACTAAGGAGCTGATATTAAGGGCTTAAGTAGTGAGATAGTTTATTGTGCCAGCCTGGCTGATAAATACAAGTGGGATTAACTGAAGGGCAGAGAGATAAATGGCCTTGCCTTTCTTGTCTCTCACTCTGTGATCATTGGACCAGTGTGCGGCTGCCTTGCTTGTTCTGTGCCTCAATTTAAAGGCTACACTACCTGTGGGACGCCTAGCTTGTAGACTGTGTCACTGTAAGTTGAGGTCCCTTTAAGACATCTCTGGAGCTGGGGACTGGCGGTTGGTGACCTGCCTTGTGATTGGCTGCTGTGCTGACATAGCCTAGCTCTCTCTACAAACAGAGGAATATCTGGCAGCAGACTAGACTTGAAGGACTGCTAGTCTCTCAACTTTCTCTCACGGACGTGAGTTGCACTGACGTCCTTTGTAGTGCTTTATAATTTAACTGTTTATTTCTTGTATTATATATTTATCTGTATATGATTTAACAGTTCATTTCTTGTTATATATCTAATTGTCTTTATAAATAAATATATTAAGTTATCAGCAATTTGGTTTTATCTCTCTAGAGAACCCTAACACAAGTAGAAAGGAAATGTTTTGAGTGGAAAGCAGGTGTTGTGAGAATGATGAAGTCAACATATATACTAATGTGTGGACACAAATGATGTATGTACAGATTGTGATGAGTTGTATGAGCCCCTAATAAAATGATTATTTTAAAAAATTAAATTAAATTAAAAAAAGAAAAATGAACTTAAAAAAAAACTTTAGAAAAAATTTAGTCACAGGCTTAACCATTTGTGCATCTCATGGACAGGAGGTATGAGGGCTAAGGTAACGCACCTGACCTAATACGGTACTTAGGTCCCTGGGTGGCACAAATGGCGCATGTTCAATTGTTCACTCAAACTTTGAACTTAGTCATGCCACAGAGGGGCCTGATGATCTGCTTGTGTCAGGATTTTTGTGCACAGGTGGGTTGATTCTAATTCCCAGTGGCTTTATAAGGTCGACAGAACTACCCCAGAAGGTTTCCAAAGCTGTGATTTTTACAGAATGCAATCTCCAGATCTTTTTGAGCCACTGGTAGGTTTCAGCCACCAACTATTTTTTCATTAGCTGAACATTTCCTCATTTCTGTCCCCAACCAAAGATTATAAACTAGCCTGTAGACAAGAAAATCCATTAAAAGTAAGAAATCTCTCCCTCCCACCGCTGTGTGCGTGCGGGTGTGTGTCTTTTCTGTTGAGGACAATGGAGTAGGTGTTCCCTATTAAACAACAACAATCCCCAGTGTAATAACAGTGGTCAGTTACTCATTCCCTCTTAAGATAGTAAAACCCTTGTCTGCACAGACAGGATACATTTAGCAAGCCAAGGGGAACACTTGGTTAGATCAATGATGAGCCAGCAGTAAAACCAGGAAATCAATCCGTTTTCCACACAAACTTTCCCTTATAAATGAAGGTGGTTGGAGATTTGAATTTGGTGATTTCTGTCTCAGTAAACTGTACTCAAGCAGAACATCCAAGTTTAGACATCACTATATAGAAAATGGAAAAATATTTCTCCTAACTTAAATGTAAGGATAAATTTATAAGACTTTACTCTCATATGTTAAAAAAAATTCAACATGTATATGAGGGTGCTTCAAAAAGTTTAAAGAAGAATTTCGTTCTCTTCAAATTTTATTGTTCTAAAAACTTTCTGAAACCTCACCACATTTTTCCTTCAAGTATCTTATGCTTCGTTATTGGAAGAAAAATTTAAAAAGGAAGCTGTGTGGGCAGTGAATTATTTAATGTGGGTCTGCTAGCCAAAGTCTCTTACTTCCACCAAATGACCTTTTCCTGGATGGGTCTGGTACCAAGGTGGAGAAAGATACTGATACAATTCACCTATGAATAACGGTGAACAGGATGCCCTGGAGTGCCAACCTGTTGTGTATAAATGAACCCTTTGAGAATTCAGAGCTGGAGGAGGCTCTCTCGTTGTTAGAAAGAGCCTGGGGTAAAGCTCATCCTCTGACCCTGAGATCCCTGCACAGTGAACCTCCGGATCCAGATGGCAGCTCTACCATTGAAATAGCTGCAGAACCAGGAGTCAGAGCATGGAACAGAGGGATGGGCTTCCCAACTTAGGGAACAAGTGGAGCTGAGTGCTTTAGTGCCTCTGGGCACTTTGTTGGGGAAGCTGGGCTTGCTGGCCCACAGAAGTGGACCTGAGTGCCTTTGGGCTGAGGCTCAGGGAGTGGGGTCCTTCTGGGCACTTAATGTTGTGTTTACTAAGCCACAAGCTTGAGCCGGATGCCTTCTGGTTGAGGTTTACAGCAGAGTGGTAGACCTCTTTAGGTTTTTATTAAAATGGAAAAAACTTTGTAAGATAGTGTGATAAACAACTCATCCCTGAGCCTTTCTCACTGGCATTAGAACTTGTTGACGGCCTTCATAAACCCTTTCATCATGAATATGGACTAACTTCTGTATAACTAGTGTAGTGAACATCAGAACACAGAGACTTATAGTAGAGAGCCTTAGACGCAAAATTAACAGATTCCATTTATTTTTATATGCCCAGGTAAGTGTTTAACTTTTCTGAGAACATGCAATTTATGAACTGAATTGATATCTATTTGAGTTATTATTTACACAAGGGGGCTTCACAATGTTTGTGAAAAACTTCCATTGTTTTTCAATTTCATTTTCCACCATCTTTTTGAAGGGTCCTCATGAGACGGTTTATGTTTTTTCTCCTTGAGCAGCTCTTTCTTAGGCATGTGGGCAGACTAGCCAACTTACATGCAACCTAATGCTACAACGTAAGCCCTGGAAAGACTATTAGGTTGAAAATTCCAAGCTGGAGCTACTTTGAGATGCACATCAAAGCAGAATTGTAATTATTACTGTATATTAGGTTAAGGATATTGTTGTGTTTCTAGACAGGCACATTATGTATATGGATGTGTGCCTATAGGTTATGTTATATCCTAAGACAAACACTTGAGTGACATTAGAAACTGTATCTAATTGTTCTCACTCAGAAATTCAATGTAGAGTCAGATTTAAGAATGGAGCTTGTTCATAAACCAAGGACTTCCTGTATGTAAAACAGAGTCCAAAGGTACCTTGCGCAGGATTTTTCTCCCTTAAGCTATCTTCATTTTCATAATGACTATAGTTTCACAGTTTATCCCTACAAAAAACATCCATTCCCCTAGAAGCAATTAGTAAAATAAATCTCCCTTATCATTCCAATTATTGATTTAATTACACATTCTGCTAATCCAATATTCTTCAAATATGATTTTGATAACTTTTCAGGTGCCTATTATAATTACAGAACAAAAGACCTGAACCAGCTGGAATGAGGTGAGCTCTTTCCAAACAGGCTCATGAATCACACCTATATGATTTAGCATGGGGACTTCTGGCAGGGAGCTCTAATTTCTAGTTCCCTTTAATGCAGTCAGAGCCAGAGACTAGCAGAAGTGAAATGGCTTTGAGGTCATCCAATTCAATTTCCCTAACATGGGACCAGCATCTCACCAGACACAACAGATACACCTTGAGAAAAAGATGTGGTTGCCATGCCTATCTGAGACTTTCTGCATGCCACGCCCCCTTCTCAGAGCTTGACTTGCTTAGAATAGAAGATATGAAGTCTTATTGTAAATATAGTTGCTAGGTGCCTTAGAGCTGTTTTTGACTCATAGAGACCTCATTCCATATATCACAATTATGCCATAGGGTTCTCATGGCTGTAATCTTTACACAGCAAGCTTTTCTCCTATAGAGCCATTGGGTGGGTTCAAGTGTCCCATTTTTTCAGTTAGCACTGCAGGGCTAAACAGTTTGGGCCAACGGCATTCGTTTGTTTAGTAAATAAGTACATTGATTGTATAGGATCCAAATTACCCCACATCATGCCTTTGAGCATTGCAAGAAACTAACAGAGAATAGAGATTGAATGCACTTGCCACCTTGCCCCACTCATCTGAAGGGAAAGATCTTAGAGGTTACATTGTTTGCCCAAGTTCTCCTGGTTAGGATCCCTGGCTTATGATTCTGCAGCTTCCACGTATTCCTAGTTCCCTGACTCAGTTACTAAAGCATGTCGCCTATTTATGTTTATGTTGACACTTGATGCATTTGACAAAATTACTATTTTTCTATGGGAAATCTGTTCCAGAAAGACCCAGAAAGCAGGTACAGAGGTACTTTTTCTATGTAATTTGTTATGTGACCATCTTTCCTGCATCTTCCATAGCCTATTCTTTCTTCAGTTAATCTCTATATTGAGGGCATAAGCTATAGTCTTAATTTAGATAGATTAATATTAAAGTCACATGAGACAAGGGTTCTACTTGTTTATCTCAGCAGAGAAACTCAAGCTAAAAAGCTTCATCTTTCCTTCCTAGGTTATAGGGCAGTATGTACAAAAATCATTTGTGACACTTTCATTTCCCAACCTCAAAACCCACTCCACTGCCACAGTGGTCAAAACAGCGTGGTGCTAGTACAACGAGAGAGAGATGAATAGACCAACGGCACAGAATAGAGAACTCAGAAAGAAATCCACCCACCTACTTATAAATAACTGATTTTTAAGAAAGGGTTCAATACCTTAAAAGGGGAGAGATAGCGTAAGTTGGGAAGAGATAATCTCTTCAACAAATCCTGTTGGTAAAATTGGTTTTCCATTTGCAGAAGAATGAAACAGGACCCATACATTACTCCACGTACAAAATGATCTCAGGATGGATTAAAAATCTTAATGTAAACCATAGAGTTGTAAAGATCATCAATAAAAATATAGGCACAAACTTAAGGGCTCTAGTACATGGAATAAACAATGAAAAATTCACAGTAAACAACAAAATAGATGACTGGGACTTCCTGAACACAAGATACTTATGTGCATCAAAAGACATCATCAAATGACTAAAAATGAGTCGATAGAACTGGGAAAAGGAATTTTGGGAATTATATATTGGACAACGGAATAAGCTCTAAAATCTGAAGAAAACACATCAAGAAAAATATGAATAATCCAGTGAAAAAGTGGGCAGAGGGGATGAACAGAGTTCACCAAAGAAGATACCAGGTGGCCAACAAACATATAAAGAAATGCTAGCAAGCACAAACCACCCTAGAGATCAAATAAGAGCAATGGAGAGATATCACTGCACACACAAGTATCTGTAGCAAAGTTTTTAAAAAAAGAAAGACAGAAAATAGCAAATGTTGCAGAAGGTGTGGAGAGATGGAAACCCTCATGAATTGTTGCTATTACTTGTCACAGAGTCAATTCTAATGGGAATTTTTTTTAGTATCCCTCTCAACTCCTATCATCCATCTCTTTCTGACATTCCCAGAGTTGAATAATCATAATTTGTCAATTTGGAAAAAATTCTAAAGATGGTGAGTTTGTAGTATAAACTTCTCAGGTTACTGGACTGCTTGGGGTGGGGAGGAGAAACAGTGGGCTGTGGGATTTATGATAGAGATACTTAGTCCTCCAGAAGTTAAAGAGGAAAATCTCAGCTGCCTCTACTTACTACTCCCTTTCCTACTCAGAAAAGGATATAAAAATATAGTAAGATAAAGTCAGTTAGGTATTCATGAAGATTTAGTATACTGTTTACACTGCTTGAGGAAGTCTGTAATCATAGTTCCAGGCTCAGAGAAAAGACTCATCAAGTCAATGCTGAGTCATAGTGACCCCCTGGGGTGTCTGAGAAGGTAACTGTTAATGGGAGCAGAAAGCCCAGTTGTTCTTCCTCAGAGCTGCTGGTGGTTTTGAACTGCCGACCAAGGGATTTCAATCCAATTCATAACCACCACACCACCACGGCTCCTCAGAGGGAAGACTAAGCAGTCACAATTAGATGTGGGTCCCTGCTAAGGTTGCTTTGGGCTAAATGCTCAAGGCCTGGCTGGTGTCCAACACACACAGCCACTTTATTTATAAACTCAGTTGCCATAATCCAGGAGACACCGTGGGTGTCAGGGCAGTCCGGACTCAGAAGATGACACACTCTACCTAGATTTAAATGAGGTGCAGTAACCAAGTGTGGGCTGTAAGCATCAGCTGTGCCAGAGCACAGTCAAGAATAGTCACATTGCACAGTTGGCTGAGTAGCCCTGGGCATGGGTGTCAGTATGTCCCTCTATGGAGCAGTTCTTCCTCCAATAGCTCTTACCACCCCATTCGCTCATACACAACTCTGAGCCCACAGCATCCTTGTGCCACTAAGGACACCATCCTCTTTCTACAATGTTGAATTAAGCTAATGTTCTCCTGTGGACACTGGTGAGGTACATATTGCAGCTCTAGAAAGCCACAGAGGTCAAAGCTGAAAATATCTTTAAAATTAGGTTTGGGCCAACAAAGAAAGGCTTCATATATTTCTTGGACAGAGATAGACGGCAATCAAGCCCATGTGAGCAACTATGTCAATGGAAGGGATTATTCACTCCCAACCTCAGAAATAGGTCATCTTTTATGTGATGATACTCCCATTCCCACTCTCTCCACCCACAACAATCAGCACCACCAGAAAAACGGACAGCAACAGCCACAAACCATTCTCATAAACAGCTGGGTGGTAAGGGGACCACTGGCTTCCACATCTTCTCTGCTGCAATGCTGTGCTAGGTAGGCTATTTTAGTTCTACTTTTAATTTGCACCTGAAATAAATGTTTCCTTAGACAGAAAAAAATGACTACATTTTTACACCTTTTGTTGATTTTCTTTAAATGTCCACTAACATCACTGGAATTAGCTTTTGTTTTTATTTTCTCACCTCTAGATAGCAATTCAATCACTTCAAAAAAAAGTTTATCTCACCACCAAACGCTCAAAATGTACTCAATATATTTTTTATTATTGGATTATTTGTAACTGTTTAGCAACAGAGTATATATTTTAAGGTAGTGGAATCCAAAAGGAAACAAGAAAAGAGACCACAACTAACAGTAATTATTTCTAATCCCTCTTCATGATTGCTGTCTCAGAATCTCCCAAAGAGAATGGAATGAGCTGAAGATCTGGCTGGGAGCGGCGGTGGGGGAGGCAATTCAGGCAGCTCAAGGTTAAGAAGTGCAGAACATCAGTACGGAGCACACGTCTAACTTTTATTGTAACCCTCAGGACACATCATCAAGACCAATCGTTAGAAAAGGACATTATGATGAGAAAATAAAATGGGCTCAAACATAAGAAAGGTCATGATGTTGGTACAGGAGCTGACAGTTCCGGTGTTCTGTGTGCCCTTATACACCGGCTGCCGTGAGGAAGAGGTGGCTTGCAAGCAACTAACAAGAGAATGAAAATGGGGACCCTTTATACAAATAACAAAGACACACTACAAGGCTAGCAGAGGGATTGTGTTCAGAGGGCAAATCGGAGTTGACCTCATGAACTTTCTTCTTGGCATTCAAAACCTTTTCTAGATCTTTAAGTGCTTTAGCCAGGTTTGAAATGGGACATTTCAACCACATTTCCACAAATTCATTCAAGACAGGACTGGAGCATGTAGGGACAGGCAGGGTGAAGAAAGAGCAGAACTCCTAAAATTCACTTATGAGATGGCCGTTTGCAAAGGATGCCATTGGAAATTATACTCATGTTGATTTGGGGATTGAAATCCTGAAAACATATTGTCACCCACAGAAAGGGCAGGGCACCCATTTCTTCTCTTGATGTCAGGCCACACTGCAATCCATGCTCTTCTCAAATGAGAAACCCTTACAAGGTGGCAATACATCCTGATTTCTACCAGGGCTGACTCAGGTTAGGCCTGTTCTCATCATGAATATTCATAGCTCCTCATTTTCCACTCGGATGTGCCCCACTTGAATGATACATGAGTTCTTTTCCCCTTTAGCTTTGCTCTATTTCCACAGTTATAAATGTAATCAACTAAAATATAAATCCTATTTATATATATGATTGTAAACTGACAGGTTTAAGATTGTTTTGCTACTTCTTCTGGAACCAAAAAGAATTTCAAAGAAGTTGCAAAGTCTCTACCTGGTAGGCTTAATGCCTTGCTTGCAAGTTCCCTGGTCCCTGTTGCGTATCTATATTACAAACTGTGCTTTCCTGCCTATATCACTGGTTTGGTTTCCAAGCAAATACTACTACTGACAGCTGGGCATTTAGTGAATGGGCTCAAGAATCAGAAAACTTAAGTTAAACCCATACAAGAACTGCAATCTGGTTTTTCTACACAGATTTCACTGGATTGCTGGAGAGCCCATTTAACTAACAAGACTCAAATAACCATTCCCGCAACTTTTGACCAAGCAGAAATGAACTACGCAGAGAAGCAAAATGTATGGCTTTGCTAGTAAGTTGAGAAGATGATGTGTTTGTGCCCTGTTAATTCTGGCTCTTTCCAAATGAGCAAATATCGTCGGTTTTAATCTCTGTAAACGTGAGCCAATTATCTTCATTCTCGCCTCTAGCCATCAGCATCATGACGAAACCTTATAAACTATCATCCCTGATGTGCAACCACAAAAGAAAGGAACAGGGCAAGTCTGTCTTCTCCACCAGTAGACAGCTACGTGGCATGTTCTACTGACGGTGTGTCAGAAGCAAAACTTGACTGTAAGATGCCACAGATTGGCTGTCCACTTAGCATTTATTTTCCCAAAGAGATTGAAAATAAAAGTTCTTAATTCATGACATAAAGGCATATTGCTCTTCAATGTTCTATAAGAGTTCTTACACATAACTTCACTATTTTTTATAGCTTTGTGTCTCACCAATGCAACTATATCTTATTTAGTAAGTAAATTATAGAATGCAATATATACATTATTTCGCTTTAAAAATATAATTTTTTATTTTAAAAAGTTTATTTTTTTTATGGTTTACTATGCCAGGGATGACCACTTCAAAAGGAATGGAAATGTTGACACATTCGCCATCAAAACAACATTCCAAGAACCGTCTTG
>NW_022103928.1:42344778-42351135 GCF_000313985.2 Echinops telfairi
TTTCTGATCCTGAACTGCAATATGTTACTTGCCTAATAAACTCCATAATTGTGAGTATTGTCTGTAGGTTCTCTTGTGGCCATTGTGATGAAATATTGAACTCAAGAGAGAAGCAGAGTGTATTGGAGAGATGACTGATGCTCAAATTGGTAAAAAAAAATGTTGGAGAATAGAAGCAAACAGAATTCTAAAATAACTTTAAGGCATCCAATTTAATGTCTACAGTGGATCTCCTATTAAGATATACAGCCACATACTCCACTTCTCTTCATAGGAATAGCCCTCAGGGTTGTCTACATATTATATTGTCTCCACTTCCTTATCTCTCATTTATCTTTCAATGAAATAAAAAATGACTTATGTTGTATTACTCTCAGTACAGCTTCCATAAGTTACTCCTAGTACTGTCTCCAAAGATCTCCCCATGTTGCAGACACAATGGGCACATGTCTGTCTGCCTCTTAGTTTCTATAACATGCAACTGTGTCTGGCTGTCCTCCAGTCTCACCAGACTTGTCTTCTCAGTCTCCTTTGTTGGGACTTTTGAGGGTCTTCTCCTCTAATCTGCATTTTATTACAAAATATAGTCAAACATCATTTGTCTTTTAATATTACCTCTATAAGGAAAAACTCCCAACATGTATTTCTAATCTAGACCTTTTCTCTAAATGCCATTATACCCCCATCACAATTAGATTCAAATATTAGCTTTTTCAAATATTAGCTTTTTATCCTCATTTCTGTCTGAGTGCATTTCCAATCTTCTATGTGGCACCACTTGCTGTCACTCTCTACTTCAGCATCATGGGACTCTGTAGTACCTGTCCCATAATGATCCATGCCTTCCTATCTGAGGGCCTCTGTGGGATCCTTCCATTTCCCTCAGGCATAGTCTCACTTAAATTCTGTTTGCTTTCTCCTCCTCTTACTCTCCAGCTCTTTACAATGTTGACTTATCTTTTAATCCACAAAGTGAGTCTTAGCTCAGGGATTAAAAAAGATACCATGCCATTTGACATCGAGTGGACTCAAATGTATGGCAACCCCATGTGTGTCATATTGGAACTATGCTCCAGAAAGCTTTAAGGTTAATGCCTTTCAGAAGCATTTTCCTAGGCTTGTCTTCCACGGTACCTTTCAAAAATTCTGAAGATCAAACTCATTGACATTGAGCCTATTCTACCTCATCGTGACCCTACAGGTCAGGGTAGCTCCTGTGGGTTTCCCAGACTGTAACTCTTTACAGGAGTGGGAAGCCTCTTTTTCCTCCTGCAGATTGCTAGTGGTTTCAACCTCTGGCCTTGCCATTAGCAGCCCAACACATAAACCACTATGCTACCATGCGTCCCCTAAGTGAACTCCAATGGCCAAAGTTTCCACTACTTATAGAGTGCTGAACTGGTTGCCAGTCAAGTTTCCAGCCTGTCCCAATGACACTGGAATTGTGCCAGACTCAGAACTCCACCTCACCATGCCCTATGTTTCCTGGTAATGATATTTTAAAAATAAATTAGGAAAAGGGGAAATAAGTGGAGAGACAGGTAATCCACCAGAAACAAAAGAACAAAAAGCTAAGTGAGCTCTGTTTAACCATAGTGCCTGTTTTTTTGTCACCTAGGTTTTGCTACGGGTGCCTATTCTTCCCACCACACATTCATTCTCCAATCCAGGCAGCACTTCCACTCCAGCAATGGGTCGTAATGGAAAAAAGGTTAGATTTGGGAGGCAAGAACTATCAACGTGGAAGCAAGGGACTGGTCATACATCCTGGTAATACATAAGAAGTATTACTCATTCTTACTGGAGACCTAAATCTCCAGCAATTTTAACAGCAAATGCTTCCACATAAATGCTGATCAAATGCTTAAAAAACAGCTTTAAGATTGAGCTTTAACTGAATTTATTACCAATTCATAGGATTGTGTCAAATAAAGCTCTGAAATTTCTTTTGAATGAAGACATCTTTGAAACCATGAGAAGACCAAAGCACAAGGAGAAGGTTATTTACTGATGCAATTGCTGGATATGGGTCAAGCATAAAAGTCTATGGGAATTGTTGGAAGGCTATTTCACCAGTTAGAGTGCGTGTTCTTTGTTCTCAGTGAGGTTTTGTTTCCCCCGTTACAAATAGCTTCAGTATTTCCGGTCACTTCGCCATTTAGCCCTTTGGTTCAGCTCTAATTGGACAGGAAAATTGTCCCACAATCTCTCCCTAGTAGCTGTTGCTTAAGACCCACTTGACGATCATTGACGTGAGAAAGCAAGATGGTGTGGTGGGAGAAGCCCAGGGACCCTAACTCAGTCTCATCATCTAATAGAATAATGTTTACTAATAGTTAAGAATCCTACTATGCACTATAGACTGTAGTAAGTACTTCAAGACATTGTTGCTAATTATAGCAAATAACTTGGGTGGTTATCATTATTATGCCCACTTCACACACTCATATAGATTAAGAAACATACCCAAAGACATTATGCTAGTAAATGGTAGATCATTTAAAGCCACATCATCTCTTTCCAATAACCTATATTTAGTTTACTAATGAGTCCCTGGATGATGCAAAGAATTAACTACATTGAGCTGTTAGCCAAGAGCTCGGAGATTTGAGCACACCCAGAGATGCCTTGGACAAAGAGTTCAAGGTGAACTGCTTTTGAAAAACAGCCATTGACAAACCTATGGAGGACAGTCCTGAAACACATGGAGTCACCGTCAGTCCAAATTGAGTTGACAGCAACTCTTGGAGTTTGTTTGTTTGTTTGCAATAAGACATTAGTTTAAGATTGCATCATCTGTCTGTGGACCACACTTCTGTGTCCTTGATTATACTTGGTCTCTTTCCAGTTTGCAATTTGCTCTTCTGAATCCGAAGTACACAGAATATATTGTGTGCTCAAATCATTACCCCATTTAGGCTTTGGCATCTCTAGCATCCACAAGCAACTGTCAATACTCGAGGGACCATGTAATGAAGTGTTCTGTGATCAGAATAATCATTTCCAATCATTATTTCATACCTTTGGGTCCCCATTAAGTAATTACCTTCAAAGACAATATACACAAAGGATTAAAGAGGGGAAAGCCCAGTGCTTCCCAAGACTATGTCTGCTCTTAGCATTATGTGCAACATTTCTAAATATGATAAAATGGCATTTTAGTGGAAGAAAATAGTCACATGTGGTTATTTTCAGAAATTATTCTAAAGGTGATAAAAACAATCAGTTGTGCAATCTCTGAGTGGATGGGCCAAGAAAATGGAGACATGAAAAGTGGAACAAGGGCTTGGCTCATCTTAAGTAGCAGATAGTTAAAATAATGTATGCTTATATTTAAATTTGGAGGAGCCTTGGTGGCATAGTGGTTCCATGTTGGGCTGCAATCTGTATGAATGGTAGTTTGAAAACACCAGCAGCTCCACGGGAGACAGACTGGGCTTTCTACTCCCATAAACAATGACATTCTCAGAAACCCACAGGGGTCACTGTGAGTCAGCATTGACTCAATGGCAATGAGTTTTAGTGGGTGTTTGAATAAATCAGATAGATAGAGGATAGATAGATAGATAGATAGATAGATAGATAGATAGATAGATAGATAGATACATACATACATACATACATACATACATACATACATACATACATAATTTGAATAAATAAGAGAGCTCTAGAAACCAAAAGGGAAGAATTATACTTTGTCTCGTTGAGTAGATGCATCACCATAATTCTCTTGCTGGAATGCCTCTGTGAGAAACCCAGGTCCCTTATGAATTAATACTGACTCCACTCAACAACAGCAGAAAACAAATGATTCCCCAGCACACAAAGATGATTCTACATATATCAAGCCATCAAATCATTCTCAATAGAGCCAAAAGATTTAAAATCATACACAACATACCCTCTGTCCAAAATAGAATAAACTTAGAAACCAGTAACAGAAAAATTTTTTGAGACATTCAAGAAAATATGGAACTGATATAACAAATTCCTTAATCACCAGTGAGTTGAAGAAGAAGTCGCAAAGGCAATTAGAAATTATTCTGAGTTTAAGCAATAGGGACATACAGCATAAAAAAAATCATTGGAAGTAATAAAAAAATGCTAGGAGGGAAATTTTAGCTGTAAATGTTTATAGCAACAAGGAAGGAAGATCTCAAATCAAGAACTTGCTATCAAAAAGAAACTAGCAAGCAAAAAGAAACATCGAACTAAACTGGAAGCAAGCAAAACAAAGAAAATCATAAAAAATAGGGCAAAAATGAAATTGAAAATAGAAATACAATAGAGTAATTTTAATTATTTAAAAATCCAACAGGATTAACCATTGTTCAGTTGGATTGATCATTATGAACCATTCAGGACAAATTTCTAATTCCAGGATTCCATACCACTTTGATCAAAGTTATGCATAATGTGTCTAGTTATCTGTGTTTTGGTCTTTTAGAACATTCTTTCATGAGGAGAGGTTTTGTTGTTCGTATAAAGCAGACCGCTTTTTATAAACAATGATTTTCTACTTTTATGAGAAATACTTTATTGTTTAGGTCAAGGGCACTAATTTTTAGAATCTCACCTTTTGGAGGGGGTGCATTTTATTTATTTATACTAATTTAACAATTTTCATTTTAAATTACATGGGAGTTTACTTTTCATATCATTAACTTTGTATTCAACAGTTTAAACTACTAATAATCACCCAATGGTTTACACTTCACACATTCGTTGATGTTTTTCTCCCTCTTGTCTCCTATTATTCACTTAATTTTTAAAAAATAATATTTAATTTAACAAGAATAATACTTAATATTTAGTTAGTAAAACACAGCAGACTAGGTCCAGAGATGTTAGATTTTTTTAAATGTGTTAACATTCTCATCAATTTCTTTCTAGCTATGTCACTTTCAGTAACCTGGTTTCTATTTCCCCTAGTTTTTCATCTTTGCCTTAGGGTAATTGTTGACCATTTGTTCTCATATAGATGACTTTTAAAACATGAGTACTTTTCACTGTTAATATTCCTTATTTTATAAACCAAGTTATTATTTCACTAAAAGGTGACTTCTGCGGTGGTTTTGGTTCAAGGATTATTGAGTATCTCAGGATAATAATCTAAGGGAGTCTATTATTCTCCATAATCCTGAAAGTCCAAGCTTTTTAAGAATTTGATTCCTGTTCCACATTTTTCCTCCCCTTCCATTAGAATCTACTTATTTGGCCCTGATCAGAATGGTTGTTGAATGGTGATTGGCCAACATCTCTATCTTCTGATCTCAGGGTTGACGAGAAGGTCCATGGAGCTAGTGAGTTTTGTACATTAGTTTCTTCACTGAGTCTCTGAGTCACTGAGCCTTTATGTCTCTTGATGAGAAGAGACTAAGGGTTACATCTTAGATGGCTACTCTCACACTTTGAAGACTCCAGGTGCTACTCACCAAACTGGGATGTAAAATATAAACTTTATAACATTGATTATGCTATTGACTGACTTGTCCCAAGTAGAAGCTCCTCGGACTTCAAATCCAGAACAGGAAAAAAAAAGCCAAAATCATTTTAAGAATGAAGATACATAATCTAGGTGGGTATTGGAACAAAGGGGATATCTTAGCACAATAGTCACATTATGGTAAAAATCACAACTTTGTGTAGTCTAAAAGTAATACCTCTCAACTGGCTAGCTGTGGATAATGTACCAATGCAAGTTCAAACATGCAAACAGAAAGACAAATGATAAAAAGTAATAAACTGTTGCTGGAGTTAAACCTTAAACAAGAAAAGCCTGTCCTCAGAGTGGAAGTGGAGCAACTGGTGATGGTCCAGATTTGGTGCGAATCAGTAGGTCTGGCAATCAGGAAAGAACTGGACATGGGTCAAGGAAGAGTAAACACAGAGTAGAACCTTCTGGAAATTCCATATTTATCTCTCACCTTTGAAAACCAGATGATAACCTTTACTTTAACCTCTCAAATCTGTTTCAGCTTCATTTGGGACCAAATCTAACTCGGAGCCTTAGAGGAAGGAGGGTTTTGAGAAATTCCTAGTAGTCCAAGTTGATGACGCAAGTAAATACAGCCACATTTTCTAATATGTTGAGTGTTCATCTTCTCTACAAAATAGGTATGCTGGCATTGTCTACAGCACAGAGTTGTTCCCATGATATAATATAAAATTGTACAATCTCAGCTACTATTATGTTTATTGTTAGTTTAATAGATCAGTCGGTTTTTATTTTAAAGAAGGGCAAATTAGAGATAAGAGGGAGTAGAGGAGAAGAAATAAGATAGAATTTGCCAGATGTGTTATAGGAACCTAAACCCCAAACCCATCGCTGTTAAGAATATTCTCAGCCAAAGC
>NW_022103928.1:42351688-42362524 GCF_000313985.2 Echinops telfairi
TTGCAAAACACACACACAAACGAGGTTATGTATTGATCTATTGATGAAAATGTGACCAGAGGTTTGCAGGCATGTAACTCTGTAGTTCCCCTGGGAATAACGGCTCAGTTATTCACTCATTTGGTACACTGGATGACTTTATAGAACATAACTATCATGATTAACAAGGATCAATGATATGTTTAGAAAAGAGGCCGAAGCAGAGATCCAACTTAACTCAAAACAGAAACCCAGATATGATACTTAGGTTCACGTGGGATCTCTCTGGAAAGTATGTCTTCAGTATGCTGAAGTATGCTTTGAAGAGTTTTCTCCCTACATGTTATCCATGACTTACAGGCAGTGATGTGAGGGTGGTACTAGACCCTGACTTGTTAACTGCTGCTGGTTGGTCCTAATTCTCTCTGACATGGATTTCTCTCTTTCACTCAGAGCACAGATCCACGGGACCTCATTGTATGCAGCATTGCATGGCCATATGACTTTTAAATTTTGAACAGCACGTGACTATCCAAGAAAGGCTCATAATCTCCACAGGTCACCGCTCCTCCCAATTAGCTGTGAATGACTGGCTTCCAGGTTTTAAAACAACAGTGAAAGCTTGCAGTCTCTGTCTAAACACTATGCATTGCCATCTTCCTGCTGTCTCAGACAGGAAGCTGCGCAGGAAGAGACTTATCTTACTTAAACAAAGTACTTGCATTTTTTGCTACTCTTTTGGAACTTAATAGATTGGTAAGAAGAGTCTTAGCTTTGATGCAGAGATACTCTTTTGCCAACTTTATAATCATTTTTGTGTTTTGTACTTCCTTGTAATAGCCCTGACATTTAGATCTGGAATCTCTTTTTTAGACAAATAATATTTTGAGAGTTCAGTCTCATTCAGATCATTTTTCTCAAAAGGAGGGGCCACAGCTCTGTTTAACCCTTACACAGAATTAGCGATATTGCAGTTGCTTTGATGCCTCAGTGCAAAACTACCTTCCAGCAGGAAGGTAGATTCCCTGAGGCTTCTGAGCCATGAAGTATGACTCACTCCTGTCTCCTGGTGTGGCTCTGCTGCTGGTCTGTCACCTTCACTTCCTACTTGTTACTCAGCACTCTCCCATTCACCCCAGTGAGTGGGTCAAATTTGGCACTTGTTGAGTTAACTTAAGTTCATGTAACAGGAGTCTCTAATAGGAAGTCAAATGTTCAAGCATGGCTATCATTTGCATAATCATTAGGTCACTGCAGTGTTTCAAATAATGTTGAATAGTTAAAAAAATTACAATTTGCGGGAGTAGGGAGAAGAGAGATAGAAAATAATTTATATTACATTGTCAGGGCTGAACATTCCGTGGTTTCTGCCCTATTCTAGTGAAAAACTTTGATGCCCCTGATGCTAGAGTAAAGACAAGGACAAGACTATGTCAATATGCCAATATAATAAATATCAATATAAAATATTAGAAGAAAAACACAAGGACCATAGGATTCATTTGCATTTAGTACCATGTAGCAGGTACAGAAGCACTCCCTCTGAAACTCTGAAACACAAGGACCACAACACTTGGTCCTTAACAGAAGAACTTTCTCAGTGCAATAACACTTTGTTCTATTAAACTGGCATTCCAAGATGTTCACCTTCCCTACATGATCACTGTAGACAAATGGATGCATAAGCAAATGTGAAGAAAGTTGACGGTGCCCGCCTATCAAAAGAGATAGTGTCTGGGTTCTTAAAGGCTTGAAGAAACAAGCAGCCATCTAGTTCAGAAGCAACAAAGCCCACATGGAAGAAACACACCAGCCTGTGTGATCACGAGGTGTCTAAGGGATCAGGTATCAGGCATCAAAGAACAAAAAATCAAATCATTGTATGCTCACCTCCCTGACATGACTGCTTTAGACAAATGGGTTAAACAAATGTGGTGAAGAAATCTAATTGTGCCTGGCTATCAAAAGAGATAGCATCTGGGTTCTTAAGTACTTGAAGGCAAACAAGCAGCCATCTAGCTCAAAGCAACAAAGCCCACAGGGAAGAAGCACACCAGCCTGTGCAATCACGAGATGTTGAAAGGATCAGGTACCAGGCATCAAAGAACAAAAAATCAAATCATTGTGAATGAGGGGGACTGCAGATTGGGGACCCAAAGCCCATCTATAGGCAACTGGACATCCCCTTACAGAAGGATCCAGGGAGGAGGTGAGCCAGTCAGAGGGTAGTGTAGCAACGACGAAACATACAACTTTCCTCTAGTTCTTAAATGCTTCCTTCCCCCTCTCCCACACCCCCACTATCATGATCCCAATTCTACCTTACAAATCCAGCTAGACCAGAGGATGTAAAGTGTTACAGATAGGAAATGGAAACACAGGGAATACAGGACAGATGATCCTTTCAGGGCCAGTGGTGAGAGTGGTGATAGCAGGAGGGTGGAGGGAAGGTGGGGTAGAAAGGGGGAACCAATTACAAGGTTCTACATATAACCTCCTCCCTGAGGGACAGACAACAGAAAAGTGGGTGAAGGGAGATGTTGGACAGTGTAAGATAAAAATAATGATTTACAAATTGTCATAGGGTTCATGAGGCAGTGGGGAGCAGGAAGGGAAAAAATGAGGAGCTGATACCAAGGGCTCAAGTAGAAAACAAATGTTTTGATAATGATTAGGGCAACAGATGTACAAATGTGCTTGACACAATGTATGTGCGTATGGATTGTGATAAGAGTTTATGAGACCCAATAAAATGATTTAAAAAAAGATGTAAAGAGGTATTTCTTTAGGTATCAAAGAACAGTGTCTGGAACATAGATCTCTTCAATAAATTATGTTTGAGTAATCCATTTGGGACAATAATGTGAAATGATAAAATTTAAAGCTCTGTAATCTGTTCTGAAACAACAGAATGTCTTATTGGACATAGTGACTAAAGGGTACTGAGCGGTTGTGACTTTAGCTGACATTTCTTCAAATCACTAGACAAAGTGAATGGCGAGTGTTTTTATTGTTTGCTGGGAGTCCTGGTTGCTTAGTGGTTATGCATTGGGCTGCTAACCGAATGGTAAGCAATTTGAGGAGTTTCTACTCTTGTAAAGATTTACAACCTCAGAAACCCAAAAAGGCAGTTCTACCCTGATGTCTCCGTTTCACTATGAGTCAAAATCAACTCGATGGCTGTGAGTTTGGAGTTGCAACTTACACTCCAAATTTGGAATTTGGTTTATTTTTCTTTTGTCCATCACAATTAACGTATGTTCTTGGAATTGATCTCTAAGTTTAACTTCTAGGAAAAGAGACCTCAGAGGGTATGACCCTGTGCATGGGCAATCAAGGTTACAGCGGCAGCTGAACTGTGCAACATTAGAAACTCTGAGTCACGGCTGCATGCACTATGGTTTAGCAAAGCCTCTGATGAGGGCCATGAGAATGATGTCCTCAAAACCCATGAGGTTCACAGATGCATCATAATAGTTTAGGATGCAGTTTATTCTGGGCTATATTGGGGATGATAAAGCGTTTAAGTGGAACACGGTGGATGGGACTGACAATGGGAAGGGGCTCTAGCTACTTCTTCTTGGGCCATATGATCTTGAGTACAGGTATTGCCTCCCTCGGAGCTGGTGGTGATGAGCATCAGGAGGGTGGGCAAGTCCTCTTCAAAATGCTGCCAGTTGCCTTTAGGCATGGGATTCACTTGCGTTTAGGCCCCTGTAACGGCTACACAAGCACCCCTTCTGAAACCCTGGAAGCTTGCTGCGATTTCCCCAGATGGCACAGAGCTGTCTCCCAAGTTGAGTTTCACAGAACTGGTTCTCTTTTTTTTAATCCATGCTTCATGAAATTAAATTTCTCTGAAAATAAGGGCCCGGGCCTGTGTCCTGATTTGTTCTTTGTACCTCAGCATGTCAGCATGCCTGTGAGCTTGAGGGGAGCCAGGCATCAGCTCAGGACCACAACAGATAAAGTCATAGCTTCTCTTTGCATCAACTACTCTTGTCTTCTCCTCCATGGTTCCAGGCAAGCCTGTGCAGGACTTCAAACTGATTCATTCTACTTGGACCTCTTGCTGAGAATTTTCAGATTATTTACACATGAGAATCACCTTAGAATCTGTATAAGTTTTTATTTATGTGGGAAAACCAACTGGAGACATAAGAAATCTTATTCACAAAGAAGAATTACTTGGGATTCTAGAAGAAAAAACAGATGCTGTTTCAGTATAAGTGGGGTGGAAATGACTTTTTCAGCCAGAGGTTCAAATCAGATCCAACCAGTTCAAATCCATGAGCGTGTGTTACCATAAGCCCCGGGATTGTTGGTTAGCGTTCACCAGGTACTTAAACACCCAGGTGTTACCAGAATTCAGGATAATTTAGGGCAGACAATCTGGCACCAAGACGTATAGAAGCTTCCCAGGTACGGGTGGAAACATTTCAAACAATGGAACTCTGTTAGATGAATTCACTGTGTTGAAAGATTAATTGAAACATTAATATTGATAGTGCTGTCCTGAACCCTTATACCTGCTGTTGAGTGGCAGGGAGTTTAGCAACAGATGCAAACTCTCAAAGAACTGTTGAAGTACACTGAAAAATAACCTCTATGATTGGTCTTGTTCTACCTTTCCCTTCCCCTCCTCATAGTTTAATAGATGTTAACTTCCATTGTTATGTGTCAGATGTAGGACATGGGCAGACTGCTTTACATGATCCCATTTAATCTCTATAATGCCCTATAACATAGGCATTGTTCTTTCCGTTTTGCAGATAACAAAACGGAGACACAGAAAGTCTAAGCAATGCCCTTAAGATAACTCAGCGAGTCTATAAAAAAGCCCAGATCATCCAAGACTGATGACCCTGATTGTAGTGTGTGGTAGGAAAGTGTCCGGGACGGGGTGAAACGACACTCTGAGTAGAGGACACTAGTTGGGGAAAGAGATTATCTGAGCTCAACTCATACCACGTATTCTGGGAAGTTAAAAAGGTTGTAGCCATTATTTTCCATCGTATTCAATACTTTATGAATTATTCCTTTGATCTATTGTCATCTCATTCCTGGATACAAAGTTTCAGAGGTTTCTTTAATCTTCAACTGTTGGTGAGCCAATACTTGCTCTAAAGTCACCAGGTATTTAATGAGATTCTCGTGAAAGAGTGTCGCCCGATGGCAGGAATTGTGAAGATGATGCTGCAGGTGGTTCATTATCACACTAGATGTAAACCCACCATCCGTACCATGTGCAACCTGACTTCATTCGCCTTCAACGTTGCTGGATCATTCTAATTAGTCCATATTTGGGTGCTCTTCCTAATCTTCGTGGTGTGTTATCACCAATGTGGAAGACACATTTTTAGGAGAAGAAGGGGTTATATAGAAAAATGTGGGTCCTACTACCCAACCCCTGTGCATTTGGGCCATAATGAATTTTAAGCCAAAATAATTTTTATACATATGACTGGATTTTATTTATTTTGTTGTGAAGGTAAAGGATCTTTCCTTATGCCTAAATATATTTTAATGATGTGGAAAAATTAACCTTAATTATGGAATCTGTCTTCACATCAACATCAACCCAGGGGTTAATTCACAACCATCCAGACAGTCCACACAGAATTCTGCTTTTCAGTTAAATTTAAATGGGATTTTACAGTTCAGTTTGAGGCTAACAACCAAAAAATACATCAGAAGAGACATTTAATTTCATCAGCTAAATCATGCTGGTAAACAAAGAAAAAAAATACCTGTCTGTTTTTATTTTTATCACCCCCACCAGCCCTTCCCAGAAAAGAAACTAACTATTTTCCATTAGCTACTGGCGTATATCATGATTCACCCTGACAGATACCTCAACAGTGAGTCCCCCTGTGGTAACAGTCATAGTTAATGTTTATTGAGTGCACTTTTAGAGAAAGTTGACAGAGGCTTTCTCATTTTATCATCACAACTTTTTAACAAGCCATGGTCATCATCCCTATTTTATAGATGAGGATACTGAGGCGTGGCAGGAGTTCAGTGGTTGAGTCGATGAGTTAATCTAATCCAATTCACTGCAATTCATTGTGGGTTTGCAGACCTCCTCTGTTCCCATGGAGAACCAGGAAGTCGGATGGTAGAGACTTGCTAAAGAAATAATGCTTTACTGGTTACCTGTGGCAGACATGCTACTCATATGAAATATTAAACATGAAGTGTGCCTTTCTGTCTAGTCAAATTTAGTGCATACTACATGTCCAAACCCTGCTTCCAATACCAACCCCCCAAAGAAGTCTATTTTTCTATTTGAATACAAAACCTCATTCTGAATGAGTTGTCCCACAAAAAGCAGGTTCAATCAGGTCTTGCTTTTTTAATTTTTCCTGCCTCCGAAGTACACTTCTCATGACTCCCTTTCCATTCATCTCTAACTCTCTTTTATCCTTAAACAACTCACTCTAAGTCCTAACCCAACATGAGTACCTATAGAGCCATCGTTTTGTGTGGAGTCACCACCATGCGTCCAGGGTTGATTCCATGCTAGGGCAGCTAACAACAGTGTAGGCTACTTATATCCTTGTAGGCTACTTATATCTTTAGGGAAAACAGCCACTCCTAAAACATCCACAGGGCCATCATCAATCTGCTCGATGAACACGAGACTATGGATGACTCCCTACTTCTTTCTTCTCACGGGCTTAGGACTAAAAAGTAGAGCATCCACTCACAAGAATCCATGATAGCAGTCAAAGCTGGCTACTTCTGTAGAAAACCCACCTAAGGATGTCAATGTCTCCAAGCTTTCTTTGATTCCATCTCTTATAGTGTACATATGAGGTCTCAGATGCTAGATTATATGCATCTTAGGGCGCTGGGCTGAGAGGCTTTTTGTTGTTCTATTACCTTTCTGTCCTTGTATATTTCACCAATCTCTGTCCATTAGTGGGTAAATCAGAAGTTTGATGGGGGGGGTTAAGATTCATCCCTAATTCTCTAAGTGGGGTTGAGAGAGGGGCCAACATGTGGATTTAGGTAGCGTGTGTTCTTTTAATGTTACACATCTACTCTGCAAAATAAAGGGGCACCATGGTTCCTTATATAAGAACAAGCATAGTAAGTGTTCAATAACACAACGTGAATTGAGTTGGATTTAATTGAACAGAATCATGGAATGCTACAAGTAGTTCTTCATAAAGGCTTCTACCCTTTCTGCTTTGATTCATTTGTTTAGGCACACTCCTCTTTAGCACTGTATGAAACCCTCTGGTCAATTAAAAACAAATAGTAATAGTTAATGATTAGTTCAATTATTAAGTTTTGTGTTTTGAATTTTGCAACCCACCCTCCAATCATGGTTCAAATTCAGCCTCTGTGAGTTTTGTCCTTCTCGGTGTGTGAGGTTGATGGCCCTGTAGAGCCTCCTATCTCCATCATGTGATGCTGAGCTTGGAAGGGCCCTCTCCTTGTTCTTCCATGAAAGTCTATTCTCTTTGATATATGGCAGTGTCTCTTACACACTCATGAAGAATAAAGTGGGATAAAAGAAAAATACCCATATCACCAATACAATCTTGGTGGGCAACTTAAAAATATATAGGGTACTTTTAAACATAAACAGGGAGTAGTAGAGAGTGCAATTAATTTTCATATGCCCATCATCAAGATTTTGAGAACTGCTACTAATTTCTACTAATATGCTACTAAGCATATTTATTAACTCTGGCTTTCAGGCTATGACCATGTGGGGAGTTGGTGGTAATGAGGCATATTTGCATGATCTTGATCTCCAAATGGAGTTTCATTTTTTAAAAATAATTAAATCATTTTATTGGGGACTTGGACAACTCTCATCATAATCCACACATACATCCAAGTGTCAAGTACTTTTGTACATTTGTTTCCCTCATCAGTCTCAAAACATTTGCTTTCTACTTGAGCCCTTGGTATCAGTTCCTCATTTTCCCCCTCTCTCCCTGTTCCCCCCTCCCCCATGAACCCTTGATAATTTATAAATTATTATTATTTTGTCATGTCTTACACTGCCTGACACACCAGCCTGTGAGATCACGAGGTGTCGAAGGGATCAGGAATCAGGCATCAAAGACCGAAAAGATCATAGCATTGTGAATGAGGGGGAGTGCACAGTGGGGACATAGGGCCCATCTGTGGGCAACTGGACATCCCTTTGCAGAAGGGTCATGGGGAGGAGAAAAGCCAGTCGGGGTGCAGTGTAGCAATGATGAAACATACAATTTTCCTCTAGTTCTTGAATGCTTCCTCCCCTCCACTATCATGGTCCCAATTCTACCCGTACAATCTGGCTGGACCAGAGGATGTACACTGGTAGAAATAGGAACTGGAAACACAGGGAATCCAGGACAGATAAACCCCTCAGGACCAGTGGTGAGGGTGGTGATAGTGGGAAGGTGGAGGGAAGGTGAGGGAGAAAGGGGGAACAGATTCCAAATGAAGTTTCAGATGAAGAAACACTTATAGCATGTCTACTTCACATATACCTTCATTTAATAATTTACTTAAAATTACCTTCAAATAAATTACAGACAACAAGGCATTCTACCACTAAAGGAGATTATCTTTAAAAGTAATAATGCAGATGGTGAACAAATCTTAAGACTGGGGTTCCAAGTCCTCGACATTTTCCTATGTAACCCTTAAGAATAATTTACACTAAGAAAATAGAAATGATTGTTGCTGCGGTTAGCTGACAGAAAGCTGACCCAACTCATGGCAACACACTAGAACAAAATGCTCTGGTTCACAGCATTTCCTATAAAGAGATCATAGGTTTTAATTGGCGATTTTCAGGAATAGACCTCCAATCATTTCTTTGTAGTCTTAGAATGGAGACGCTGCTGAACCTTGCTCAGCATCATAGCACCGTGCAAGTTGTTAATCGCAGAGAGGTGAGAGCTGCATATAAGGTGCTGTGGTGGGGATGTCATCTAATTCTTACCAATGCCTTCCTTATTATTCAAAAGTATCTTTTAGAATTGGTTTGTATAGATAAATAGCATTTGATCAGGGCCCATGCATGCAACTGGTGGTTATGTATGCTTTAATTTAGAATAGTCTCCCCGTAAACCACTTCCCCAGCTATATCAACCCTCTATCACTGACTGGTATCAAAGAATGATCAATTGGTTTGTGGAATTTACCCCTATCTGTATTTGCTTCTTTTCCTCCCAGTATTGATATTTTATATTGATTATTTTGATATTTTATATTGATTATTATATTGATATTTTATTTCTTATGAACTGAAAGTTAGTCACCAGGGCTTAAATAAATTTAGTCTGAACATTTGGGCACTATTTAAATGGGTAAATGCTGGGCACTTCCGATTACAACCCTAGTTGTCTGTTTGTCCTATTAGTGATGCAGAGGTTGGTAAGTAGGTAAGATGCTGACAGAACTGGGCATATAGATTAGTTTCTCCCACTTCCAACCAGAAAGTGATCTATGGATGTGGGTCTAGTAGCACCATGTGATTACCTCGATCAAACTTATCCAATTGTTTTAATATCAATTTATGATATTTGTCTAAATCAATTATGTTCTTAAAGGTGTCTAGGTTTTATATTTAAGGAAATGGGCACTTAGCAATAACTGGTGGTAGAGCGAATAGACAGGCACTGAGCAGGCTGGGACCGCTTGCTTGTCTCTTGCTCACCTCCAGGCTTACAGAAGCTCCGTGACTGGAGAGTCTTCGATGCCCGGAGAAAGAAAACTCAGCCTTCCTTGGTCCCACAAGCCCCCTTGGAAGCAGGTTAGTCTGCGGAAACCAAAAGGCTGGGTACCGGCCTGAGTTATACATCTGGGTGAAGATAATTCTTTATTTTCCTTTCATTTCCCAGACCTCATGAATTATTTATCTATTATTAGATTCAACTGAATGAGATTTCAAAGGCAATGAAAACTGCTGAAGATCAAATGAACTCAACTCACTACTACTACGAACGCCAGTGGCCCTGACACTCAGCCCACTTGTCTGAAGGGCCTGACAGAGATCTCCTTGAGAGTGTGTCTCTGAAGTCTTGGGCATAAGGCACCACTGATAACAACTACCATGAACTCTTTAGTGTCTGGGATTAGTTACAGACTTCCTGTTTCCAGATCTGATATGTGACCGAGAAACAATGCACATGGCGTCCCCTCATGGGCTGCCCAAAGCATCTTGAGTGTGCCCCCCACCCCGGCCCAATTCATTTAAAATGTGAAAGCCATCCTTGTATACCCTGAAATATACATGTATGATTATATATGAATGCATGTATATATAACTATATGTAAATACATTTATGGTCATAAGTATAATCATAAATGTATTTACATACGTGTGTGTGTATGTCTATATAGTACACGAGCCCTGTTGGCATGGTGGGTATGTTTGGGCTTCTCACTGCAAGGTCAATAGTATGAGCACACTCGCAGCTCTGAATCAGAATGCTGAGGCTGTCTGCTTTTGTAAGGATTTGCCGTCTCAGACACACAGTGGAGCAGGTCTACCCTCCCCTCGAGGGTTGCTCTGAGTCAGATTAGACTCGATGGCAGTGGGGTTTTGGATTTTATACATATTCATATTCCAAGATTTCAAAGACATTTCTTGACCTTTTTTATAAATATAAGCAATGCATCTATATGGTACTGATTTCAAAGAACATATTAAATACATAATAGGATAGAGAGGCAAAAAGTGATTAAACTTTGAATTCATAAATGTGGTGAAAGGAGAGTCGGACTGATGCGGAGGCAAGAGCAAGATGCTGAGATTCAGAAACAGAACTGAGGTCTGGCAAGGAGCTCACCCTAGATTCCGTCTGGCTTCAGTCAGAGCTGGACAGTGCTGTGGGAGGA
>NW_022103928.1:42362625-42371589 GCF_000313985.2 Echinops telfairi
GTGGAGTTGGATTCTCCCAACTTGAAATCCCTACACCATTTCTTCAATATGTATATACATATTGATGTGTGTGTGCCTGTATATATATACACACACATATATGTGTGTGTGTGCATGTATATAAAATGAAATTAGTGTATATATGTGTATATATGTGTGTGTGTGTATATATATAATGAAATTAGCAGGTCTTAGCATATATGGAGGAAGGAATTCTAATTCTGGACATTTCAACTTAGTAAATTTGGGTTGAACTCAGAAAGCTGATTTCAGAGATGTTTGAGGCAATTCCAGGTTTGAGAATCAGTTAATTAAATATGGGTGCTGTGACCTCTTCTGACTCTACCTGTTCTTTTGGAGTCAGTATGCCCTTGTGCTTGGCTTCAACCACTACGAATAAACAAATAATTCCCCGAACTAATTATCTAGCCGAGGCTTCTCTCCTGAATCACAGGCTGGTTATGCAACTACTTATGAGAAGTCTCCCACAGATTCCTCAGACACAAAATGCACCCCATGCCCTCGTCATAATGTCTTCGCCCTGAGGATTTCACCTACCAGACAGAGCACAAATAACCAGACCCAGTAAACCCCTCATTCGAGTTAAATATCTTCTCTTCTGCGAAGCCTTACCTGACCCGGGAGCCACCACTGTGCCTTATCCGTGAAACTGCAAAAGAGAAATCTGTTCTCCTGTGGGTGTGACTTGAGTTTCTCACGAACTCAAAAACTCATGTTCACTTATTATTCTCCCCACTTAGCAAGGGTCTGTCTGGCACATAGTCTTTACATCGTGTTGTACAGGCAATGCTCATTCTTTTACTCTATGAGTACTGGTGTTAATCAATGGTACTTCCCAGGACAACCAGTGACCCGAAATGTAACTAGTGAGGCAGAAGCAGCTATAGTATAGGAGTCATGGGACAGCCGGTGGAACCAGAAACTGCCTGAATTTAAATCTTGACTTAGCACTTACGGTTGACCCAGACAAAATCTTTATCTTTCAGAGTGTCAGTTTCCTAAAAGCCTAAATGGAAATCATAATAGTACTTATAGTTTCTAAGTGAGGGTTAGATGAATTAATGTATCTGAACGATTTAGAATACTGCATGGCAGAGAAGAGGCATTCAATAAGTATTAGCTAAAAAATGACCACTTGAGTAATTTCTAAATCAAATGCCAACCCACCTGCATCATATTTACTTATGGAGAAGATTAAGAATCACATTTTCACAATTTAGCGTTTATAAAACCTAAATTAAAAAAAGTTTATTCTACTCTTGCTGAAGATCTACACAACAATTAAGGTACTCACTGAACAATTTCCACTAAAAAATGTATGGTGAAATTGCTTTAATATTTTTTCAGTGTGTGAGCATTTGTCATATTTGTATTGTTTATTACATTTCTGTTAATATTTTTCCCTGCTCATTACATCCTCCTCTTCTTGGAAGGTTATTGTGGAACGCTGGTTGTCATACTGGTGATGTTTCTAAAGGAGCACTGTACTTAATGCTGATAACCATTATTTTGTGAGTCAATCTGTTATTTCTCTTTCAGGTAATTTAGGGATTAGCTTCAGGTAAAAGTGTTAAGACTATGTTAGAGAGTCCCTGAGGCTCAACCTGGCCAGTAGGTCAGGATTTTTCATTAGTTTGCTTTGCTTTATTTTAGTTTTCATAAAAGAGAAATTAAGCTATTTGACTGAATCCATGTTGGAGCCAGATGTAATCTAGAACATTTAACTGTTTCCATTCATCTCTTTTTTTCCCCTCACTCTCTTAGCAAACTCACCAACTTAGCAAACGGCACCCTCAACTTTCACCTGGACGACTTCAGTAATCTGTTGCTCCCACGCTTTCCCCAGGTCATTGGGACCACAACAAACAGTGTTATTAAACAAAAAACCCAACTCAAGAAATGGATTGTGCTACTCCCCTTCTTACAACCCTTGAGCTACCCCACACTCTATCATGGAAGCTCGTGCTCCAGGAATCTATGCAAACTGGTAGGGTGTAGCCAGACCTTGGCGTGCATGTATGGAAATGGTGGAGGTAGAATTGGAAAGGGACTCGGGGCACATACTAAAGCGCCTGTTGCATGGTGCTTAAAAATGTGAACTGATCCCGAAGACTTGGCTATTTAAAAGTCTGAGTTTAGAGGATCTCAAGGGGGGATGTGCTGAGGTTTTGGTTGGAGAGCTAGAAAGAACGGCATGATACTGGTCATAGAATCCTCCAGAATCAGAGATGGAGCCCAGCAACCACAAGCAAGATTGGGAATGCCAGAATTAGATGTTCCTTCAATTGGACTTTTATTGATGCACTTTATATTTTGAATTTTTGTTAGCCAGATTGTTGCCTTTGAGTGACTTCACCAAGGGATGGAGAAACTATCTAAAAACATTCTTTCCTTGGACTCTCCACTTGCTTTCTTTGACAGAAGTCCATCTAACAACTGGGTTTGAGTGTCAGAGAGGCTGGATGGAATAGAATTTGAGTTTTCTTTGAATGTTTATCCCTATCTTTGGTGTTGTATCTTTGATGAATTATCCATATATTATGAATGTGACATGTAGCAACGCATAAAGGGCCAGCACAGGTGCAGAGGTACCTGAAAACAAAACAATCTTGAGGAAGTCCCAAATGTACACCCACATCCACAAATAAGTTCCTGGTGCCAAATATGGAGGTCACAAGAGCATTAACATATCAATATAATCAGAACATATCCCACGGTGTTACTAAAGCAAGCTCAACTGTGGGCCTTACACCTGACTTTGACAAAGTGTCGAAGGAAGAGCTCGTTAGTCCTCCTCAGCCATATATCGTAAATGTCCAATTTTCTAACACTGATAAATGATCTTCATAAAACATAACTAAATTGTCCAGGAAGCAAAATTTCTCAAGATCTGACTGGAAAAAAAAAAAGTTTTGGCAGGCCGGCCCCTTTGGCCTCTTTGCCGGTTGCTTTTCTTTTTGTTTTTCCTTCGGTTCGGGTTGGGGCGGCCCCAGGTGGGGGGTTCATTGCCCGGCGGGGGCCGTTGTTTGGGTTAAGTTGGGCCGTTTGGGGCCCCGGGGGGCTTGGGCTTTTTTGGTTGTTGTTGGGGGGAGGGGGAGGGGGCCAATTCCACGGTTCCTTTTCGGGGTTTTTACTTTTTCGTTTCCATTTCACTTTTTTCTTGGGATTTGGCTTTTTCTTCCAGATATCCTGAAGCAGAATCTACATCTGAACAGGATTCCCTTCAGCGCGTCTTGGGTGGTGTTGTTAGGTGCCCTCAAGTTGGTTCCAAGTCAGAGGGACCCTGTGGACAACAGAAGGAAAACTGCTCTGTCCTGGGCCGTCTGCTCAATGCTCATGTTCGGCCCCATTGTGCCAGCTGCCGTGTGACTCCAGTGTGTCCAAGGTCTTCCTCTATTCCACTGACCCTCTAGGCACTTTACCAGGCACCGCGGCTTTTTACGGGAACTGGTTTCTCCTGACACCAAGGGGGAAAAAAATCCCTGCCATCACGTCGATGCCAACTCAGACTGTCGCTCTTGACACAAGCTGAAAGCCTCCTCTTTTGCTTGCAGCGTGGCTAGCGTGTTTGAACTGCTCCCCTTCTGGTTAGCAACCCAGTCATCTAAGATGAAGTCTCCAGAAATTATGGAGGACACAGGAAAGAGGAAGCAATTGCTAACAGAATGAATACAAAATATGATACGAAGAAAAATCTACTTTTGGGGGGGTTGGGGAGGTTCTTGTGGTTTCACAAAGGTCCTAAGCAATGTCCTATTTACAAAGTGCTAAAGAAATCCTGACCTCCTATTTCTTGTCTTTGCTACAGCATTAAACACTGTGGAGCACTCTCTTACCTGATATGCATTTCTCTTTTTGCTTTCTAGGTTTCCTTTGTAAGTATATTGCTATAACGCTTTTCCTTATTTGGTATTTGTGTGTGTGTGTGTGTGTGTGTGTGTGTGTGTCTGTCTGTGTGTGTGTGTGTGTGTCTGTGTGTGTGCGCGCGCGCGCGCACATGTTGAAAGAAAGAAAAGGCAAAGAACGGAGAAAGGGTTAGGAGAAAGGAGGAAGAGAAGGCGGGTGGGGGGAAGCAATTCAAGATGCTTCAGAAATAAGAGTAAAATGTTGGGGAATCACAGAATAAAGGAGACTTGCTTCTTGAGTCCTGATAGAGGGCAAGGCAAGGTAGTAGAAACCACAATAGATTTTGTTGTGATGATTGTTTGACTTGAAGACTCATCAGGTTTTTCAGTCAATCATTAACAGAAATAGAGGAGAAAACCCGTTTCAGAAAAAGCAGAAAATTATAAACAGAGACCAAGGCATTGGAAATATCTATGTTGTAGTGAACTTATAATGAGTAGATCCTTACTTAAACAGCTGGTGTGTTTAGTGATGAACTTGGCAGATAGGCTGAAGTCAGACCGGCAGTGATCATGAAAACCACCCTACTGGGTGTAGCGTTTATTCTGTCTACAGAGAGGAACCATTGACTCTCCGACTGCAGCTCCATGGGCAGGGGCAGGGCTAGAGGACGGAAAGGTGTGAAGGGGAAAGAGCAAGGTCATTTGGGAAGTCTGCACTACAGGTCAGCGTAAAAGGGGGCCCTAACACGGAGAATAGGGTGGTACCATTCACAGAAAAGGGAACTAACCAGAGGCACTGGGGGAGTCTGTAAAAAATGAAAAAAAGGGAGTCTTGAATACTTGTTACATGAGGCAGAAAGGGAAATATATGTGCTATTTAGAAGCCAAGGAGTAGGTGAGGATTTTAGAATAAGAAACTGAAAAAGTTAAATAAGTAGACTCTCTCAAAAGGTATGTAACAACATAATTTGAAGGAGAAACATTTAGATCTTCAAAATATTTATGAAAATTGCTATGAAGTCTTATGTTTTCAACACTAAATTGCCTTCACACCTGCCATCTATGTGCCTTTTCAGTTTTCTTTTTCATTTTCACTCCCCTCAAGCTGTGTTCTGGCTTTGGGGAACCCAACTAGTGGTCTGTATATATTGCACAGCCTCCCAAAGCACAAAGAAAAACTTGATACCCTATAGAACAAAGAAGAACTGCCCTTTGGGTTTCCAAACCTTTAAATCTTTTAAAGGCTTCAGAGGTACTAGTGTATTTGAACCACTGACCTTATGACTGGCAGCTCAATGCGTAACCACTAGCCTCCATGGGTCTATATACAGCTTCCCTTGGATGTTCCTTAACACCTAATTCTTTTTCAAGTATTTCTTACCTTTTTTGTCTCATCCTGTCATTTGCGGGTCTTAATTACTCTCATATTTAAAACTAGAGTGATAAAGCAATACATTAGTATAAGTTAATTTTTTTATACCTTTTCTCCCTGTGTTCTCTACGAAACTCATAGATAAATTTGTAGCATAGGTAAATAAATATGTAGAAGCATCCTTGTCACACCTATGTATATTCTTGGAGACAGCGGCATTCTCTTTCCCACACCTGTTCAGCATCCACGTCTATGGAACCACTGGTAGACCATTGCTGTTGTAGAATCATGTCTACAGGACCATTTACCTCTGTGGTCTTTAACTCTTATATGCCTCGCAGTGCCTTTCTTTGCTGGTGTCTTTCATATTATATATTGTCAAGTTACTATGCATCTACCCTCTAGTAATTTTTTTCCTCTCTTTCCCTCCCACCCCAGGTACCTTCAAAGAATGCTTATGTGTAAAAAAATTCATCTTGACTTTTTATAGCATTGTTCTGTAATATTTGTCTTTTTATGATGGGTGTTTCAATCAGCATAATGTCTCCCAGGTTCAGAGTTATTTGAGAAAAATGGTACAGTGGCCACATCTGACCTCCTTTGGCTGTGTAAGGGAGGAGAATCCATTTCCATCTAAGCCCAAGGCCAATTGCCAAAAGGCAGGAGTCAGGCATGGTTCCATCTTTCTCTAACTTATTCTGGCATCAACTACTTCACCCAAACCACTCTACTTTTCTGTTGGGTTTGATAATCTACTGCAGTAGACACACAGAATTCACAGACAAAACAATTACAGGAGTTTATTAGCGAAGTTAACAGGTTCCCAAAGTCAGGATCATAAAATATCATGCATACAGTCTTTGGCCCACAGTAGTGCCCAAAGCCACTCTTTCTCTGGTCTGCAGCCTCTTTGCCATATGGTCTCTTGGCCGCTGCTTCTGCTTTGCTTCACAGCCTCATGGTCCCAGTGTTGCTCTTCTGCTGTCTCAGGGTCTCCTTCCCTTGCTATCTGGTCTCGGCATGTTATAGCCTTTGCTACCTCTGCCACTGCAAACAGAGAGGACTCTCAAATGTACTCCAGTAATAGATCCATGATGGCCTCTGAAGTCTCTCTCGTTGTCTTCTGAGATGGCTGTATTAAACACTGAAAAGTGGCAATTAAAACTGGCCAATTCCCTCTGTTAATGTGCCACATGCCCTATTTGTGCTAAGCACTTCATGAGAGTTACAAAGAAATGGAGAGAAGTGCCATATCAATAAATATCACTTCACTACAATGTGTTTACAGAGTCATCATGATTCTTTAATTTTGCTTCCTATTCCATTGCGTTCATATACCATATTTTATTTATCTAGTCATCCATCGATGGGCACTTAGGTTGGATCCATCTTGTTGCTGTGGTGAATAGTGCTACGATGAATATGGGTATATATATTTTTTACCTCGCTTCTTATTTCTGTAGAGTATATATCTACTAGTGGTATTGCAGGATCACATGATATTTCTATTTTCAAAATGTTAAGGAAGTCCATACAGCTTTCCACAGTGGTCCCATTTTCCAGTCCCACACCAGTGGGATCCAGCCTCTTCATACCCTGACCTGCCTTTTTCTTTAATTAGTCTTTTAAATTTTTCTATTATATGATGGCGTGAAAATTATATCTCATAGTTGTTTTGATTTGCACTTCTCTTATGGATAATGATTATGAGTTTGTTCTTTATGTGTTTGTTGGGTACTTGAAGTTTCTGTTCATGTTCATTGCCCCCATTTTAGTTTGTTTCTTTGTCTTCTTGTTGTTGGAGTATTCAAGTTGTATATAAATTTTAGAAATGCATCCCTTGGCCAAAACATCATTGCCAAAATTCTCTCCCTTCCCAATCTGTGGGTTCTCATTTTATATATATATTTAAATATTTTAATGTGCATAAGTGTCTCTTTGTCAGAAATTCAAGGATCTACTTTTTTTTGTTGTTACTGGTGTGTTCTTAGTTATTTTTGATAGTGTATTAGCATCATGCAATAGGGTCCTTAAGCCTGAAACTATTTTTACTTTGGTCTTGCAGGAATAGTTAATTATTTAATATGGCTCTTCTAGCCAAAGTCTCTAACTACCAACAAATGACCTTTCCCATCAAGGGTATGGAAAGAAGGTAAGGGAAGATATTGATAGGATTCACCCATCAGTGAGTAGTTGTGAACAGGATTCTCTGGTATGACATCCTGCTGTGTATAAAATGGTCCCTCTGGAAGCAGGAGGAGGGACTTCATTACCAGCAAGAGCAAGGAGCAGAGTGTGTCCTCTGTACCTGAGATCCCTGCACAGTGACCTCCTGGATAGAGAAGACAGACAGCTATCACATCAGTGGAACAGCAGCAGAATCAGGAGCCAGAGCATGGTACAGAGTGATGGACTACCTAACCCACTGGCTTGTGGAGGAGGGGACCTCTAAGCACTTACTTCAGGAAGATGGGCTTTCTGACTCACAGAAGTAGAGCTGAGTGCCTTCAGACTGAGCCATAAAGGAGTGGGAACCTCTTGGCACTTAAATCAGGGAACAGAGTTCTGACCCACAGAGCTTGAGCCTTCCTTCCCATTGAAACTTATAGCTGAGTGGTATGTCCTTTTGGGCATTTATTAGCAGATCTAAAGACCTTTGTAACTTGTCCTGATAAAGAACTCAACCCTGAGTATTTCTCACTGGCATTACAACTTGTTAACTTCCTTTATAAACCCTTTAATCATGAAATTTGTCTGTGAGTTCTGTATAGCCATTGCAATGGATATTAGAACCCAGAGAAGTTAAATAGAGAACACAGTTAAGATATCTCGGGTCTTTAAAGCTTAGGTGTTACATTTAGGTCTTTGATAACTCTTCAATTCCTTTTGTATGATTTGAGATATGAATTGTTTCATTTTTTCTGCAAATGGATAACTGTTTTGCCAGCACCATTTGCTAAAGATATTATCTCTTCCCTATTTAATAAGTTTTCAGTCCTTTATCAAATCTTTGCCTGGTTTTTGTACGAAAGATATATTTGCTGCATTCAATGAAATTGGGAGCATTCTCGTCTGCAATAGTTGCAGTGATTGATTAAGACAAGTATTATCATCAATGTATGCTAAAACTAGAAAGTAAAAACTCTATGTAGAAAAAGATTATTTGTATCATTTCAAAGAATTTCTAATTAGTAATTTCTTATTAATTTCAAGGAAATTATTAATTTCTTATTAATTTCAAGGAAAAAATAACTACTTTTAGTTAAAAAAAATCATGACAGAAACCACCTTAAACAAGAGAACAAAATTAACATTTCCAATGGGACAAATCAACATCAGGTACCTACTGATAGGGTGCTTTGAGAAAGATACAGTATAATTTGTTTGATTCCTGCTGAACAGTCCATCATTAGAAAACATCAGACAAATCATAGAGATCAACAGTCTACAGAAAAACTAGTCTACATGCCTCCAAAATTATATAAAGGCCATGAATGACAAAGACTGAGAAAATGAGATCAAAAAGACAGCTCAATAGGATGGCTGATTCTGCATTGGGTCCTGGAACAGGTGTGGCAATGATTAGAGTATAACATTGGAATAACTGATATCTAAATATTGATGTGGATTAAATAAACATGCTGGAACAGTGTTAAAGATCCAGAAGAGCCCCTGCTCAGAGCACTAATGCATAGAGAGGACCACATGGCTGGCCCCACTAGG
>NW_022103928.1:42372702-42374322 GCF_000313985.2 Echinops telfairi
CGGGGAGGAGACGAGCCAGTCAGGGTGCAGTGTAGCAACAATGAAACATACAACTTTCCTCTAGTTCTTAAATGCTCCCAGCACCACCACCCCACCCCCGCTCTCATGATCCCAATTCTACCTTACAAATCCAACTAGACCAGAGGACCTATAATGGTACAGATAGGAACTGGAAACAGAGGGAATCCAGGACAGATGAACCCCTCAGGTGAGAGTGGCGATACAGGGAGGGTGGAAGGAAGGTGGGGTAGAAAGGGGGAACCCATTACAAGGATCTACATATAACCCCCTCCCTGGGGGACAGAACATAAAAGTGGGTGAAGGGGGAGACATCAGATAGTGTAAGACATGACAATAATAATAATAATTTATAAATTATCAAGGGTTCGGGAGGGAGGGGAGTGGGGGAGGAGGGGGAAAATGAGGAGCTGATACCAAGGGCTCAAGTAGAAAGCAAAAGTTTAGAGGATGATGATGGCAACAAATGTACAAATGTGCTTGACACAATGGATGGATGGATGGATTGTGATAAGAGTTGTACGAGCCCCAATAAAATGATTTTTTTAAAAGAGATCCTGAAGAGCAACCCCTGATCACATGCTTCTCTCTTGTGCTCCCTCCAGAGTTGAATACAAACTAAGTATTGGATTTAGCATTTATTTCCAATTCCACCTGGGATTCCCAATAAGTACTATCTAATTGCACAGAATTAAATTGTATAAGTAGCTACTTAAACTGGTTCACCTATTGAAGGCTACAATAGGAAAAGCTGAAGGACACCGATTGTAATGTAAAGAGATTGTGAATGCAAACTAAGTATTGGATTTAGCTTTTATTGCCAATTCCACCCGGGTTTTCCAGTAGCTTGGGCAGTTCACTTAACCTCATTACATTAAAAAATCAGAAGCAATAAATTCAACCTCTATGCAAGCTGTGAAGACAGTTAATTGGTTGATTGTGTGTGTGTGTGTTTGCTGTTATTTTTTCAGGTTACTAGAAAATTTATTCTTTGATACACTGGGATCTACATGTTAAAAGACAGATGTTTAGACTGTTGCCATAATCCATTTCCAACATGATAAATGTAGCTAATGTCACTGGATTGTACATGTGAAGAGTATTCAAATGGCAAATGTATTACATGTATGTTTACCAAAATTTTAATAAGGAAATAATATTCCAGGGGTAGCACTACTATGTTCTTCAACAATGTGGATTCATAACACATTTTTCAATGTGTCTACTTCATATTAAACATTCAATGGAATGCAGAAAGATTTGGATGTTTAAAACCAATTAGCAACTGAATCCTAAAAATCCTATGAGTCCTTCCTCCCTTGTTGACAGACCAATATTCGTGCATCTTATCTTCAGTTAGCAGGTTACAAGTTGGTTCACTATTTAGACTTCGAGCTCCCAAAACAATACTAGCATAGCCTGGGCAGAAAGCCTTCTCACCAACAATGAAGGTGCTGACAGCTTAACAATTGCCCATTGGCGGGAGGTGAGGCTACTGTGAGACCTGCACTCTATGCTTTGCTCCAGAGACAGTCATCCCCGCAGCACCCACTTTCCTTGAGCCCCCTGGGCCTGATGCCTAGGAGTCTGTAGGAGATGAGT
>NW_022103928.1:42376374-42387392 GCF_000313985.2 Echinops telfairi
CCCTCCGCCTTTCAACCAGCACCACATGTGATTATTGGCCAGGCTGGCACAATTAACTAACTCAATGAGGTTTGAAGAACTCACGACCACATCTTCATTGATATACTATTGGAGGTGAGAGAAAGGACACTGCCTTGTGAAAATGGTCTGATTTTCTTTATTTCCTCTTTGAAGTTCTCTTTCTCAGTATTAAGGAATCCTAACTTGTGGGCTTTTTGTTTGTTTGTTTGTTTGTTTGTTTGTGTATGATGAGCTTGTGCTCTGACACTTTACTAAATTGTTCCAGTAATTTTCTTCTGGAATCTCTGGTATTTTCTATTTATAGCATCATATCATCTGCAAATAGGGATCATTTTACTTCTTTATCAATTTGGATGCACGTCATTTCCTGCCCTTGCCTTATTGTTCTGTCAAGGACTTCTAGTACAATATTGAATAAGATCAGTGACAAAGGACATCCTTGCCTCATTTCCCTTCTCAAGGGACATGCTTTCAATATCTCTCTGTTGAGGATAATATTGACTCTGTGTGTCTCCATTGTCCACTCGGGTGAGGGATCTCTAGTTCCTACTCCAAGGATCCTCCATTTGGTCACTGCCTCCAACCCACATGACCAGGGACCACTGCTAGTGAGAAGGTCTGTCCATATTTTCTGACTTCCTTCCTGCTCTATGGTTGCCTGAATCACAAGGGCTCTTGTCTGCCTTCTTGCACCTCCTATAATTAGATCTAGTTCATGTTCTACTCATTTTACTTCATCCTGCTTTCCCACACGATATCTGTCTCCTACTGGGGATTCCATGAAGCTGCCTTTCTATGCTACTCACCCTGACTGTGCCAACAACTCTTCAGGTTGAAGTGCTGCTATTCTTCTGCTGTGTTTTTGTGCTTTAATAACTGGTTCTGGCTCTGTGGGAGTAAATTGTTGGTAGTCGGCGAGTTACAAGGACGTAGTGGTCTCAGCTGCCAGGTACTGTGCCTAGAGTCGGTACACTCCTCACTCATTGACTCCAATCAATGTCTCCTTCCTTTTGATGTTCGATCTACTTCTGTTTGCTATTTATGTTCACCACTGTTGGACAAAGACTGGACAGCTAACCTCAAGGTCACAGGTTCAAAGCCACTGGCCACCCTTGGGAGAAAGATAAGGCTATTTGCTCCCATAAACATTTAGGGAACCCCATAAAGGATCACTGTGAGTTGAAGTTAACTCGATGGCAGTGGGTTTGGGGTTGGGCAATCTGGAGCCCAGCTTGTCATCTGTGGCTGTTTCATTGAGGTTATCAGTCCTTTGCTGTAAGAGGTTGCTCTGAGCCATCATCTTGGCAGATTCTCTGTGTAGATGTTTCTTTTAAAAATGTGACTCCTGGAACTGAACAAAGGCTCCGAATGAAACTGCAAGTCACTATGTTTTTATTGAGGTAGGCTCTTAGGGCCGTAGCTTTCCTGGGAGTCATGTCACACGGATGATTGGTCTTGCACTTGGAGTCAATTAAGACCAGCACAACGTTTGCATGTCTGCTACTATAAAATCACAGACGTATTTGCCTTCCTCAGACAATATTTTCAGGACTACAGTGATGCTTACAAACGGTAGGCATGAGGTAGTTTTGCATAGTGGTTACACATTGGCCTTCTACCCACAAAGACAGCAGGTCCACACAACCTGCCAATCTGCAGGAGTACAAAAAAAAGTGACAGTCTCAGAAACCCACAGGGGCAGTTCTACCTGCCCTATAGGCTTGCTGTGAGCCAACATTGACTCTATGGCAGTGCACTTGGTTTTATGAGTTACTGCTCAGATAGAAACTGGTGAGACCCCGAAGAGGATAGCTCTTACCTTTCAGTCTGGAACTGACCTTACCTCTGAGTTAGAATGACCAACCATTTAAGATCAAAAGGGCAGCAGTTTCCAAGGACAAAGTTCAGAAGATTAGCAAAGAAACAGGAACGGAAGCAGGACACAGAGGGAAGAAGTAAGATAAGAGATGGTATATACAGGATCTCACTGGATCAGAATGAGTACCAATTGGTGAAGGTCAAACTAAGATCTGTTCTGTAACCTTCACCTACTTTACAATTAAAAAAGTGTTGTTGTTTTTTTAAGGTTAAGGTCTCAGCAATGCACAGGGGCAGTTCTGCCCTGTGCAATGGGATCACTATGAATAAGAATCAACTTGAGTTTGTGTTTTGTTTTTTGAGGAGGGAGTTGCCTGAATCATACTGACAATTGCTAATTTACTTCAGTGAATGGGATTCCCACAAGCACAAGTACGGCTAGTTTTACCAATAATCATAGAAGGACCGAGTTTGCCAAGCAACAATACTTGGGAAGCAACTGGTGCTTCAAAAGAGATGACACAAAATATGTCGAGCAAGACAGCATCAATAGTTCCTGGTGTCACTTTTGATGCATCAGAAAGGAATGCAGCAGGAAGTGGGGGCTAGTCAGGCAGGGAGCACAAGCCTTGGGAGGACAAAGTCATGAGAGACAATCGCCCAGCTGAGCAGATGGCCACTTCTGCCATCAGTGCCAGTAAAAGCTTCTTACCTTGGGGGGCTTCCTGTCACATCAAGCATGTGGTCAGAAGACAGAGCAGGGTGACAGACTGCAACAAAGGAATACGATTCTGTCCTCCACCTGGATCCCCAAAAAACACTACTAGAGGTTGATGAACTGCTCTCCCCAGTTCCAAACACTGAGGGAAATAGAGTGTCCGCCTCCTGAATTTCCATCACAGTGCTATGGTGATACAGTATTAGTAGAAATTCCCCATTCCCAGGAATAAATGTACTACAGGGACACCGTATACGTGTGTGTGTGTGTGTGTGTGTGTGTGTGTGTGTGTGTGTGTGTGTGTGTGTGTGTGTGTGCGCGCTTGTGTGTGTGCATTTAGAAATCCACAAAAGAGCTATCTTTGCTCAATAACACCTTTGAGAGTCTTTGGGCATCGGGCCATCTGTACTTGACCACTACGTCCTTGTAACTCGTCGACTACCAACAATTTATTCTGAGGCCCAGAACCAGTTATTAAAACACCAAAACACAGCAGCTTTTCAAACTAAGGAGTTCTTGTTCTCTCCTCGTTTGGCTCAGGGAGAGTCAGAAGAGGAATACTAGAGACAAAATGGTCAAACTCTTTTTGAAAACCTCTCTGATGTGCTACTTTTAACAAGAACTCCTCCTTCAAGTTCTCAGTCTCCTAAACCACTCTTTATTCTGCCCACTTCTCTTTGTATTTATTCCCGACTGCCTCTCTTATGCTCATCCTTGCTTCTCTTCAGTGCATACGGTGCCCTTCTTTATACTGTAGACAGTAGAACGGTAGTCAGATTAATCTTTGAAAGCACAGTTTGGATCTTGGCACACCCCTGCTTAGATGTTTTTCACTCTCTTTCTGATACTTCTGGAATAAAAGCTAAACATTCTAACAGGCTCAACAAAGTCCTGAGTGGCCAATATCCACAACTCCCTTTCCCCTTCTGGTCTTTGTATTTCAGCCATTCAGATCTCCTTTCTGCCCGGGGACCCTCCATCCCCTGGACCATCCCAGAGCTTTACACATGCTGCTCCTTTACAGAGATACCTGTTTTCCTTCTGTCCCAATCCCACACCTCTACTCGGTATGCAGCTACACAGACTTATATTTACATTTGCTGCATTATGGCGTGTCTCATACCAATTTTACTCCAGTTTCCTTGATATAAAAAAAACACAGAGAATGTATGTATTTATCAGTAAATAACCAGTACAATGCAATTTTCCATCACTCTAATTGAGTTTGATTTGGCTTAGAAATAAATTTAATCATAATAGAATAGAAACCATGACTTTACTTTTTTTTTTTAATCTATATTTTCACTATACATATACTTGGGGTCATCTTATCAATTACTCTCTGCCTTAATGTAAATAACTTTACAGTCAAATGGCAACAACAGCGTGGTTCCGGGTAATAGAAAATACACTTACAGAATGTACTTGTCCATCAGCACACTAGTAAAGCATATCTATTAAATACCAATGTTGATAAAAGATCCCTAATGGCATAATCAGTTTACTCTCAACTACTAACCTCAAGGCTGAAGGCACTCAGAGGTGCCATGGAAGAGGACCTGTGGCCTGATTCTTTAAAAAGACCAGAGTGAAGAAAATGCTATAGAGCAGTTTTCTGTAACACTCGAGTAAGAATCAACTCAAAAGCAATACATGTGGGTTGCTTTTTTGTTGAATGGAAGCAAAAAGGAGATACAAAGAGTGTATCGTCCAGTTGAGGCCAAGGCATGTGCACATTAATGGTTAGTCATTCTGAAAAGTTCGCAAAGCTGCCAGGTTCAAAGGCCAAGTGAACAGAACAGACAAGCAAGCACTGAGTTCAGATGAGAAGGCGATTACGACACAATGTCTGGGAAGACTTCAGAATAGGAATGAGACGCGTTTTGGGATCTGAAAGAATGTTGGTATTTTGATCAAATGAAACATCAAAGAACATTCCAGATGGAGAAGCATGGCCAACCCAGCATGAATTAGATCAGTGATTACCAAATGTCTGCACTTGACATTTTTACTCAGTTTTTGGTAAGGTGAGCAATATATAATTAATTGTTATTTAAATATATATGTCTTTTTTTCCAACTAAAAACATGATAATGATTATGCAAGTATACCCTTCCTGCTTTTTGATGTTAAGATGACCTTTCTTTCATGAAATGATTATAAAAGCAGATGGTTGTTTATGTATTTTTCAAGCTAGATCATTTAGAAACAAGTTAGCAGCATTAGATTAGATTCTTCCATCCCCATGTGTTCATTATACCCAGGACAGATAAACCCCCCCAGGGACAGTAGCGGAAGTAGGGACACCATCAGTGTAGGGGGAGGGTGGGGAGAGGGGTAGAAAAGGGGAACCAATCACAATGATGGATAAATAATCACCCCACCCCCGGGTAGACAAATAACAGAAGGAACACAGTGGATGGTGTAAGATACAAAAATGACAATAATAATAATATATAATTGATCAAGGATTCATGAGAGTGGGAGGGTGGGGAAGGAAGGGGAAAAAGGAGGAACTGATACCAAGGGCTCAGTAGAAAGAAAATGTTCTGAAAATGATAATGGCAGCATATGTACAAGTGTGCTTGACCCAATTGATTTATGGATTGCTATAAGGTCCGTGAGAGCCTGCAATAGACTGACAACAACAACAACAACAACAACAACAATAATAATAAAGCTAGACCCTGAAATCGTGTCTGGGAAGGATGGCCAGGGCCCCCATGGCTGAAGCGGACCTTCATGGAGGTGGGTCTTTGGGTGAGAGCCTAGGGAGACAGGGGGGACCATGCTCTGCAGATGTAGGCAGAAGTTCACCTTTATCGGCAGGCATAGAGAAATAATTGAGAGGAGCACTCATCTCATGAAACTAGAGTGTGGGTGAAGCAAACAGCCTCCTTTAAGGGAGAACTTTCCGATAAAACAAATGCCACATATTTTATCTGTTCGTGTTATCTTTACATTCTTTTCCTGATAAATGGACACCAGCTTCCCGTTCCATTCTTACTAGAGAGCAAGAGTCAAACTCTGGTCCCCTTGGCGTCCTCCAGGCCTTCAAAGAGCACTTGGTGCAATGCCTTGTTAAAACCTCAGCTCCAGTGACTTTTGTAGCTGTGTAATAAGAATCACTTTCCTGAACTTCAGCTTAGGAGAGAGCAACCTGCTGGATTTACACAGAATACAGAAAAGCCCACGTGAATGCTAGAGCACCATGCTAATTACACTGTTATTCCTGGAACTCCGTAGAATATAGCTCCTGTTCAACTCTACCTTCCAAAATCTATCCAAATGATGCAATGTTGTGAGGTGCCATCAAGTTGGCTTGGACTCATAGTGACCCGTGTTCAACAGAATGAAACACTCGTGGGTCCTGCGCTATCTTCCCAATTGTTCTTATGTTTGAGCCTATTTTGGCGACCACTGTGTCCATCCATCTTGTTGAGGACCTTCATCTTTTTTTTTGCTGCTCATCTACTTTGCCAAGCATAACGCCCTTCTCCAGAGATGGCTCTCTCTTGACAACATGTCCAAAGTACTTTGCAACAGGTAAAGATAAACTTTGCAATACATAAGGATGAAGTTCCCACCTTTTCCATGTCTTTTCAATAGCTTTGATGGAGGAACCTCCTAGAGACAGTTACATCAGATTGATGAAGCTAGCTAGCTCACAGATTTAGCCTGTGGGAAGGACTGAGAATCCCTCACCTGAGCTCTGATAGAAGACATCTTGGACTGAAAAGCTTGGCGCCCTTCTTTATTTATTTAAATGTCTTACAGCCGAATCCCTTGGGATGTTTCCATATCTGTATATATCGAGATCTTAGCAACCTTGCAGATATACTGGACTCATGAATTTTTTTTTTCAGGTGTGGTTTAGAATCTAGAAAAACAGAGATGAAAGGGCCAGTGATGGAAGTTTGGGTGACTAGACATTGAAGACTAAGTATTGTAGAGAGAGAATGGACAGATGTTCTCATTCACATGTTCTGTGTGCACATCCTCTCTTACATTGCCACTTGCTCTATTTCCTGGCACTTGAGGAGAGAGGAATGGAAAGGAAAAAGGCAGATGGAGGATTGCGTTCCGAGGCTGCCTACATACGTGGCAGGGCCCATGGTCTCTTCACAGAGGACCCAGTCCCTCTAAGAAAAGAATGGAGCGCGAACCAGAGCAATGACTCAATGGGCTGGTGAGATGCACAACTCTGACCCCTTTCCACTGTCCAAGCTAAACAGGATCAAAAGTATACGTGGCAGAAAAACTCATAGGAAATGAAGTGAATTTTTTATAATATTTTTCTTCCCCAAATGTTGGAAAATAAATCTTACTAAGGGTCGGGGATCTTATTAACCATGGTGTCTGAGTGTAGTCTCCATGTTTCTTCTCCACAGGGATGTCTCACAGGAACTGAGCATGTGTCCCACGTCCAATGAGCTATTTATCTCCTTAGTGCCTCCAAGTGATGTCATCAAGCTGTGATCTGATTAAAGGCTAAACTCCACCCCTTCACTCTTACACCTCAAACTGATGCCTGATTATGAAATGAAAACAATTACAGAAATGATTTAAGCTTCTTGACACTAATCAGGAGAATGGCTGGAATTTGAGCCCCAGTTGTAATGCACTAAAACCTGTGCTCCTTGGTGTATCACCTGGGCTCAGGTGGACCCCGGATACCTTTTCAACCTTCCTGATATTGATGCTTCTCCTCCATAAAAGCTGATGCATTGAGAGCATCACAATGACAATAAAACTCCATGAAGATGAATATAGATGATATATAAAAGGCCTGTTTGAATAGGTCTACAATTCAAAGTGTACCAGCAGCAGCAGCGATCAGCAAGAGGTTATGTATATGTTTAATAAGGGCTTTCTCATCTATTTATTCACAAAGCAATATCTGAGAGTCAAGGGGCAGATAACACTTTAGGACAACAGGGATCTAACCATCTAGCCTTTCCCCAGGCTTTCTGTGCTGCTCAGTTCGCTCGGGAAGGGCTGTGCTCTGTGACACATCCTAAAAAGACTGACGTTTCCTGAGTAGACTGTAGAGTCTAAGAATGTCTCTACTGCTTTGCCCAAGAAAGGTCATGTCCTGAATCGATTGCTAGTATGAAACAATAAGGAGATGCGCCCAAGAAAAAGGTGACCTCAGGGAGCCTGCAGTAAAACTCACTTTCCATTACACACGGCAAATTGCCACAAGATACATAACACGCAACCTTATTTGCTAACAATCATGAGCTGTCACTTTCTACAACAAAGTAGAACTAGAGAAAAATCAGTGGTCCTTCAGATAATTTGGCATTGAAAGGCACTTTCTGAAGGTCTTAATATGTCTTTAAATACCTCATCTACTCCACTCATTTATATGAAGGACTTTAAAAGGTTCATGGAAAAAATTCCTTTTATCTTTTATTACCATTTCCCCAGAAACTTTATGAAGCCCCTTCATATTTCTTTTTAGAAAGTGAAAAAAGTTATTTGCTTTAATATGTCCAAATCCTTCCAATGATGAGGACTGAGAACACACCTTTTCTGGAAACCTTCTCGGGCTAGTTCTCCCACCACACAGCAATTTGCCCCTCCTCCTGCACCCCTTTCCCTGTTAGTGGCACAGGCAGCAGAAACATTGTGGTTGTGGGGGAGGGTGGGAGGGAGAGTCCGGATGACCATATGTCAACACTGGTGAGTAACAGACCCGATTCGTGCCTGTTGTCCTGTATCACTATTAATAGCGTATCTACACTGAAAAATGTCCCAATTAGGAGGATACATCATGAAGCTCATCTAGGCAGATAGGATGTATCTATCTGCTTGAGGACCAATCATTGAGATGCTGTGAAGGTTCAAGCCTTGCTAAAGTTGCACACATTTGGTTACTAGAAAGAACTGGCCAATATTCAACCATTTAAAGAGATAGCCTATGGTTGCAAAGCACAAATGATCAAAATAATAATAATAATCACACTGGAGGCAGAAATTCAAGATGCATTGAGGCTCCAGAAATTGGTAGCACACAAACTGAAATGTTTCAACAAGCTGACGAAGTACTGCGAGCACTCACTCACTCATGCCAAACGTTTTGGAAAACCTGGCCAACTGATTGGAAGATCCATACTTGTGTCCATTCCAAAGAAAGGTAGCAAAATTATTAAACCATGTCATTAATCTCATATTCAAGTAAAATTTTGCTGAAGATAGTTCAACAATGATTACAGCAGTATAGCCACAGGGAGCTGCCAGAAATTCAGGATTAATTCAGAAGAGGGTGTGGCATATATCACTGCTGATGCCAGAGGGAGCTGGCTGAAAGCAGAGAATACTAGAACGTTGTTTACTGACTATGCAAAGGAATTTGACAGCGTGGATCAGAATGAGCATTGAGAAGAAAAGGAATTCTGGAATGCTAAATTGTGCTTATCTGGAATCTGTACATGGACCAGGAGACAGGGAATATAGGCAACGTGGATTACAGTCCAGGAAGGTGTTCATCAAGGTTTTATACTTTCACGGAGCTTATTCAATCTGTATGCTGAACAAACTATCTTTGAAGCTGGACTACATAAAGGCATCAGGACTGAAGAAATATGACATGCAGATGACACAACTTTCCTTGCTGAAAGCAACAAGGCCTTAAAACATTTGCTGATGAAAATCGAAGATTGCAATTTTCAGTATGGAATACATCTCAATGTAAATAAAACAGAAAATTCTCACAACTGGACCGAGAAACAACATCGTGATAATGGAAGATTGAAGTTTCCAAGGATTTCATTTGGCTTGCATCCACAGTCAATGCTCATGGAAGCAGCAGTCAAGAAATCAGACAATGTATGGCATTAGGCAAATCTGCTGCACTAGAATTCTTTGAGGTGTTGAGCAACAGTGATGTAACTTAGAACAGTAAGATGCACCTGATCCAAACCGTGGTATCTTCAATCGCTTTATATGCATGTGAAAGTTGGACAATGAGTAAGTAAAATGAGTATAGGCAAAGCGATGCATTTGAATTCTGGTGTTGGCAATGAATACTGCCAATACCACGGACTACCCGAAGAACATGCAGATCGGTATTGAAAGAAGTAGAGCCAGAATGCTCCTTAGAACTAGGGATAGCGAGATTTGTCTCACGTTCTTTGGGGATGTTAATAGGAGAGACCAGTCTCTACAGAAGGACAATATGCTTGGAAAAATAGAGGGTCAGTGAAAAAGAGGAAGACTGTCAAGGAGATGGATAAACACATTGGCTTCAATAATGGTTTCATCTCTATTACAGATTCTCTCTCTAAATATAGATTATATATATTCTATAACAATGATTGTGAGAACTGTCTTTCACTCTGTGGTACATGAGTTTGCTATAAGTCAGAGCTGACACAGCAGCCTCTAACAACAACAACAACAATACATTTGGTTGCAATGTAAAAAGAAAGGCAATTACAAATACTTTAAATTGTTGCCAGGCACCATTTTCCCTCATATATGGGCCTCAACTCACCTTCTATTTCTTCCTTCAGATCCATTGTACTATCCTGCTCCCTGCCCTGGCTACTGACCGGTAGAGGGCCCATCTTGCTCTCTAGCTTCTATTTGACTGAAGTCAATGGGGTTCCCAGGCAGGCAATCAAACAGCGGGGTCAGAAAACTCACACCTCTAGCTCCTTCTCTGAGGCTGCATCTAACAACTCTTCCTTCTCTGTCTCTTCCTGCATTGTATTCCCAACTTTTGTTCGGTGCTTTTATTAAAGCTCTACCAAAGTGTCTTAATTTATGGGTAACACCAGGTCCCCAACTTCCAATCTGTCTCACCAGTGGATGAGTCTTCTCATTGGACACTTATTTCAGTTCTTATATTGGTCACACAATGAGTAATTCTCTGGGACCAAATTCGGTACGGGAATGGACTTCACTGTGTAGGAGCAAAAGATTAAAAAGGGTTGGGCTGGCTAGAACAAGGAAGCATGGGAGTATCGAGGGAGCCACCAAGGCATAGGAGCATAGTGTCCTGCTGGATTTGAGTGGCAGGGGAATCCTGAACCAGACTGCCAACGACGTTTTCCTTCATCACTTCTCTCCTGCATGTCTCATCTTACTCACTCTAGGCCTCTCTGTTGCTTCCCCTCTCCACACACGTACCCTCCAGCTCAGTCAACTTGGTGTCCTGATCACTTACTTAGGACATACTTATTACTTCCATTGGGTAACACCCTCACACCCATTCTAGACAACTCTCTTCTGTTCAATTGCCCCTCAGTTGGCTGTGTCCCCAAGCAACACCATGTGTGTTAGGGTAGAACCCTGTTCCACAAGGTTATCAATAGATGCTTGTACAGAACTAGATCACCAGGTGTGGTAGTTACATAATCTGCTGTCAATTTGAGATTATTAAGAGTGAAGGGGTGGAGTTTAGCCTGTCAGTCAGGTCGCAGCTTGATGACCTCATTTGGAGGCACTAAAG